>NW_006408763.1:1487989-1496528 GCF_000296735.1 Chrysochloris asiatica | reverse complement strand
AATGAAACAATATATGATATGATAGAATGTAAAATTAATGTTCTCCCATGTAAACTATCATATAATTCACAATAAAACCTTAAAAAAAAAAAAAGTAAGAGTGTAAGTGGAGAGTGAGATCCCTACCTAAAAAAGCAGCGACAGCAGAGATGGTGGCAGAGGAGGTGGAATGGAAAGACAGAATAGCTTCGGGCTCTAGGCCCATGGACCGAGTAAGGCTGTGAGCCTGCAAGCAGTGGGCTGGCTTGCAGAATGTGCCCTTTGGACATTTAAATCAATATATATTTTTTATTTTGTATGCACACATAAAATAGTTTTGCTCTGTTCATTTGTGAAATATAAGATGTAAATGGGAAGCAACAGGGAGGAAGTAGGATAGCGGTTGTTACAGGGCGATTGAATCATTGAGATAAAAGTAAGTGTATAATTTTCTGAATGTAAAACTGATGACTTTGTCTGCAAATCTTCACTCAAGTCACAATAAAAAGTTTTAAAAAAAGATTTGCATCAAATCCATTTTTATTATGCAAACAGAATTAATCTTGTTTTGTGAAAAAAACATTTGATGACAAACATTTTGTGCAACAGAGGTTTGTGATGATGTAGACTTGAACACTGCTGATGTATGTATCTGAGCATAGAGTTAAAGTAAAAAATGATTGCTTTGTTTTCAACCAGAATGCTTTGTGGAGGGAGAGTATTGTTAATACACTAGCTGATCCCTGTGCATAATACATCTGAATAACATATCCACATACATTATTTATTTACTTACATAGTTTTTATAAAACAATTAACATTCTCTGCCCAGATATAGCATTTGTACACTTGTTGTTGTTGTAAAGTGCCATCGAGCCTTTTCTCATAGCGACCCTGTATAGAGTTTCTGAGGCTTTAAATCTTCTTGGGAGCAGAAAACCTTATCTTTCTCTCAAGAAGCGGCTAGTGGGCTCTAACTGCAGACCTTGGGACCTGATGATTCACATTTCAGTGCTTATTCTATGGAGTCATCGTGCTCCTGTATTCTTGGGAGAACAACAAATTAAGTAAACAAGGATTCAAAAAATATAAACAGAATTTATCCAAAGTTTGTCCTGATAGTTTGTTCATCCATTAAACAAATACTTATTTTAGCATATTTTTTTATAACACTGAGAAGTATATTTAAACCAGCTACAGTGGCAAGTGTGAGAACAGGATCAGTATACTCAGTGCTCTCAGCTATTTGCACATATTCCCTGTTTGCTTCCCATCTTGCTGTCAGTATGTGGATTGCCATTCTTCTCTCTATATAAGGTGCTATTCTTCTTCATTATCATGAAGTTTTACCCACCTCTGCATTCTTCCTTGCTGGCTTAATCTGCTTTTATATATCAAGAGATTGATTTTAGATACACTCTATACCCTGGTAGCGTAGTAGTTACGAATTGGGCTGTGAACCTTTAGGTCAGCAGTTTGAAACTACCAGCTATTCCGCGGGAGAAAGATGAGGCTTTCTACTCCTGTAAAGATTTACAGCTTCAGAAACCCTGTACAGGGTTGCTATGAGTCGGAACCGACTCCACAGTACATAACAACAACAACAACTATAGTAGTCCTGCCTCATTAACATGACAAAGAAACCCCATTCCCAAATGTTGTCAAATACCATCATAGCGACCCTTACAGGGTTTCCGAAGAGTGGCTGGTGTGTTTGAACCGCTGACCTTGTGTTTCAAACTGACCTTGAGGTCGAGTGCTTATTCTATAGTGCCATACCAGGACTCCATTCTAGGAGTTAGGATTTACAACATGTTTTGGGGAGTACACAATTCAATCTATAATAGCATGTTGCATAAGCATTCTTTTTTCTTCATTATTTTAAATAGGCAAAGGTAGTGTGAAAAAATCAGAACAATGATGACCTCTGAGGTAAGGATTGACTCAAAGAACATGAGAGAACTTTCTGGAGTGATGGTAATAATTCTATACTTTGGTAGGTGTTTGACTTTACATGGTGTATGCATCTATGGAAACTCAGAGAATTTTAGGTTAGTGCATTTCATTTATATGTAAATTTTACTCTAAAAGAAAAATGAACTATAAACAAATATTGAACTCTAGTTAGTGAAGCCCATGTGAAAGTATTTAGGGAAAAGCATCCGAGGTGTACTGGAGTCTATAATTTGCTTTGAAATGCATCCAAAGTATGACAGATTAATGGATGGTCAGAGGGATGAATACATGGATAAATGAAGAAGCAATTCTAGTAAAATATGAATCGTAGACTCTAGGGGATGGTTGCAAAGACTGTGTGGAGGTAGTGTCAGCTCTCTAATTTCACAACAGGAGAAGAGGAGAACACAATCAGTACCAGCCCACGACAAATTCCTATTTGGCAGAAGACAGACATGCCTCCATCCTCCACCCTTTTTATCAATTCCAACACCAACCATCCTTCCACAGCACTTTGTATGCTGGGTTTGATAATTCTTTGCAATGGTCACACAGAACTCACAAAGAACAGTATTCACGATTCTGAGGTTTATTATTAGCTCTATGTGTAGGCAAATTTCACTGTCCAGATTAAGTGGCCAAAGTACACCACTTGGCCATCAAGTCTCCTACCTGAAAGCATCAGCTTTCTCACTCCATGATCCTTCGAGAAGCCCACCTCTGTATACTGCTGGTCTCCTGGCTCTGTTGCCTTTGCTGCTACTACAGAGAAGGTGCTGCATCCCTGCTCCTGTTTCTGGCAGTCTCTCATGATCTCTGATGTCACAGTTCTCTGTCTCCTGGGTTGAGGTTCAGCACAGAAAGCTTGAGTCACACTCCACTCCTGGTTCTTCTTTCTTAAGTAGTAAGATATTTCCCTTTTCACTTTTGGGGTGGCTTATTTTAAACCTAGCAGAATGGCAAAACTGACCATTCCTCACCTTAGGGATCCACATACCTTATTTCTGGTGTGGCGCTGTGGGTTAATGTGCCAGATTGCAAAGCTGTTTGAACTGCAAGATCTGCAGTTCAAGCTCACCAGCCACTCCTTGGAAACCCTGTACAGGGTCGCTATGGGTCAGAACCGATTTGACGGCATTTAACAACAACAACCCCACAAGAGTTGTTGTTGTTTAAATGACTTTGCCGTTCAGTGCATTAACCCACAGCTCCACTCTGCCCCTCCCCCCCCCACACACACAAGAGTGTATGTACCTAATTTACATTATTAGCAAGCCATCTAATCCCATTGGTGGGCCAGCCACAAGGACCTCACATTTGCATAGCATTACCCAGTCATTGGACTACTGGTGTGGCGCTGTAGGATCAGCAGCGGACTGTGAACCACAAGGTCGGCAGTTCAAGTCCACCAGCTACTCCTCGAAAACCCTATAAAGGGTCAGTTGTTGGAACTGACTCCATGGCACTTAGCAACAACAACAAAACCAGTCATTTGGTGGGAATTATGAAGGCAACAGCTAGAAGGGCCATGTACTGCAGTGGGCATATACACATTCACCAGACAATCCTCTCAACTTTTCTGGATGTTTTAAACATAATTTTATAATAAAATATGAAATCTGCAAAAATACATAATACAATAGTACTGTTCTTTCACTTGTTGTTTTGGTCGCTAATGAATCAGGATAATCCTATGTTATTAGTCTTTTCTATAATTTGTAAGAACTTTATAATATTCTATATATTAGCATGGAGTCCTGGTGTGGCACTGTAGGATAAATACTCAACCTCAAGGTTGGTTTGAACTGCAAGGTCAACAATTCAAACTCACCAGCCGCTCCTCAATACAGGGTCACTATGAATCAGACCCCACTCAATGGCACTTAACAACAACAATATATTAGCATAATTAATTTAATTAAATCACTATCTTATAGGAGTCCTGGTATGGTGATGTGGGATAATATACTGGACCTCAAGGTCAGTTTGGATCACAAAGTCAGCTTGAACTGCAATCAGATTCACCAGATGCTTCTTGGAAACCTGTACAGGGTGGCTATGAGTTGGAACCGACTTGGTGGCATTTAAAAGCAACAATTATCTTACAATTTAATTGGTTTTGAATTCACTATAAAGCAACTTGAAGAAAACAGACTATGAAGTGAGACTATATCACAAAAAAGCTGTTATTAATATTCTCATAATACAAGATAGTTTCTCCATAAAACTAGAACAAAATACTCTTTAAAAATCAGAGTTCTACTCTAAACTGGACCCCTCTTACATTGCTGGTGGGAATGTAAAATGGTGAAAACACTTTGGAAATCCTTCCCAAAATAAAATAAAAATAAACAGTGGGAAAAGAGGAAAAAACAACACAGTATGGTGCTTCTTTAAATAGCTGGAAATAGAAATACCATATGATTCAAATTCAACAATCCCAAACCTTGGTAAATGAGTACATCTTAGACATATGACTTACATAGATATACACACACTTATGTTCATTGCAGCACTATTCTCAATAGCAAAAGATAGAAACAACCTAAATGTCTTTTAATAGAAGAGCAGATAAACTAAAGTACATACACACAATGGGATACTACCCAACATTAAAAAATAACAATGAATCTATGAAACCTAAACCTCATTACATGGATGAATCTGGAAGACATTATATGAATGAAATTGTTAATTACAAGAGGATAAGTATTGTACGAGACCACTCTTGTAAAAAGTCAAGAAAAGGTTTCCACACTAACAGAACCATTCTTTAATGGTTAACAGAGGTGGGAACAGAGGGTAAATTACTAACTATAGGGTAGACATTAACTTGAGTAAAAGGGAAGGCAAAAAATAAATTTAAAAGAGAGTGAAAGTAAAGAGACTTAACAGAGAAGTTAACATTGCAAATTCAAGCTGCATCCTTAATTTTTCTTCTTCCTGCTTATTCAATACCTTGGTGTCCTCTGTATCCTTCTTAATGTTATATTTTCTAAGACAAATTTAGTTTTTATAAAGATAACCTTTGAATTAAATACTTTTGAAGAGTCCTGGTGTGGTGCTGTAGGGATAAGCACTGAACCACAGATCGGTTTCAACCTCAAGATCAGTGATTCAAACTCACCAGCCACTCCTCAGAAACTAGATACAGGGTCACAGTGAGTCAGAAGCAATTCAACAGCACTTAACAACATTTGAAGATAGGATAATTAGCTAAAAGAAAGAAGTATAGACCTAGGATATGCTGAGAAACTACTTCATGGGAAAAGAACGGTGGCGGCATAGGAAGACTTAAATACGTATGTAAGTGTTAAAGGCAGCAAAGGTAAATACTGTTACATACACAGTCTTGTAATAATGATGACATTAGGTTGGACAGATGCGGGAGGAAAAGTGGGAGTATACCCACAAATATATAAAGATTTGACAGAGGATATTCATACATGAGCATTTATTTATCTTAGATGTAAACATATTTATGAACGTAGTGGAACCTACAGGGTGCAGTTATGCAAACTTCTTAGACATTACCAAAAACCTTGAGGGAATGAGTTTCTGGGACTGAGATCTCAGGACCAGAGTCACAGGGAACACCATGGTCAATTGGCATATTACAGTCCCTAAAGACAATGTTCTGTATCCTACCATGGTGAGTGTAGACTGGGATCTTAAAAGTGGTCATCTAAAGTGCAGTTTGGTCTTTCTCTCTCTGGAGGAAAAAAGTGATGAAAACTTAAAGTGCCTGGAAACAATTAGTTCAGTGGAGTTGTGACCACAGGAACATCAGTCACCAGACCCTCAGACCAGAAGAACTAGATGATGCTCAGCTGTCACTACCTCTGTAAAGGATCACATTAGAAGGCCCTGGATAGACTGGGAGAAAATGTAGAACAAAACTCAAAATCATAATAAAAGACAAGGCTTACGGTCAGATAATGACTGGTGGAATCCTGAAGCTACGGTCCTTGGTCACCCATCAGGCCGGGAACTGAACTCACCCCCATGGCTCAATTTTCAGCCAATCAATAGATATGTATATATCAGGGACAACGCTAATGAGGTATGCGCACTATAGAATCCTCAACCATTTGAGATTTTCAAAAAGGCAACATTTACCCAAGGACAAAGTTTAGAAGGGTTGGGGAAAAAGGAGGAATATAAACAAGAAACACAAGGAGGACGTGGGCTAAGTGCTGTTACATTGAGGAAAATGCAGTCATTGAGGTGAAACAAGTATATGATTTGTTGAATGTAAACTGATGATCTGTAAAGGTTCTGTAAACCTTCACTTAATTCATAATAAAAAGTTTTTTGTTTATTTTAAAATAAATAATAGCTTCTGCCTTGCTAGTAATCCACGTTGTTGTTGTTAAGTGCTGTGGAGTCGGTTCAGACTCATAGTGGTCCTGTACAGGATTTCCAAGGCTGTAAATCTTTAAGGGAGCAGAAAGTCTCATCTTTCTCCTGTGGAATAGCTGGTAGTTTTGAACTGCTGACTGTGAGATTAGCAGCCCCACTCGTACGTAACCACTACACTACCAAAACTCCTTAGATGATTGATAAATTTGCACTTTCTGTGCCTCTATTTCCTCAACAGTAAATGGACAGGAGACGTATGTGTGTCTCCAGAAAGTCTCTGTGGTAACAAAGTGACAGCCTGGCCCAGTACAAGAAAGATTTGACCTTCTCCCTTCAAACGGATTTTTTTCTGTAGAGAGGAAGGAACAGGGAGATTTATGACATATGTAGTTGATCCCTGCTTCTCCAAGTGTGATGCCTGGGCTAGCAGCCCTGGGTCACCGGTGTTGTTGTTAAGTGTCGTCAAGTAGGTTCTGACCCATAGCGACCCTGAACAGGGTTTCCGAGGCTGTAAATCTTTATGGGAGCAGAAAGCCTCATCGTTCTCCCGCGGAGAGGCTGGTAGTTTGGAACTGCTGACCTTAAGATTCGCAGCCCGATTCGTAACCACTACACTACCAGAGCTCCTTGGGTCACCAGTAACGTCTTAGAAAAGCAGACTTGGATACTTTACCTCAGAAGTACTATCAGAGTCTGCAGTGCAACAAGAGACGCAGATGATTCACATTTTCTTTAGTTTGACAAGCACTGTTTTGAGAGTGGACACATGCCCTCTAGTGGTTGTCAAGAATCTTACATCACTCCTGAAGGAGTTTTAAAAAATGTCTTCTCATTTTAGAACCTTTGCACAAAACTGCTGAAACATTGAACATTTAAACCTCAGTGGATGTACAAAAATCACCGACAGCACGTGTTATAGCCTTAGCAGATTCTGTTCCAAGCTGAAACATCTGGATCTGACCTCCTTTGTGTCCATTACAAACAGCTCCTTAAGGGGGATCAGTGAGGGCTGCGGACACCTGGAGTACCTGAATCTATCCTGGTGTGATCAGATCACGAAGGATGGGATCGAGGCACTGGTGTGAGGCCTGAAAGCAATGCTCCTAAGGGGCTGCACTCAGAAGACGAAGCTCTGAAACACATTCAGAATTACTGTCATGAGCTTGTAAGCCTCAATTTAGAGTCCTGCTCACTAAGGAGCATGCTTTCCTGTGAGCACCATCCTGCTCCATGTTCTCTCCACTATGACCCCCCAAGCAGGTGAGACGCTTAGCAGTAGCCATGCTAACCACACCCTATGTCTCATTCTATGCCTTTATACAAGCTGTTACTTTGCTGCAAGATGAAGGAACAAGAACAAAAAGGCATTACACTTGGTTCAAAGTCTCTGACTTTTCTCCTAAAAAATAACGTGGATTGGGGTCTTGGTGTTTTTGAAAAAGATAGGTTGTGATGTTGTCACTAGCTACTTATAAGATTTGGCTAATTCACTATAAGATCTCTTGGTCTTTTTTTTTTTTTTTCCTTACAAATTGAAGAAATAACAGATGTGCAAATACTTCGAAAAATAAAGGGTGTATGTATGCAAAAGTAAAATAAATAAATAAATAATAGCTTCACATTTTGATATTTTAAAAAAAGGTTTCTATGATTTTTGTAGCAATAGTTTTTGACTTACACTTACAAAAAAAAAAGAAAAAAAAGTAGCCTATACTGGAAAAGAATGTTGGTACTTTCCATAAATTTTACATCCCAGTTAACATTTTTATCATTGACTTAAAGAAACAGCAAAAAATGCAAGGGATTTTATTCCTCTGCTCTTATGCCCAGATAACTTGCTTTTGGGGCTCTTGTCTAGATAGAGATGTGACTAAAGATCAGTTCAGCTTATGGAGCTAGGAGAAACAGAACATTTATGCATTGTTACTTGTTGTTAAGTGCTGTCGAGTTGGTTCCAACCCATAGCAACCCTATATAGAATTTCCGAGGAACAGCTGGTGAGCTTGAACCGCTGATCTTGCAGTTCAAACTGTCTTTGCAGTCCAGCGTATTAACTCACAATGCCGCCACACCAGGACGCCGCATTTATATCAAGGGACTTTTAAGAGGCCTATGAGCTACTTCCTTGAAGATGGCGGATCAGGTGGATGTGTAGTGAGGAGCTCGGTCAACAACAACACGGAATACCGGGTCAGGAGGACTCATGAGTTGGTGTTGGAACTCTGTAACAAATATAAAGGTA
>NW_006408763.1:1478485-1484679 GCF_000296735.1 Chrysochloris asiatica | reverse complement strand
CAGGATCGGACATTGTTTCATTCTGCTGTGCATGGGGTCGCTATGAGTCGGTTCCGACTCGATGGCACCTGACAACAACAGCAACAACAACATGGGCTACTTGGAGTCCTGGTGTGGCACTGTGGGTTAATGTACTGGACTACAATTTTGTTTGAACTGCAAAGTCAGTGGTTCAAGCTCACTAGCTGCTCCTTGGAAACCCTATACAGGGTCACCATGGGTCAGAACCAACTTGACAGCACTTAACAACAACAACAACAACAACATGGGCTACTTTAAGGAACTCTGGTATCACTGTGGTTCAGGTATGGAGCTGCTGGGTTCTCTAGAGAAGCAAAACCAATGAAGCTTATCTATGTATATATAAAGAGATTTATATCAAGGAATTAAGGAGCTCTGGTAGCGTAGTGGTTATAAATCAGGCGGCTAATCTCATGATTAGCAGTTTGAAACTACCAGCGGCTCGCAGGAGAAAGATGAGGCGTTCTGCTCTCACAAAGATTTACAGCCTTGGAAACCCTGTACAGGGTTGCTATGAGTCAGAACCAACTTCACAGAACATAACCACCACCACCATCAAGGAAATGACACAGTTGTAGAGGTGGTCAAGTCCCAAGTCCATGGGTCAGATGTCTGACTGGAGCCTTGTGACTCATACAGCTGCAGGACTAATGAAACAAAATCATCAGCAGTTTAGATGGCAGACAGACAAATTGGACAGGTAAGATGACTGGCTGCTGATGACTCCTGGACTGGCAGGCAATAGAACAGGCCACTGCTTCAAATACAGAGAACCAAAGGTCAGAAGATGAACCAGATGCAGGATCCAAACCTAGCAGAAAACAAGTTCTAAGTGTCCAGTATGTTGGCAGCAGACCACACCTTTCAAATGATTCACTGTTCACAGCAGATCTCATCATAGAAATGATGACATTATATTAAATCTCACTACGGGAGATGGCTACATCCTAACTGCCAAACCACAGAATCCTTGCCCAGCCACGCTGACACAAAACCTTAACTACCACAATCTACCTCTTGTCAACTTGGCACCTGTACATATCTCTTTAAACCATGCATCATTTCTAAATAAAGTCATACTCACACCTAACATGATGCAACTAACATGTGTACAACTTAAATTGAACTAACTCCAGTTACATCTTTTATAAGTGAATAAAATGAAACACAAACACTTGATGAACACAAGGAAAAAAATACTCTTAACAATTACAGGCTTCATTTCTGCAATTGGTCATGTGGTCGTAGCTGGTATTTAAAATGACCTTCTTCTACCATTCCATAGTTCCTTTGTTGAAGCATCTCAGCTGATCCTGGCTCTTTGTCTGATGGGGTGACCCATTTCTGAAAGGTTTGGAAAATTAGTAGCCATGTTGGAATTGGGTTGCTATAATTTACCATCAACTTTAATCACAGAGTTTGGGAATATCAAGAAATGTCCTGAGGAATCGCGTGGATCCCACATATATTCTTCTTTACCTCCATTATATCATATCAATCTGATTTCCCCTTGAAAATCACACCACCCAATACAGTAACTCCCTTCTTTGCCTGTTGATACAGAGGCATGAGAAGCCCAAAGTGTCCAGGGAACATTCTTATCTTCCAGTTAAATGGGATTAGTGTTGCGCCCCCAGGTGGGAATATTTCTCCCTTCAGAATTAAATGGTCCAGATCTGAAGAGCATAGACTTTGAAGAGACAGGAAGCAAAAAAAGTTTTCGAGTTGGTCACTAGGAGTAATAGTGAGTGGTGCCACGCCCATCTCCAGCCCTTGGTTCCTGGCCTGTGAACACCATCCATTGGGCACTGGTTGAGAGCACATACAGCCTCCTGCAGAATATTGCCCCAACACTGCAAGATTTTGCCACCTAGTGGTAGAAATGGTAGAAGAAGAAGTCAATGCCTTTGCAATTTGGGTAGGACTTTTTTTTCTCTGTTAGAATTTGGTTTTGTGAGAAAGGAAAGAACCCTTAAAATCCAATCCAAGTGAGATATCTGGTATTAGTCTTCCTCTTAGACAGTTTAAAAAAAAAAAAATAAAGGATCATGAAAAACTCCAGAGAGAGACTGAATGAAAGTTGAGGAAATCTCCCAAAAATTAAAATACAAAAAGCTAAAAAAGTATCTAGCATATGACAATTAAGCGTCCCAGAAAAACAAATAGATAAAATGGAGAGAAATCTTATCAAAGAACTTATCAATAAATGAAGATGTCCCAGATCTAAAAAACATGAGTTTTTAAACTGAATCTGAATGCCCGGCACAATGGAAGAAAATAAATCCATACCAAGGCAAAAACAAGAATCATATACTCAGTTAATCTACTAAATAAGTGTAAGTGTAAAATAGAAACACTTTTTGGGCATACAAAGTTTTTTAAAAAAAATCAAAACAACAAAAGCCAAAACCTCCCATGTACCCTTTTTCAAGAAGCTATAAGAGGATGTGTTTCAAGAAAACAAGGAAGTAATCCAAGAAAGAGGAGGATACAAGATGTAGGAAAAAGGAGACCCAACTCAGAGGTGAATGGACACTTGGAAGGAAGATGAGGGAAGGTCCCAAAATGGCAGGTGTGCATAGATGCTGTGGTAACCTATCTAGACTGAGGCAGCAGGAGACAGACATTCTGAGACTCACCAGGCTCCCGATTGCCATTATATAATTTTTTCAATTAAAAAATGTACTCATTTATGCTTAAAATATTATTGCGGTAAAACACATGTAACAAAAAGTTTGCCATTTTAACTATTTTATTGTGTAATGACATTAATTACACTAACCATATTAGCCTACTGTCATCACCAACTGTTTCCAAAAAATTTACATCACCTTCAACACAAACTCAGAACCCCTTCAACAATAACTTCCATTTCCTATTCCTCTCAGTCCCGGGTAACTACTAACAAACTTTTGTCTCTATGCATTTGCCTCTTCTGGTTATTTCAAAGATGTGGGATCATATAATATTTGTCCTTTTGTGTTTGACTTATTTAACCTAGTATCATGGTATTAGAATTATGGTATTGGAGGAGAATATTAAAAGTACCATGGGCTGCCAGAAGAACAAACAAATCTATGTTGGAAGAAGTACAGCCAGAATGCTCCTTAAAAGCCAGGATAGCCAGACTTTATCTCTCATACTTCATACTACCAGGAGGGACCAGTCCTATGAGAAGGACATCATGGTTGGTAAAGTGGAGGATCAGTGAAAAGAAGAGATGGGTTGGCACAGTAACAGCAGCAATGGGCTCAAGCAAAGCAAGGATTGTGAGGTAGGTGCAGTGTTGGGGACCAAAAGACTTACAGGCCTCATAAAACTTTAAGTCTGGGTCTAACCAGACAAAGTCTGCTTATCAACACAACAGGGAAGGTAGCTTTCCCAAGGTCGCCTGATTCACAGTAAAGGACAGACTTGTAACTATGCAAAATAGCAAAGACTTGCAGAATCACCCTATATATACTCTGAGATTTGAAATAAATTTTGTCACTTGCCATCAGCTTGTGTCCCTTGCCTGTTCGTTAATCCTTGCCTCTCCTTCGGGAAACCCATGCAGTGGTCTGAGCAGGTCTCGGACCCCGATAAGTGACACCCAAAACGTGGGACTCCAATATGAGAGATAACGCGACGGACCCTTCAAAACAGACCCGAAGAAAAAGGAAGCGTGGACATTAAAAGAAGGGAGGGCAATCCAATCAGGTAAGTATGGGAAACAAACCAGGAAGAGCACGGTATGTAGATATGTTGAGAGAAATGCTACGTAGCAGAGGTGCAAAAGTAGATCATAGCCAGTTTTGTAAATTCATAGACTTTGTAAATACTGTCTGTCCTTGGTTCCCTGAGGACAGAGTGGTTGATGTTAAGTTATGGAATCAGATAGGTCGTCAACTGCAAGAATATTATGCTAAGAATGGCCCGTCCCGGGTGCCTGCCTATACATTTAGTTTGTGGCGGTTTGTATGAGATACTTTTGATTTTGGCAGCGATCATCTGGGAGGCAGTTCCACGGAACCAACCACTCCACCTCCACTCATATACCCTGATTTACAATCTTTACTGACTTTGAGCATAGAAAAAGAATTGGGGGATGAGAAACACGAGGATAAGAAAGAAAATTATAGTGGGGATGAAGCCTGGCCAGATTCTCCGGTCAGTGCTCTTTTTTTCAGTCAGCATAAAGAAGGAACAAGAAGAGGAGAAGCTGTGACCTAAAATGGCGCTGGCACCGAAGGACAAGGAAGTAAGAGAGGCAGTAGTAGATAAGGCAGAAGAAGAAGGGCCGCACCCTAACATTGCGCTGGAAAATGAGGAAACGCCCAGGTGCAAGTCTAATTCCCCATTAACTTCTGGAGAAATGCCTGAGGGAGATCTAAGATCTGTGCTGAAAGAAGTTTTAAGTCAGTTAAAAGATTTAACTTTAGAGAAAAAGGTGTTGACTGAAACTATGCAGCAAAAGGAGGAGCAGTGGCGCGCTGCCCTTGCTGACTTAGCCAAGGAAAGAGAGGCTAGGACTCAAAGAGAAACAACGACTCCCTTATGCTTGAACCCCTGTGCCACCGTTCAGTCTAATACCCCAGTGATTGCCCCTGTCACTGTAAAAATAGCTACCCCAAGATACTCCCCGATACAGGCGGCATTGCTTGATGGAGCAAGACAGGAGGACGAGTTGTCTGGTTTTCAAATGTATCCAATTGTGCGGACGCCTGCTGGTCAAGATGAGCATGGTATAGATGTGGAGACTCGCACCCACAGCTCTTTACCCTTTAAAAGTTTAAAAGAGTTCAAAATGGCTTGTGCTCAATATGGGCCGAATGCTCCCTTTACACAGGCTTTGATAGAACTAGTCTGTGAAGAAGGCTTGCCTGCTTTAGATTGGAAGAATATCGCCCATGCCTGTCTTGAAGGAGGTGATTATCTGTTGTGGAAATCTGGGTATTATGAGGAAGCACGGCGTATAGCAAACCTTAACAACAATCAGTGGAATGGGGGAGCCACATTTGACATGTAAGTAGGGGAAGGGGAATATAATACCATAGAAAAGCAAATTATGTATCCTATGCCTGCCTATGCTCAGGTTAATCAGTGCAGACGAAAAGCTTGGCGATCCATCCCCAACACTGGTAAGCAAACTACTGAGTAATCAAAGGTGCATCAGGGTCCTGATGAGCCTTTTCAAGACTTTGTCTCCGACTACGTCTTACATCTGGAAGGATCCTGGGTGATTCCCCTGACTCTCTGACCCTTGTAAAACAGTTGGCCTTTGAAAATGCCAACAGTGTTTGTCAGATGGTTATTCGCCCGTTCAAGAATAAAGGCAGCTTAGATGATTATATTTGTCTTTGTGCCGATGTGGGACCCTCATACAATCAGGGCCTGGCAATGGCCGCTGCCCTTCAGGGGCTAACTCCTCCTGAAATGTTTGCTGCTCTTAAATGCCCAGGAAAGTGTTTTAATTGTGGAAAAATAGGCCATTTTGCTAAAGAATGTAAACAAAGAAAGAATGATTAAGAACAATTGTAAAAATACGGCTCCTGGAGTATGTCCCCGGTGCAAAAGACAGCAATGACTTTCAGAACCACCCTATATATACTCTGAGATTTGAAATAAACTTTGTCACTTGCCATCAGCTTGTGTCCCTTGCCTGTTCGTTAATCCTCGCCTCTCCTTTGGGAAACCCACACAGTGGTCTGAGCAGGTCTTGGACCCCAATAGTGCAGGATCCAGTAGTGGTTCGTTCTATTGTACATAGGGTTGCTATGGGTCAGTACCTAACAACAACAATGTTCTCAAGGTTCATTCATGCCCCCAATAGCAAGCATCAGGACTTCATTTCTCTTAAATGAAGTTAGGTGCCGTCAAGTTGGTTCCGACTATAGTGACCCTATGCACAACAGAATAAAACCCTGCCTGGTCCTGCACCATCCGCACAATCATTGCTATACTTGATCCCATTGCTGCAGCCACTGTGTCAGTCCATCTCTTGGGGGTCTTCCACTTTCTTGCTGACCCTCCACTTTACCAAGCATGATGTCCTTCTCCAGGGACTGAAGATAACATGTCCAAAGTATGAGAGATGAAGTCCTGGCATCATCTCTTCCTCTATTGTGTGTGTGTGTGTATATATATGTTGTTGTTGTTACGTGCCGTCGAGTCGGTTCCGACCCATAGCGACC
>NW_006408763.1:1471597-1478154 GCF_000296735.1 Chrysochloris asiatica | reverse complement strand
ATTCGTAACCACTATGTTACCAGAGCTCCATATATATATATATATATATACACACCACATTTTGTTTATCCATTCATCTCTACTGATGGATACATGTAGTTTTGCCTCTTAGCTATTATGAATAATGCTGCAATGAACATGTGTGTACAGGTACAGTCTTTGGGGAATATATACTCAAGAGTGGATTTGCTGGGTCTTTTGGAGTCTTGGTGTGGTGCTGTAGGATAAGCACTGGACTGTTTTCCACAATGTGGGTGGTTCAAACCCACCAGTCACCCTTTAGAAACCCAATACAGGGTTGCTATGAGTTGGAATCAACTTGAAGGCACGGAACAACAACAACATGATAATCCTATGTTTAACTTTTTGAGGAAATGCCAAACTGTTTTCCATAGTGAATGTACCATTTCACATTCCCACCAATAATGCATGAAGGTACCAATTTCTCTGCATCTGCCAAACTTTGTTGCTTTCCACTTTTCTGATAATGGGTGTGAGGTGGTGTCTCATGGTTTTGATTTGTATTTCCCTAATGACTATTGCTTTCAGCATATATCATGTGCTTATAGCCAGTGCATCTTATTTGGAGAGATGTCACTACTTAGTTAAATTTCCATATACCTGCATATATCTATAACAACAATTGTGAGGATGGTGCAGAATTGGACAGTGTTTCATTCTGTTGTGTATAAGGTTGTGGTGAGGCTATGAGTGGGAACCAGCACCTGACAACAACATTTTTGGTTTAGGATTTAAAGATGATCTCAAGGCAATACGTTCAGAGGCTCATCCACCTTCTATGGCTCCAAAAAGCCTAGAGTCCGTGAAAATTTGAAATTCTGTTCTATATTTTCCTCCTTTTGATGGGGATTCTTCGGTGGAATTCTTGATCAAAATATTCATCAATGGTAGCCGGGCATTGTCCAGTTATTCAGGGAGGCTACACATTTCGTATCCTACTCCTGCTCCTGACTCCCCTTCCTCTGTTGCTCCAGGTTGTTGTGCTTGGTTGGTTGCTTGCAAGCTGTTAAGCCCACAGGCACTATGCACTAGGAGGTAGAATGGAGCATTAAACAACTATTTGGGCAATTGATTGGGATGTCCATGAAACCATGACCCCAAATTTCCAAACCCAGGAACCAAATCCTATGAGGTGTTTGGATGTACACATATAGTATCAGAAGCTATTCTTTGATTTTCCTGGTCCTAACAAACCTGTCTTAAAGGAAGTACAGCCAGAATGTTCCTTAGAAGCAGGGATGGGAAGATTTGGAGATTTGACTACAAAGTCACTATGAGTTTTGTTTGTTTTTGTTTTCGCTGTTGAATGTTTATAATAGAGAAGCTCTGGTGGTTACAATGGTTAAAGCAGTTGGCTGCTAACTGAAAAGTAAGTGATTTGAACCCACTAGCTGTTCTGCAGACAAAGCTGTGGCAGTCTGCTTCCATAAAGACTTACAGGCTTGGAAACCCCTGCAGAGCCATTCTGTTCTGTCCTATAGGGTCATTGTAAATCAGAATGGCATCCATGGTAACAGGGATTGTTTGGCTTTTTGGTTTCATTTTTTCAGAAGACTTCCACAGCTTTCTCCTGCAGAGCAGCTGGTGGTGGAACAATAGAGTTATTTGAAAATTCAGAATTTCTAAAAGTCAGCATAGCTCTCATTACCTCAGAGGAGATAAAATACACAGGAGCAGGCATCTAGGGTGGAAGAAAGCATCACAGGCCTAGTTCCCATGGCCTCGGAAGAGATCAGACACAAGCTCTGCAAATGGTGTTTATTGTATCTGCTTCACAGTTCCTGGGCACTCCTTAAGGTAATCAACTTAACCAAATACCTCAGGGACCCTGGCACTAATATGACTAATTTGCAGTTTTTATTAGTTTGCCTAGGTAAACTGATATGTAGTTTTGTTTCTCTACCTTTGTAAACTGATTTACAACTTTATTGCCCTGGCCTTGTTGTTATCTAGTCTCCCTTTTAGCACTAACTTGCTATTTCTGCTTTTGTACTAGTTGTAGTGCAAGGTCAGCAGTTCGAAACTAACAGCTGTTTCAGGGGAGAAAGATGAGGGTGTCTGCTCCGGTAAAGATTTGTAGCCTCGGAAACCCAGTACAGGGTCGCTATGAGTCAGAACCGACTCCACGGCACATAACAACAACAACAACTACCTGCTTCAGCACATTCCTGTAGATAAGCCCCTAGACCTTGAGCCAGGATTGTAGCAGTCAGCTTCCCATGGGACAGCAGACTGAGGAGAAGCTGTTGTCTCCCTGAGTTCTAGCTATAGCTGTCTGCTGTGCCAATAAACTTTCTTTAAATTGGACAATATAGTGGTCATCATCCTTCTTTGGGACTTGAACCTGTAATGGGTTCTGTCAACTTTTCAGTTATCAACTGAACACTTACCCACACTATGCCACCAGGGCTTCTTGATCTCCACTTATGAGTTTCATGGGAGTCATTCAATTTAGCATCATCCTGGTAGCTCTGGTAGCATAGTGGTTTCGGATTGGGCTGCAAACCTTAAGGTTAGCAGTTTGAAACTACCACCTGTTTTGCGGGAAAAAGATAAGGCTTTCTGCTTCCATAAAGATTTACAGCCTCGGAAACCCTGTATAGGGTCACTATGAGTCGGAACCGGCTCCATGGCACATAACAACAACAACAGCCCTATCAGGTTAGAGGTCAGGAGGCACTTCAACAGCCAATTCACTAAGTACCAAGCTCATAAGGAGCTTTGCAGTGAGCCAGTACTCTCCCCCAGAGTTCAAATAACCTCAGGCCTTCCTGAATACACCACAGACAGTCACCAAGACCCTCTGAGTTTCACTCTGCATTCATCTCTAAGGCATCATAACCCCTGACATGGTACCTCCAAGAGGTATACCCAACCCCCCTGAGGCACTGTACTATGAGGAAGAGCAAAGGATCTGAGAGAGGCAGGGCCAGGAAAGTCAATTACTTTCCTCAGGCCTTGATTTCTTGATTGGTAAAATAGGGAAATAATAATATCATAGGACTTTATGGGGATTAAATGAAACAATGTATGCTAAAGGAGTAGTTTGCAAATGCTTGTTACATGATCCCCTCAAACCCAAATTCAGTGCTGCCATGTGGATTCTGACTCACAGTGACCCTGTAGGACAGAGTACTCTCCCACGGGGTTTCCAATGCAGGTGCAGTGTTGTAAGATAAATGCTGGATTACTAATCGCAAGGTCAGTGGTTCAAATCCATCAGCAGCTTCTTGGAAACCCTTATGCAGGTTCACTGTGAGTCGGAACCAGCACTTAACATAACATAATCTTTACAGAAGCAGACTGCCTCATCTTTCTCTCTCAAAATGGCTGGTGGATTCAAACTGCTGACCTTTCAGGTAGCAGCTGAGCACTTAACCACTGTGGCACCAAGTCTACTTGTCACATGATAGGCACTTAGTAGATGTTTGCTTATTCTAAACATTGGTCTCCCTAATCAAATATCTCTTATGAAGCTGTGAAAAAGAAGCAAGCATGCAAACAGTAAACAAAAATCTCTTTAAGTTTCTTATTGTCTCCTGGGTAAAGGACAAATTGCATTAAAGAGATTCCAAACTACATGTCTCACCACATTGTTCCATTCCTTACATTTGCCCTGCATTCATGTGAACTGAGCTCTTAACAGGTCCCAGGGCATGCCTCTAATCTTCCCACCTCCATGCTTTATCTCTCTTTGTGCCCCTCCCCCTATAAACACCTCACTCTTCACTGAAATCCTAGCTAGTCACAGGCTACTGCTACCTTCTCTGCAAAACTTCTCCCAGTCTCTTCAGTCAGAATTGACCTTATGTCATCTCCCACGGTGCCCCCTTGTGGTACTATGTTGTTATTAAGTGCCGTCGAGTTGATTCCAAACCGTAGCGACCCTGTATAGGGTTTCCGAGGAGCAGCTGGTGAGTTTAAACCGCCAACATTGCAGTTCAAATGGCTTTGCAGTCTGACGCATTAATCCACAGCGCCACACCGGTACTAACTATACTCGACTCTTAATTGCAATTGTTAGGTGCCATTGAGTCAGTTCAACCTTGCATGCTGAAAGTGAAGAGGGCTTAAAATGCTGATGAAGATCAAAGACCACAGCCTTCAGTATGGGTTGCATCTCAGTGTAAAGAAAACAAAAATCCTCACCACTGGATCAACAAACTACATTCTAATCAATGGAGAAAGATTGCCAAAAACTTCATTTTGCAAGCATCAATCATCAACACTCATGGAAGCAGCAGTTAAGAAATCAAACTATATATTGCATTAGGCAAATCTGCTGCACAAGACCTCTTCAAAAGGGTTGAAGAGCAAAGATGTCACTTTGAGGACTAAGGTATCCCGGACCCAAGCCATGGTATTTTCAATAACCTCATATGCATGCAAAAGTGGACAATAATAAGGAAGATCATGGAAGAATTGATGCATTTGAGTTATGGTATTGGAGAAAAATATTAAAAGTACCATGGATTGCCAAAAAAACAAACAGATCTGTGTTGGAAGAAGTACAGCCAGAGTGCTCTATGTCTCTCATACTTTGGACATATTGTCAGGAGGGACCAGTCACTGGAGAAGGATATTATGTTTGGTAAGGTGGAGGGTCAGAGAAAAAGAGGAAGACCCCCAGCGAGATGGAGTGGCACAGTGGTGGCAGCAATGGGCTCAGGCATAGCAACAATTGTGAGGTTGGTGCAGGATCGGGCAGTGTTTTGTTCTGTTGTGCATAGGGTCTCTATGAGTCAGTACGGAGTCAATGGCACCTAACAACAACAACAACGACATTGAGTCAGTTCTGACTCATAAAGGCCCTAACCACAATATAACACTGCCCAGTCCTGCGCTATCCTTACAATCCTTGTTGTTTTTTAGTCTATTGTTGTTGCCACTGTGCCAATCAATCTTGTTGGGGGATTTGCTACTTTGCCAAGCATGGTATTGATCTCCAGGGACTGGTCCCTCTTGATAATATGTCTGAAGTATGACAGACAAAGTCTCACCATCCTGGCTTCTAAGGAGAATTCTGGTTGTACTTCTTCCAATACAGCTTTATTTGTTTTTCTGGCAGTTCATTATGGAACTTTTAATATTCTCCTCTAACACCATAACTCAAATGCAACAATTCTTCTATGGCCCTCCTTATTCACTGTCCAACTCTCACATGCATATGAGGCTATTGAAAATACCATGGCTTGATGAGGTGGGGTGGAGGTCAGGTGCATGCCATTTCTAGTTGTTTTGAAAGTGCCTTGAACTGATTTTCATGGGCTTGGCTGCCAGCCCCTGCTCTGCCGTGGACTGGTAGCTTATGTTGATCTTAATGAAAGAGCAATTGATGCTATCAGAGAATTTAAGGAAGAAGGGGCGAACAAAAGCGCATTTTTTTATGTGGAGATTTGAAGACCTATAGGCAAAGGGAGAAACAAGGGAGCAAGATACAAGAGTCCACAAAGGGCCCTGATGAAGCAAAGATCAAGGCCTAGCTTGAGAGAACTAAGACAAAGTATGGTGGTCCTCTACAGAGTGTATACTCTAAGGTGCAACCTGGAATTAGAACAGAAGGTTTTGTAGGTAAAATACCAAGACATTTATGTGAGGATGAGTTGGTGCCCCTTTTTGAGAAGTCTGGTCCCATTTGAGATCTACGTCTTATGATGTTGTTGTTGTGAAGTGCCGTCGAGTCGGTGCCGACCCACAGTGACCCTGTATAGGGTTTCCGAGAAGCAGTTGGTGAGCTTGAACCGCTGACCTTAAAGTTCAAACGGCTTTGCAGTCTGGCACATTAACTCACAGTGCCACACGTCTTATGAAAGATACATACATATGCATAGAACAGAGGGTATGCCTTTATCACCTTCTGTGGAAAGGAAGCTTCTCAGGAAGCTGTTAAACTGTGTCACATCTATGAAATTCATCCCGGGAAACACCTTGGAGTGATCATTTCTGTGGCAAACAACTGGCTTTTTGTTGGATCAGTTCCAAAGAATAAGACTAAAGAAAACATTCTGGAAGAATTCAGTAAAATCGCAGGCTAAACAGAAGGTTTGGTGGCTGTGATTCTCTATCATCAACCAAGTGACAAAAAGAAAAATTGGGATTCTGCTTCCTTCAATATGAGGATCAAGGTCAGCAGCACAAGCCAGGTGCTAGTTGATCAGTGGAAAAGTAAAAGTGTGGGGAAATGTAGTGATAGTTGAACAGGCTGACCCTGTGGCAGAACCAGGTCCAGAAGTCATGGCTAAGGTAAAAGTCTTATTTGTGAGAAACTTGGCTATGACTGTTAGAGAAGAAATATTGGAGAAGTCATTTTCTGAAGTTGGAAAACTTGAAAGAGTGAAGAAGTTGAATGATTATGCATTTGTTCAGTTTGAAGACAGAGGAGCCGCTGTTAAGGCCATTGATTAAATAAATGGCAAAGAAATAGAAGGGGAAAAAATTGAAATAGTTAGCGTAGTGGTTACGAATCGGGCTGCGAACCATAAGGTCAGCAGTTCGAAACTACCAGCCGCTCCGCGGGAGAAAGATGAGGCTTTCTA
>NW_006408763.1:1468426-1470667 GCF_000296735.1 Chrysochloris asiatica | reverse complement strand
TTTGCTCTCTTCACATATGATGTTCTTGATGTCATCCCACAACTCTTCTGGTCTTCAGTCTTTAGTGTTTAATGTATCAAATCTGTTCTTCAGATATGATCTCTAAATTCAGGTGGGATAGATTCAAGGTCATATTTTGGCTCTCGTGGACTTGTTTTCCTTTTCTTCAGCTTCAGTTTGAATTTGCATATGAGTAATTGATGGTCTGTTCCACAGTCTACCCCTGGCCTTGTTTTCACAGATGATATGGAGCTTTTCCATCTTCTCTTTCCACAGATGTAGTAAATTTGATTTCTATGTCTTCCATCCGGTATCCATGTGTATAGTCATCTCATATGCTGTCTAAAGAAGGTATTTGAAATTAACAAATCATTAGCTTTGCAGAATTCTATCATGAGTTCTCCAGCATCATTTTTATCACCAAGGCCATATTTCCCAACTACTGGTCCTTCCTCTTTGCTCCCAACCTTTGCATTCCAATCACCAGTAATGAGCAAAACATCTTGATTGCATATTTGATCAATTTCAGATTGAAGAAGTTGGTAGAATTCGTCTATTTCATCCTCACTGGCTTTAGTGGTTGGTGCATAAATTTGAATAATAGTGATATTAACTGGACTTCCCTGTAGGCGTATGGATATTATCCTATCACTTATAGCATCGTACCTCATGCATGACGGATCTGGATATGTTCTTTTTGACAATGAATGCAACATCATTCCTTTTCAATTTGACATTCCCAGCATAGTAAACCATGTGAATGTCAGATTCAAAATGGCCAATACCATTCCATTTCAACTCACTAATGCCTAAGATATTGATGTTTATGTGTTCCATTTCATTTTTGACAACTTCCAATTTTCCCAGATTCATACTTCATACATTCCATGTTCCGATTTTCAATGGATGTTTACAGCTGTTTCTCTTCATTTTGAGTTGTGCCCCATCAGCAATTGAAGGTTCTGTGGGCTTTTCTTCCATGAGCTTAACTCCATTCACATCATCATGGTCAACTCTACTTTGAGAAGACATCTCTTCCCCAGTCACATTTTGAGTGCCTTCCAACCTGAGGGGATCATTTTCCGGCACTGTATCTGACAGTGTTTCTCTGCTATTCATAAGGTTTTCAGTGATTTGGAAGTAGTTCGTCTTTCTTTGTCTGGAAGCTCATCTGAAACCTGTCTACCATGGGTGATCCTGCTGGTTATTTAAAATACCGGTGGCATAGCCCTCAGAATCACAGCAACTCACAAGCCACCACAGTACGACATACAGAGGAATGGTGGCTGTTTGGTTTTATGTCAAAACTGTCACTTTAAATTTCGAGATCTGTGTGCAAGTGTAGTAGAACCCTCCAGGGGAAGGGGTGGGGTATCCATTCGCTCAGGCACCCCCTCTAGTTACCAGAATGGAGGTGCACAGTCAGTGAGAGACCAATGAACAATGGACAGGTACCAAAAAAAACAAAAAATGAATGTCCACACCTGTATCTTCTCGCTTCTGTCAGGCTGGGGAGTAGGGAGCTGAAAATCATCTTTGGAGAGAGCGCAGTGGAGCATATGGAGAACAGAACAAAAGCTAATGACAATTTTATAATTAATGTCATTGAGGAGTCTATACCTGCCAGGGTAATTTAGCCCCCTAGGTATGGCCCTCTTCAAAAAAAAAAAAAAAAAATCAAATATCATTTACATTGCATCAACATTTCCCCTTTAACAGTGAAAGTTCACTAAGTTTTACATATATTCAAAATTGTGTAACTTTGAATAATCTAATAATCTCATTTTCATCATTCTAATAAACTTGTGGCACTGTATGATAAAACACTGGACCTCAAGGTTGACGGTTCAAACCCACCAACCACTCCTTGGAAACTCTATACAGGGCTGCTATGAGTCAGAACTGATTCAATGGCACTAAACAACAATAAGAAACTTCATTCTTATTAGCAGTCACACTTCATTCCACTCTACCTCTCATCCATGTTGTTGTGAAGTGCCGTTGAATCATTTCTGACTTATAGTGACACAGTATAGGGTTTCTGAGGAGTGGCTGGTGAGTTGGAATAGCTGACCTTGAGGTTCAAACCAATCTTGCAGTTCAGTGCTTATTCTGTAGCACCACACCAGGACACCATTCATAGGCAGCTATTAATCTACTTCCTATCTCTTTGGATCTGCCTATTCTGGATACTTCATATAAATGAAATGATATAATGTCCTAGTCTTCTGTGACAGGCTT
>NW_006408763.1:1461765-1468326 GCF_000296735.1 Chrysochloris asiatica | reverse complement strand
TATACCCTGCAAGCCTGCCCCCTGGTCATCAGCACACAGCCCCTCTCCCTCTCTGGGTCTAGAGTCCCCAGCCACTCCATCTCTCCACATCATCATCTCTGCCTCCATCTCTGGCATCACTATTTCTCTGGGTATAGACCCGCACTCTGCTCTTCTCCCTTGATGGTCCCAGGAATCTCTGCTCCTGGACTGCAAAGCCAATCACTCCCCTCCTTTTTCTACAGAATGTCTACCTTTACATTTCCAACCCTCACAGTCAGTCCTGATAGCAACTATTCACTATTGTACCACAAAAGACCTATCCCCATCACTTTTCATCAGCCCGCCCAGAGAAATTGGATACTACTTACCTTCTTCAATGTCCTCTGGATCTAGGCTCCCTCTTGAAAGCCTGTAAGCCAGTCACTTCTTGTCTTTGTAGCTCCCCCACCCAACCCATTTTGGGTAGCCAATGTCCAAATCTCGGTACACTGTTAAATCATGATTTTGCAGAACCTCTGGTTTTGAACAGTTATATTTTTTGGATTTGTGATAGATTACATAGGAGTATGGAGTATGCTGTAACTAAAAATACAAGCTAGTGCTTTGTGTTAGTAGTTTAAAACAATGAAAGCAAACAAATTCAAGTTTTCTTGTATTGAAAACAGTCTATGATTGTATGTTCCATCAACAAAAACTGCTAGAATTCGAAGCTGGTTTCAGAAAAGTATGTGAAATACAGGATATCATTACTGATTTCAGATGGATCTTGACTGAAAGAAGAGAATACTAGAAAGATGTTTATGTGTGCTTTACTGTCTATGCAAATTATGTGTGGATCATAATAAATTGTGGGCAACATTTTGAAGCATGGGAATTCCAGAAAATTTAACTGTGCTCATACAGTACCTGTATCTAGATCAAGAGGCAATCATTGGAGCAGAACAAGGGGATACAGCATGGTTTTAAATCAGAAAAGGTGTCACCAGGGTTGTATCCTATTCAGTCTGTATGTTAAGCAAATAACCTGGGATACTAGGCTTTGCAGCATCAAATTGGAAGAAGACTGCACAATAAAAATACAAGAGACCAAATGAAACAGACACAGATGAAAATCCTGGAAGCCTGGATTTCAGAGGAAAGGTTAGAGAAGTGGATTAAGTGCTTTCTCAGAGGAGAAGCTGAGCAGGGATGCTGAGAGAAGGAGACTGACTGGTGGAGGGTCAGAACAACCATCTTGGGAGCAGCTTTGGCACCAGAAGGTGGTCTGGCAGTGCAGATTCACACAGACGACAGGAAAGGTACAATTCCTTCTTTTTCCCTATGCTCCTCTGGTGACCAGAGTGTGGCTAGCTCCCACTCTCATCCATCCCCAGTATAGACCCTGCTCTCCGGGAGTTTGGAACTACATGGTTGGGAGCCACACCAATGGGGGATAAGGGTGGCCAACATGGTGCCAGTCTTCAGACAGGATTGGCTCCAGACCTACAGAACCCACAGCCACTAGCCTACCATTTAACCAGTCACCCTGGTCTCAGTTGCCCTGTGGTCCTAACAGACACTGAAATCATCTCCATCAAGGATCTCTACAAACTACTTCCGAATTGAAAGCTCTAAATAAAGATAAAATGCTGAGGCTGATAGGAACTCCATTTAGGGCCAGGTACTCTGTTGTCACAAGGAGCTGTGGTAGCGTAGTGGTTACAAATTAGGCTGCTAACCTGAAGGTCGGCAGTTCAAAACTACCAGCTGTTCCGCAGGAGAAAGAGGAGGCTTTCTGCTTCCGTAAAGATTTGCAGCCTCGGAAACTCTGCACAGGGTCACTATGAGTCAGAAACAACTCCACGGTACTTAACAACAACAACTCTGTTGTCACGGAGTCCTGCAAGGTCGGCAGTTCAATCTCACTAGCTGCTCCTGAGAAACCCTATACAGGGTCGCTATGGGGTCAGAATCAACTTGCCAGCACTTAACAACAACAACAACTCTGTTGTCACGGAGTCCTGCAAGGTCGGCAGTTCAATCTCACTAGCTGCTCCTGAGAAACCCTATACAGGGTCGCTATGGGGTCAGAATCAACTTGCCAGCACTTAACAACAACAACAACTCTGTTGTCACATCCCTCTTACACCCACGTCATGAACTCTGGCTTGCAAGAGCACCCCAGAGTTTTCTCATCTTCAGTCCAACAGCTACACTGTTACTTTGTTTTGTTTTTTGGGGGGGTTGTTTTTTCCCTTTTGTTGTTTCATTGTTTTTGTTTGTTTATTTTTTCTCCTCATTCTTCTCTTGAATTTTATCCTATCTCCACTTTTGTTTTTCCTTGTTTTCGTCTGTTCCTGATTTCCTCTCTTCTTTTTTTATTCCCATTTGATCTTTCTATACAAGTCTCTGTTCTCTTTCTCTTTTCATCTTCTCTCTCCCTGATTTTCCTAAGTGGTTTTATGCCCCCACTACTTCCTTTTATTTTCTCTTCTATAGCTCCATTCCCTTGTCCCTCTTTTGTCTTTATAGTTGTTTTTTTTTTTTTCAGGTTGTTGCCAATTTTTATTTCTTTTTTCTCTTTATTATCTTATCTTTTCATTGTTGGTTCCTTGTCTGTTCATTCCATTTTGGTTTCTGATGTATGGGGCAGGGGAGGGGTTTTCTCGTTCCATCTGACAGGAGACAGCAACCTTGCCCATATAGCCTAGCAACAATCGTATCCCCTGAAGCTCCACCCACTGGGAAAGAGCCAATACCAGATCCTATGCTACCGGATCTATGATAGACAGCAGCCAACACTAGCCAAGCCTACCCTAAATGGAGGTGTATGAACAGTGAATGAGAACAGTGTACACATTGCCATTCTCTAACTACACCCACTGGAGACAGCTGGTGAGAGTCTAAGAAAACGGCAACATACAATCACCAATTAAATAAAAATACGACAACCCTGAAATGCCCCAGGGACAACATACAATTTTAGCTAACACGAAGATAGAATAGCTCAAACAAATGACCAAGAAGCATAGCCAGAAAACTTTTCTAAGAAAGATAAGGTAATAGAACTAACTGAAAAATAATTTTAAAAGAATTATATTTTAGTACCTTTAAAGGATTGACAGAAAGATTGAGAAAAGCAAGAACACAGAATAAACTTGAGAAGAATTCAGGAAAGCAGACAAAATAAATGCAAATTTTGAAACAATACAAAACCTGCAATTAGAAATCCAGAAGATTAATATTAAGATTTCAGTAATGTATAATACATTGAAAGGGCAAAGGAGTATATTAAAAGCAATGGTAGCTTGAATTATTAGTACTAAAGAAAAATCTCTCAATATGAATATGCTAGAAGAACAATAAGAAAAAAATAATGAAAAAAATCCAAAGAAAGCCTAAGAGTTATGTGGGACACCATGAAGAAGAACAACTTACAGGTGATCAGAATTCCTAAACAGGAAGAGACATGCACAGAGAAACTTGTTGAAGTGTTGTTGGAAGAAAACTTCCCTAACATCATGAAAGACAAAAAGATAAGCATACAAGAAGCTGAATGAACTCCAAACAGGATAGATTCCCAAAAGACAATCACTAAGACAGATCAGAATCAAACTTGCCCAAATCAAAGACAAAGAAAGAATACTGAAAGCAGCTTAGGAAAAACAAAAAGTTACCTAAAAAGGAGAACCAATAAGACTAAGCTCTGATTCTCATCAGAACCCATGCAAACAAGAAGGCAATGGGATGACATATACAAAACTCTGAAAGAAAAAAACTGCCAACCAAGAATCATATACCCAGCAAAGCTTTACCTCATATATGACAGTGAAATTAGGTCATTTCCTGATAAAGTAAAATTAAAGGAATTTTTAATGACTAGACTAATGTTACAAAAAATGCTGACAGGTATTCTTTAGCCAGAGAATCAACAATAGCAGACAATAACCTGATATTACCATACATGACAGCACCATCCAGAACTCAATACTGATATAGAATTATTTAAAGTAAAAACAAACCTAGTGGTGGTGGTGGTAGTGTGCCTGGCGGAGTCGGTTCTGACTCATAGCCACCCTGCATAGGGTTTCCTAGGCTGTAAATCTTTACGGGATCAGAAAGCCTCATCTTTCTCCCATAGAACAGCTGGTAGTTTCGAACTACTGATCGTGAGGTTAGCAACCTTACTTGTAATTGGATCCAGAGAGCCAATTACAAAGCAAAAAGAGGAAATAGTGTAGATACAGAATTTCCAAATGGCAGGGAAGTCAAGTAGATTTCAAGATAAAATAGACTGCTTTAAATAGAGGGAAAAAATATATAATTACAGGGCAACCTCAGATAAAATTAACACATTGACACACCAGAATTTAATAAGAAGGAAATCAGAAAGCTTTAGTAAACATTAACACAACAGAAATGAAAATGAAATGAAAATCCACAAACCAAATGAATTCAGAGCAGAAAATTATGTGGAACAAATAATCCAGCAGCACCACATAAAACACACACAATCAGTTAACACCTATGGATAATTACACTGAATATAAATGGATTAAATGCACCAGTCAAGACAGAAAGAACAGAACGGATAAGAGAACAGGATCCTCCAATATACTGTCTACAAGAGACAGCATCAAAAGGATGGAGACAGCCTAAATGCCAATCAACAGAAGAAAGGTTAAACAAACTGTGGTACATACACACAATGGAATACTGCAAAATGTTGAAGAATAATGATGAATCTGGGAAACATTTCACAACATGGATGAACTCAGAGGACATTATGCTGAATGAAATCATTATAAGATTTTTATATGAGACCAATGTTGTGAAAAATTAAAAAATATTTTCTTGATAAAAGAAACAATCTTTTGTTGGTTACTGAGGTGGGGGAGGGGAGGGAAAATTATTCATAGGCTAGACGGTAGACACATGTTAACATGGGTGATAGGGCAGGTAATATACAAGAGAAGGATTGAAGAAGAATTGCTGTCTTTGAATGATGACGTTGGAGAAGAATATTGAATACAGCATGGATTGCCATAAGAACAAATAGATCTGTCTTGAAAGAAGTACAGTCAGAATGTGCCTTAGAATCAACTTAGACATGTTATCAGGTGGAAGCAGTCTCTGGAGAAGGACATTATGCTTGGTAAAGCAGGTCAGCAAAAAAGAAGACCCTCAGATGGATTGATACAGTGGCTACAAGAATGGGCTCAAACATGGCAATTATGAGGATGGTGGAGGACTGATCAGCATTTTGTTCTGTTGTATATAGGGTTACTATGAGTCAGAGCTGACTGATAGCATCTAACAATAGCAATAACATCCCTAGTGACACAAGTAAGCACTTGGGTGCTCACTGAAAGATGGGTGGTTTGAACCCACCAAGCTGCTCTGTGGAAGAAAGATCTGCTATCTACTCCTGTAAGGATGAAAACCAAACCTACTGCCATTGAAGCAATCTGACTCCTAGTGACCTGACAGGACAGTGTAGCACTGCTCCCTAGGGTTTCCTAGACTGTAAATCTTTATGGGAGCAGACAGTCTCATGTTTCTCCCACAGAGCAACTTGTGATTTCGAACCTCTGACCTTGCAAGTAGCAGCCCAACACTTAACTAACGGCACCATTAGAACTCCTAATCTGTAAAGATTTTGCTTTTGTTGTTAGGTGCCATCGAGTCGGTACTGACTCATAGCGACCCTATGTACAGCAGAACGAAACACTGCACAATCCTGGGCCAACCTCAAAATTCTTGCCACACTTGAGCCCATTGATGCTGCCACTTTGCCAATCCATCTCGCTGGGGGTCTTCCTTTTTTTCTCTTGACTCTCCACCTTACCAAACATGATATCCTTCTCCAGAGACTGGTCACTTCTGACAACATGTCCAAAGTATGCGAGACGAAGCTTGGCAATTCTGGCCTCTAAGGAGCATTCTGGCTGTACTTCTTCCAAAACAGATCTGTTGGTTCTTTTGGAAGCCCATGACACTTTCAATATTCTCTTCCAACACCGTAACTCAACAGCATCAAACGTCTAGCCCATAAAACCTTATGGAATAGTTCTATGCTGTCACATAGGGTTACTAAGAGTCAAAAAATCTAGTTGATAGCATCTAATATAAGACTATAACTTTACAAAGGTCTTTTTAACTGTGTCTTGTTTTAGTCTGAGTCCCTAGAGGCTCATGGAGTTTACCACACATATAAATGTTTAAGAAGTAACTTAAATGAAATGGCAAACCTTAAGGGACAGAAAGTTAGGACCCGGGCAGACATGTAAGTTTCTTGGGCTGGGGAGTTGTTGCTGTTGTTAGGTGCCATTGAGTCAGCACCGACTCATAGCAACCTTATGCACAGCAGAACGAAACCATGTCCGATCCTGGGCCAACCTCACAACTGTTGCCATACTGGAGTCCATCGATGCTGCCACCTGGCCAGTCCATCTCATTGGGGGTCTTCCTCTCTTTCTCTGACCGTCCATCTTACCAAACATAATATCCTTCTCCAGCGACTGTTCCCTCCCGACAATATGTCCAAAGTATGAGATACGAAGTTTGGTCATCTTGGCCTCTAAGGATCACTCTGGCTGC
>NW_006408763.1:1371338-1458035 GCF_000296735.1 Chrysochloris asiatica | reverse complement strand
TTTTTTTAAGTTTTTATTGTGAATTGAGTGAGCGTTTACAGATCATCAGTTTTACATTCAACAATCATATACTTTGTTTTATTACAATGATTATAATCCCCTCCATGTACCATCAGTTAACAGTATTTCTCTCTATTCATTTTAGCTCTCTCTCTCTCTCTTTTTAAAACACTCAGGCATATGTAATCATTTAAACCACCAAAGGGCACATTCTGCAACTCTGCCTCCTGGCCGCCAGCTCTCAGTCCCTGTCTTCCCATGACCCATCTCTGCCTCCATCTCTGGTGTCACTGCTTCTGCCTTTATCAACCAATATCTAAGTTGCCCATCCCTATCTACCCCATATACAGAGGAGACAGCATTGATACTTGATGTGAAGACTCCTTCCCTCTTGGTATTTTGAGTTACTACCTCCATGAGAATAGGTCAAATTCATCAAATTGTAGCAATTTACCCTCTTTTCCTCTATCAAAAAAATTTTTTTGTTTTTATCTTCCTCTAGTTAAATTCTGATTATCAAGCCATTGAGGCGAGGTCAAATGGGTACTGTCTGCAAGTTTGGGTGTTCTTGTGCATCTCCCACCACTTCATTTCAGCTGGATGCTTCACTCTCAGCTCTAGCCCTCCGTGGGTATGTCCTTGTCCACGGACTCAGGAATCCCCAGGTCTCACTACACTTTGGACCAACCAGCCTTTCCTCTTCTCTCTCTCACCTCCAGGTCAACAAGAATCTATGGAATGTGGCTGAACTCAGCCCATTTCTTCATTGCTACTTTTCCCCCTCTTCCACTCACTAGTAGACCAATGTGGTATCCAGCAAGCTTACATGCTTGCTCATGTGTTCCTTTTGAGTTTCAGTCCTGAAGGGACTTGATTGCTTGCCTTGATAGCTTCCCAGAGAACAACTTGCTTATTATTATGCTTTTGAGATCCATCAATGTTGTATTGTTGTTGCATGCAGTCAAGTCAGTTTCCAAGGTTGTAAATCTTTTAGGGAGCAGAAAGCCACATCTTTCTCCCACGGAGCTGCTGGTGGGTTCAAACTGCCAACTTTATTGGTGGCTAGAGAGCCACTGAACTTCCCATGTGTGTTATAGCATGTACCAATACTTCATTTTTATTATTGAATAATATTCCATTAAATGGCTATATTACATTGTGTTTATCCATTCATCAGTTAATTGATGGAGATATTTGAGTAATTTCTATATGAATTCTCCCTGAGTATTTTCCCCAACAGAAGAGTCCCCATTTCTGAGAGTGAGGAAGTACAGCTGTTATTTTGAATTCTAAATCCATTTTTTTGCTTTGTGTACTCAAGTTTCGGCATGATGATCCTCCCTAAACTCATCATCTCATGTGGGAACTACTCTGTCTCTAAGGCTCCTTGCAGTTCTGACATCTATGGAAATATCTAAAAATCTAAGTCAAGATTTAGAGTGCGGAGCTAACTAAATAGCAGGTTAGATTTGATAAGGCCTGCTTAGGAAAGAAAAGGGAAAATGGGGAAATATTATTTCTTTCCTTGCTTCACAGATTTGTCTGGGCCCAGTCTACACTGTGAGGATGAAGGCCACTTTGCAGAAACAGAGAGGAATCCTGGAAACACCTTTCAGAGCCTTATGGAATAAAAGTCAGCTTTGAGAATTCAAATAACCATCAGTGAATCACTGATATGAATCTCCCAACACTGAGAAAGACTTTACTGTCTCAATGTTAAGGATGAAGAAATGGCACTCAGAGAGGTCAGGTAGAGAGCTCAAGATCACATAGCCATTAAGAAGAACTGCAGCCCATTCAAATATCTGTTAAAAGACATATACACACAGAGACACAAACACACATGATAGAGCCCTACTGGCACAGTGGCTAAAGTACTAGGCTGTTAACCAAACCGACCGTTGCCATACCAGGACTCCCATAATGAGGAACAGTTAGAGCGTTCCAAGGGCAGTGGAGGGTCAGTGGTAAAATTCTTGTCTTTCAGATGGTAGACCCTGGTCTGATGTTCGGCCAGTGCAGCTCAGGTTTGTGAGTTAACTATGATGCTGAGCAAGTTTCAGTAGGGCTTTCAGACTAAGACATACTAGGAAAAAAGACCTGGTGATTTACTTCCAAAAACCAGCCAATGAAAACCTATGGATCACAATGGTCATGGAGTTGCCATGAGTCAGGTTGACTCATCACTGCTAACAAGGAGACTTTTGCTTAATACCCATCCTTCTGCTCATCTTTTCAAAGGCAAACATGTTCTATAGCTCTTCAGCTATAATTTGCCATTCTCACTGGCAAGAACTGGCTGGTGGTGACAGTACCTACAAGACCTCTGGCTTTATTTGCTTTTGGGGAATAAATGAAGCCACTATTTTCAAAGAGTAGGCTCAACCAGGATGGTAGCTGATTTCACCAGTTTGTTGGTCCATAGAGAGGGAATGTGATAGGAATCTGCAGCAAATAGGATGCCCTCAGTCCTGTTCATTCAGATGAGAACAAGGGCAAGGGAATGGGTTTTAGGTGTGACGAGTGGGTGGGGCAGGAGTTTTCTTCTAGTTGTTACAGATGAGAAACTAAAAGAAGATACCAATTATTCAAACACACATAATTAATTACTAGTTGGCTAGGTGTTTCAGTTTCCTGACTGAGAAAACGGAAGGAGCTTTGGTAGGGTAGTGGATTGCTGTTGTCATTGTTATGTGCCATACAATCACTTTTGACTCATGTTGTTGTTAAGTACCATCGACTCGATTCCCACCCATAGCGACCCTGTATAGGGTTTCTATGGAGCAGCTGGTGAGCTTGAACCACTGACCTTGCAGTTCAAACAGCTTTGCAGTGTGCCGCATTAACCCACAGCGCCACACCAGGACTCCATAGTGACCCTGTATTCCGAGGAGCAGCTGATGAGTTTGCACCACCGACTGTGCAGTTAAAACCGACCTTTTGGTCCAGTGATTATACTATAACGCCACAGGAGGACTCCAGGGTAGTGGATTTCTGGGCTGCTAACGCAAGGATCTCTGGTAGCGTAGTGGTTACGAGTCAGAGAAAGGTGAGGCTTTCTGCTCTCTGAAGATTTGCAGCCTCGGAAACCCTAGAGCCGAACTGGCACATAACCACCACCATCTCAGTGTAAGCCGTCCCTACTAGAGTGCCTACTTTAGAGCAAGAAAGTCAAAGGGAGAAGCAAGTAGGGTGGCATAGGGGACAAAACAGGGGTGTTACCTTATAATTGGAGGGGATCCCAAGTGAGAGGAGTCCTGGTCGCGCAGTGGTTATAGTGCTTGGTTGCGAACCTAAAGGTCGGTGTTTTGAACCCACTAGCAGTACACGGGAGTCCTGGTGTGGCGCTGTGGGTTAATGAGCTGGACTACAAAGTCCCTTTGAACCGTAAGGTTGGCGGTTCAAGCTCACCAGTCTCTTCTTGGAAACCCTATACAGGGTCGCTATGGGTCGGAACGGACTCAACAGCACTTCAAAACAACAACAACCAGTACATGGGAGCAAGTTGTGGCAGTCAGCTTCCTTAAAGATTTACAGCCTTGGAAACGCTAAGGGGCTGTGCTATTCTGTCCTATAGGGTCACTATGAGTGGGGCTTAGACTTCAGGGCACGGGGGCCAGGAAGTTAAGAAGCCCTGAGTCCCAGGGTGGCGGAAGGCTGGGGACGCAGGAACCAGAATTCAGGGATCCCGGACCCGGGGATCCGGAGCCTGAAACGTTCCAGTCCCGCCCACCAGTAGTAACCATACCCCTATCCACACTTTCTTTCAAGGAGCTCTGGTAGCGTAGTGGTTACGAGTCGCGCTGCGAACGGCAAGGTCAGAAGTTCCAAACTACCAGCTCTTCCGCGGGAGAATAATGAGGCGTTCTGCTCCCCTAACGATTTACAGCCTCGGAAATCCTGTACATTGTTGCTAGGAGTCGGAATCCACTCCACGGCACACAGGAACCACCACCGCCATCCACACTTTTGGCGCGCGACCCGGAAGCGGAAGGGAGCTTGTCTCATTCTTTCTCCAGTACGTACCTTGTGCGTCTTTCCGGCCGGTTGGGGGAGCCGAGAGCTGTGGCTGTTGGCAGGTGTGAGGTAGAGCGGAGCTTTGAGGCCCCGGAGCAGCTGCAGCCATGGCGGATGTGACCGCCCGCAGCCTACAGTACGAGTACAAAGCGGTGCGTGACGGCGCGGGGAGGACGCCGAGCAAAGGAGTTGGATGGGGCGCGAGAGCTGAGGAAGGGAGTTTCAATCGGGAGGGCCGGGAAAGGGAGGGGAAATTAAATCCGGGAGCAAGTGGCAAGTGGGGCCACGTTGATGGGAATAAACCCCCTAGTTTCTGGTGGGCGGAAGGACTAAGAGTTCTACCTGGACCTCTTACCACCCCCCCCCCCCCAGTCTTATCCTTAAACTGGTTCCTTCACTTCCTATGGGCTCGAAACAGTGATTGTTCAACTAATTTGACTGACCCTAGACTTAATTTAGGCCCTTGTCTATGGGCAGCTTTATGCAGTGCTACGTTTCTTAAAGAAAACCTGGGGTTTGTGTATGTATTTCCGTCTAGTGATTAGCAGTGCTTTACTACTTCATTTCGTTCTTTACTGTTATTAGCTAACGTTTCTGTGATGTAAGACCTAGCTCTGTTAATGTCAGAGCTCCGTTAATATTTTGATCTTTCTAGAACTCGAATCTTGTCCTCCAAGCTGACCGCTCTCTCATTGACCGCACACGCCGAGATGAACCCACAGGAGAGGTGTTGTCCTTGGTTGGGAAGCTGGAGGGCACCCGTATGGGGGATAAAGCTCAGCGGACCAAACCACAGATGCAGGAGGAAAGAAGAGCCAAGTGAGTACCAACAGGAAACTTTTCTGCAGATTCAGAGTCCATCTTCACTTTATCATTTGAGCATCAAGTATACTAGTGCTAAAATGCTTGGTGCAAGGTGAGACATTAGTAATATTAAAACAACGTAACCAAACCAGACTCAGTGCCATTTAGTTGATTTGGACTTACATCAACCTTATTTAGGGTTACTAAGACTGTAAATCTTTATAGGAACAGACAGCCTTATCTTTCTTCCCAAGAGTGGCTGTGGTAAGTGTGAACTGGTGATCTTGTGGTTAGCAGCCCAATTCCTAACCCCCAGTGCCACCAGGGTTCCTTATTAAAAGAAGTTGTTAAGTGCCATCAAGTCAGTTCTGACTCATAGCAACCCTTATAGCATTTCTGAGACTGTGAATCTTTACTGGCGCAAAAAGCCTCATCTTTCTCATATGGAGCAACTGAACTGCCAACATTGTGGTTAGTAGTCCAGTGCTTTTCCTATAGCACCAGCAGGGATGTTGCCTGTTGTTGCTGTTGTTAAGTGCTGTTGAGTTGATTCCAACTCAGTGATGCTGTATAGGGTTTCTGAAGAGTGGTTGGTGAGATTGAGCCGTTGACCTTGCAGTCCAGTGCTTATCCTATAGCACCACATCAGGACTCCTGGCTGTTGCATTTCCTACTTGTTTTCCTACACTAGCACTTAGCATTTATGGTACTAAATATAGGTGTTGTGTTTTTCTTCTTGGAGTATTTCAAATTTTGGATAATCATGGAAACCTTATCTCAACATTATATTTTCACTCTTAGCATATCTGTGTCTCTTCCATCCCATGAGAAGGTCTCAACAATTCCTAGACCTGACTTTGATGAACGTGTATATATTGAGATTAGTTAATAAATTGTTGATCCTCCATGTTTCAGAGTATGGCTTTTCAAGTTATGTTATAATTTGTTGGGAGTTGTAAAACTGGTGTGGTGGCAGCATCCTTGGACCTCCCATTGTAACTTCTTGAAGGGGGAGAATCCCCATCAGCCTAAAGCTGATCCATATGAGGCAGTGGTCAGCCATACTTCTGCTCTCCAACCTTATTTTAAGTCAATTCTGACACCAGCCATTGTTTTTCCCACAATGTTCCCTACCTCTTGGCTGTTGTGCTCCATGGGTCAGCGTACCCACTATAGCCGCCTCTCTTGGTGGGCTAGGAAGCCCACTGTGCTGTCTTGCACCAATCCCCTGGTTCTGCTGCCATTGTTTCACCACTGCAGCATCTCTGGTGTCTCAGCTTTCCCCCTGAGTCTAGGAAGCTCTCGTTGCAGGGACCCTGCATCCAAAGGCTGCTCTACACTCCTATCGCTTCTTTCTGATGATAGTAAGCTTCCCCCCTCTACTCTGACATGAGCTCATTTAAAACCTATTGGAATGACAGAACTGACCAGTTCCCTCATTAGGGTCCCATACGCCCTATTTGCATGACCTCACCCCCACAGGGGTGCCATGTACCTTATTTGAGTTATTACCATATTGTCTACTCCCCTTGGTGGGCCACAAGCACCTTATCTGTATAGTCCCACTCCATCTTTTGATAAGAATGACAAGACCATTGCTCGAAAGACCATCTAAGTGTGATCCATCATACTGCAGGGGCCAATGGCAGTAGATTCCTGGAGTTTCTGTTTCTCAGACTTGAAAAAGAAAATGCTCGTGAGTGGTGAAAAACTAGTCAGAATCAAATTATATAATATTATCATATTATTTTGACAGTATTGTTGTTAGGTATTGTCCAGTTGGCCCTGACTCGTAGTGACCTTATGTACAACAGAATGAAACACTACCTGGTCCTGCACCCACCTCACAATCTTACTATGCTTGAGCCCATTGCTGCTGCCACTGTGCCAGTCCATCTCGTTGGGGGCCTGTTTTTCACTGACCCTTCATTTTATCAAGTATGATGTTCTTCTCCAGATAGTATGTTAGAAGTATGAGACGAAGCCTGGCCATTCTGGCTTTTAAGGGGCATTCCACCTGTACTTCTTCCAACATAGATTTTTTTCTTTTGGCAGTCTGTGGTACTGTTAATATTATCCTCTAACAACATAACTCAAATGCATCAATTCTTTTATTGTCTTCTTTATTCACTGTCCAACTTTCACAATGCATGTGAGGTGATTGAAAATACCATGGCATGGGTCAGGCCGTGGTCCTCAAGCTGACATCTTTGCTCTTGAACACTTTAATTTACAGTATTATTATATAAAAAAATAGAAGTGTAAAACATCTTTTTTAAATAAATGAGGAGGCTGTGTCATTGTATCATTCAGTACATTAGTTAGATGGTGATAAGGGGATTCCCTCTCTGTCACTGAGTCCCAGCAAGAAATATCCCATGCAACTGACTTAAGATCAGGTGGGAATCATTTGCTGAGAGGCAGGTTTCTTTGTATCATGAAACTGAGAAGAGGAGGAGTGGGGACTTTGGTCTTCATCTGGTGAAGAAAGGTTCAACCTGTTCAGTGTTGTGCTTTGTGTCCATTAGGCGAAGAAAGCGTGATGAGGACCGGCATGACATCAACAAGATGAAGGGCTATACCCTACTGTCTGAGGGCATTGACGAGATGGTGGGCATCATCTATAAGCCCAAAACTAAGGAGACTCGGGAGACCTATGAGGTGCTGCTCAGCTTCATCCAGGCAGCCCTTGGGGACCAGGTGAGGCAGCCAGAGGGTGAAGACGTGCATTTGGGAAGGGTAGGGTCACAGTTTGGAAGCACCCGAAGAATCTTGTTTCTGATTTGCCTGTGTAGGCCCTAGAAGTAGTTCTCACAGTGACTGACGCTTACTTAACATGTCGTTTACATGGGGCAGCACTTCATGTGAGGTCTTCTTTCTCTCAATTCTCACCTTTACTCTGAGATAGGTGTTGTCAGTACTCATTTTCCATTTTACAGAAGAGTGAGCTGGCATAGAACAGTTGAGTCATTTTCCCAAGTCACAGAGGTAGTGTATGGTGGAGACAGGATCTGAACCCAGGTCGTCTGTTTCCAAAGCCTGTGCTATTAACCATCACACATAAGTGATTAAATTGAGGACCTGAGTCTCTAGAGGCTTCGGTGAAGTGGATGGTAAGGGAGATAAGGACAAAGAATTACTGAACTCTGGCGAGCTAGAAGAGGACTGCAGAATGCCTTTGTTAACCACCCAGAGACACACGGCAAGCTGCTGTAGAAATTGTACTCTCCTTAAAAACAGATAGGTCCTCCTTCAGCTTGAGACTCTTGAGTGGCGTATCTGATCAGCCTTTATGAAAATGGCCAGGTCTGATCCAGGTTTTGAAGAGGTGCAGCTCTTTGTGTCCTGCTGCCATAGAAAGCTAATCAGTGTTGCTGTGCATGTCATGGTTCTAAATTGTATTTGCTTTTTGCCACCAGCCACGTGATATCCTTTGTGGGGCAGCTGATGAAGTTCTAGCTGTCCTAAAGAATGAAAAACTGCGGGACAAGGAAAGGCGAAAGGAGATTGACTTGCTGCTGGGTCAGACGGATGACACCAGATACCATGTGCTAGTGAACTTGGGCAAGAAAATCACCGACTATGGTGGAGACAAGGAAATCCAGAACATGGGTAATTGAGCTCTTTATCTTTTCATCGTATTGTTGTTATTGTTGACCCCTAAATGTGCATCTTAGCACATTATTCATGAAAATATCTTATGTTGTCAGTGAGTTCTCGTAACCTACTCGTATTATTTGATGGACACCAAAACTATTTCTTTGATAGACACCAAAGTTCCTAGATCCCAGTAGCTATTTCTTATGGGTTTTCTTGGGACCCTTGTGTAGAATGTGGGAGAAAACTTAGGCAGAACCTGGGGCTTGAGTGATTGAGCAGTAGCGCAGGACCAAACCCAGGTAAAAGGAGGCCTCCATGGTGGTGACACAGGTAGCTCTTACTGCTGGTCATCTGATGTTGAAGCATGTGAGTCCTTAGACCAGGGGTGGGGAACCATCTTTCTGCCAAGGGTCATTTAGATATTTATAGCATCACTTATCAGCAATTTATGTTGCTATGAAAAAAGCTAGATTTATTGAATTTTTAGTCCCGCCTGTGGTTGCCTAGGCACATACAGCGCCAGACCAAATGATTTTTTGGGGTTACAGGGTCCATGACCCAGACATTCCCCAGCCCTGCTTTAGACCATGGGTCAGGCAGTTGAGGAGGAAATTAGCTCTCTGGTGCCTCTCATTTCACTTGCTATTCACTGCCCTTCCTCCCTTTTCTTTGATCCTTCATTCATCATCTCAGATGACAACATTGATGAGACTTATGGCGTGAATGTCCAGTTTGAGTCTGATGAGGAGGTGAGTAGACTCGATCTATTCTTGGTTTTTGAAGTTAAGTAATGGGACCATTTCTGGTATAAAGAAGCTCCCTAGCTTAAGCCACATAAATTTTGTGGTGTTTTAAGACAGTATTATATTGCCAAAAAATCGTTCTGGTTATTTTCAGGTTTTGTAAAGCAAAATTAAATTAATAATAATTTTAATAAATCAGCCAAGTGGATCGACAAAAGGAAAGAAAGACCAAAGATAAAGTACAGTGAATACCTTTATAGAAGCTGTTTTCTGTTTTTTTTTTTTAATGAAGTTAGAATATTGCTATATTCATTTTGGGAGGAGTTCTGGTAGCGTAGTGGTTACAAATTGGGCTGCTAACCTCAAGGTCAGCAGTTGAAATTTCCAGCTATTCTGCGGGAGAAAGATGAGGCTTTTTGCTCCTATAAAGATTTACAGCCTTGGAAACCCTGTACCGGGTCGCTATGAGTCAGTGAGTAGGAACCAACTCCACAGCACACTACCATCATCACCACCGTATTCATTTTGGAGTCTTGGTGTGGCACTACAGGATAAGCACTGGACCACAAGGTCGTTTTGAACTGCAAAGTCAGCAATTTAAACCCACCAGCCGCTCCTCAGAAACCATATACAGGGTTGCTATGAGTTGGAACCATCTCAGTGGCACCTAACAACAAACAACATATTAATTTTACTGCATGTTAATTTTATTGCCATAAAAAAATTTGTTTTTTGTTTTTTTTTTTTTTCAATTTTTTCAGTGTTGTGTCTCACTGCCAGTTTCAAAAGAATGCATATTTGCCCCAAAGTATGGTCATAGTTTGTGCATGGTTGTTTAAGAAACAATTGAAGCAGTCACTGAGGTTCTCCTTTACCATCTTAATCTAAAGTTCTTGAATACACCTAAATAAGAGTAAGTGAGGCACTTAGGGGGAAAAAATTACAGAAGCACCTTAGAGTTCTCTGTGTTGGCTTCTAAGAGATAAAATGCCATCTCTTGACTATGTTATGTAAGGACAGAAAGAAAGGCTAACTCAGGAGAGTAAGAAGAGCACTGAATTAGAAGCCTAGAGATGTGCATTGTAGTCCAGTGTCTTGGGCATGTTGTTTGGCCTCAGTTTCCCTTTCTGTAAAATGAGAGGATTATAGTGTGGATGACTGCTAGCACCCTTTTGGTGGTTGGTGGTAAGGTGGTGGTTGTGGGCTGTTGAGTCACTTCTGACTCATAACCCTGTAGGGTTTCTGAGGCTGTAAATCTATGGGGGCAGAAAGCCTCATCTTTTTCCTGTGGAGTGGATGGTGGATTTGAACTGCTTACCCGACCATGCCACCAGAGCTGCTTGTTTTACAGCAGTTACAGGATTTTGTACATAGCAGAAAACTGAAAGAATGGCTTTCTCATAGGAGCTTATTCATTTAACAGAAGTTATTTAATTACTTGCTTATGTTATTAAGTGCCTGCCTTCAATGTGACACTGTTTAAGGACTGAGAATACAGTGTTGAGCATATAGTGTGGCTTCTACATTTTTGGATTACTTTCTGATTTCTCAAGCATGCTTCTGGTCAGCTCTTCTCTCCTGTTAGCCTATTAGCTCTGATTTCGTCCAAATATTGATTGTGTGTATGAGACTGTTGCCGTTGTGGCAACTTACAGAGAGTAACAGAAAAGAGAGTGGAATCTATGCCAAGTGGACTTAGAATAGTGAGGTTATTCCATTAAATGGTCTCTGGAATAGGGCTGACTTTGGTTTCAGTAAGCTGTTGGTTCTACCCCAAAGCCATTGTTGTCATCTTAGAACTAATCTTGGATGACTTAGGAAAGGGTTCTGTGGTGATGTGAGGATCAGCTTCTGATAATGAGTTGGGGTTGGGACCATGTCTACAGGAAGGTGATGAAGATGTATATGGGGAGGTTCGAGAAGAGGCATCTGATGATGACATGGAAGGGGATGAGGCTGTTGTGCGCTGCACTCTTTCAGCGAATGTAAGTAGACTTTCTTGTTGCTACAAAACTAGGGGTGTCCCACTTCCCTGTGCCTCAGTCCTCTTATGTTACTTACTGAGCTATCTTTTTTTTTTTTTTTAATATTTTATTGTGAATTATGTGATAGTTTACATGGGAGAACATTAGCTTTACATTCATCCTATCATATATCATTTCATTGCCATGGTTATTATCCCCTCCATGCATCATCAACCAACCAAAGGGTATACCCTATAAGCTTGCCCCCCGGTTGTCAGCACACAGCCCCCCTCCCTCTCTGGATCTAAAGTCTCCAGCTGCTCCATCTCTCCATGTCATCGTCTCTGCCTCCGTTTCTGGCATCACTGCTTCTCTGGTTAGGGTCCCACCCTCTGCTCTTTCCCCTTAATGGTCCCAGGGACCTCCGCTCCTAGACTGCAAAGTTAATCACTCTCCTCCTTGCTACAAAAACGTCTACGTTTGCGTTTCCAACCCTCACAATCAGTCCTGATAACAATTATTCACTATTGTATCACAAGAGACCTATCTGCATTTCCTATCATCAGCCCCGCCTAGACAGATTGGATACTACTCAGTGGAAATTCTACCTTCCTCCACACCCTCTGGATCTAGGTTCCCTCTTGAAAGCTAGTAAGCCAGTCACTTCTTGCATTTGTACTGAGCTACTACCTTCTCATTGGGTGAAACTTAATCAACATATAGTGACTTTCCTTCTCTTAGAAATTTTAATCTGAACTCAATGTAGTAGAGATGGTTTCCCCTTTAGAAAGTCCTTAAGAGAAGGTCAATTATGAGATGGAAAGTAGAACTTTGTTGCAGTGTGATGAGAAAGCAGATGGAGAAACAGACCTGGTAAGTTAAGTACCTGTTTATTTTTGTAGCTTGTAGCCTCAGGTGAATTGATGAGTTCCAAGAAGAAAGATTTGCACCCGAGAGATATCGATGCATTTTGGCTACAGCGGCAGCTCAGTCGTTTCTATGATGATGCTATCGTGTCACAGAAGAAGGCAGATGAAGTGTTGGAGATTTTGAAGGTATGGACGAAAATAAACAATATTTCTGTCATTAAGCTAAACATGTTTCTATATCCATTGTCCTTTCGAAGATGGGTACAGTGAATGACTGCATTCTTAACACTGGTGTTACTTTCTCTGCAGACAGCAAGTGATGATCGAGAATGTGAGAACCAGCTAGTTCTGCTCCTTGGTTTCAACACTTTTGATTTTATTAAGGTGTTGCGGCAGCACAGGATGATGAGTGAGTAATCGGTGGGCACTCTTTGTAGCGTGTGTGTGTGTATATGTGTGTGTGTGTGTGTGATAGATTGAGTAGTTTTCGTAACGTTGGAACCTGTTTGGTTTTTTTCCCTTCGTTCTTTACCTTGGTTGAAGGTTGGTTTTTATCTCATCCACTCCTTCCCTATTTTCTTTGGTTGTTGACAGTTTTATACTGTACTTTGCTGGCCAGTGCACAGAGTGAAGCTGAAAAGGAAAGGATCATGGGAAAGATGGAAGCAGATCCAGAGCTATCCAAGTTCCTCTACCAGCTCCATGAAACTGAGAAGGAGGATCTGATCCGGGTAAGAGTTGGGTGGTTTAATTTCTCTGATTCCTGCGCTAGAGTGTTTGCTTTGAAAGGGGACATTGTGTAGAAGGCTGTGACCTAAGCTCAGTTCCTCATCAAAGAAAACTTTTAAGGAGTGAAGTATTTCTCTGAATTATTTGGAGTTTGTTAGTGGGTACAATACATTCATCAGTACATCCATGTTGTGCTTCACTGACCACTAACCTTCCATACTTACCAGCACATGTGGACTTCTTAACTCTTTAAAAAGCTGAAAATACTGGAAACACATATGTTCATTTAGCACAGAACCCACATGCTCTGCACTTTTGGGATAGCCATTGCTGCTAAAGTGTAGAAGGTCTACTTCTGACATCTTTGTATTGTACATTGTCCCTTTAAAGATGTTGGTTTGGTCATTCTGGCAATCTTTGTGGCAGGTATCTGAATGTAAAGGGCAGTCTTTCTGTTTGGGAACTTATTAGTCAGCATCTTGCTAGTCAAGCTCAGCTAAACAGGTACTGAGAAGAACAAGGACCTAGGATGGTAATACAGTTAATTGTCCTTTTCTCTCTACAACAGGAGGAAAGGTCCCGGAGAGAGCGAGTGCGTCAGTCCCGAATGGACACGGATCTGGAAACAATGGATCTGGACCAGGGTGGAGAGGTAGTTGTCAGAGTCATCTCCAAGGATGTGAAAGATAGAAAACTCATTTGCTCAACTTGTTGACTTCCTTTGTGTTTTTGTTTTACATACTCCTAGGCGCTGGCTCCACGGCAGGTTCTAGACTTGGAGGACCTGGTTTTTACCCAGGGGAGCCACTTCATGGCCAATAAACGCTGCCAGCTTCCTGATGGGTCCTTCCGTCGCCAGCGCAAGGGCTATGAAGAGGTGCACGTGCCTGCTCTGAAGCCCAAGCCCTTTGGCTCAGAAGAAGTAAGTGAATTGTTTTTCTCAGTTCAGTGTTCAGTTCACCTCACTTCCTATTTGGATTTCAGCGTGTTCATCAAAATATGGCCCTGTCTCATAATTTAGTCTCAAAACAAGGCCAGTGTGGATCTCTCTGGACTGGCCTTCAGTGGAGCGTTATGCAGGTGGTTGCCCCAGGAAATGAAATCCTGGTGATCTTGTAGGAACAGTCTGCTTAGGGATGCTGCCAATCTGATGTGATTAGTATTTCTTCCTTCTAGCAACTACTTCCAGTGGAGAAGCTGCCAAAATACGCCCAGGCTGGATTTGAGGGCTTCAAAACACTGAATCGGATCCAGAGTAAGCTCTACCGGGCGGCTCTGGAAACAGATGAGAATCTGCTGCTGTGTGCGCCAACCGTAAGCACTGAATCTGTATATTTGGTTGTAGGACTGTTCTCCATCTACGCTCCCCTCATCTCCATTCCTACTCCTACTCCTACTACCAGCACCACCCCCGACCCCAATTCCCATGACATGCTCTACTCACTATTGTAAGTGATATGCTCATGGAAGTGAGGGCAGTGGGTATAACCAGATAAACCTGGCTTCTCATCCTTGGCCTTTGCCCTAGGGTGCTGGTAAGACCAATGTGGCCCTGATGTGTATGCTCCGAGAGATAGGCAAACACATTAACATGGATGGAACCATCAATGTGGATGACTTCAAGATTATCTACATTGCTCCCATGCGTTCCTTGGTGCAGGAGATGGTGGGCAGTTTTGGAAAGGTAAGGGGATAGAACTTTCTTGCAAATAATACTCAGTGCAGCTATGAAAGTATTGGACTAGGCATGGTGCATCGCTGCTACTTTGCTAGGACACCTCTGGAATACCTTAAGCAGAAATTTTTTTTCCCCATTTCAAAGTTGGAACATGGACCCAGGAGAGAGAGTTTCTGAAGCAAAAATGTCCTGGATGTGTGCTGCAGTTTTACAAGGGTTTGCTATCTTTTTGTCCTTGGACCCATGGCTGTTCTCTACAGTTGGCATCATTTGCATGATTGAAGTATGGTGTCAGTCTTGCAGGTCCTCGTGATCTGCTGCTTTTCCTTTCCTTCTCATGCGCAGAGCTCCCAGAGATCCTTTATCCACTTGATTTGCCTGAGTGTAAACTGAATTTGTTTTAGTAATCTGTGTTTATGCAATCTGACTGTCTTAGTAACTAATACTAATGCAACAGTAATAACCATGTGGGCAGCTCTAGGAAACAAATTTACTCTCACAGCTTCAAGGGCTAGAAGTCCAAATGTGTCGGTTCTAGGGAAGGCTTTCTCTCTCTCACTCAGCTTGAGGGAAGGGCCTTGTCTCTCCTTTTAGCATCTGTGGGCCTGATGTTCCTTGTGGACATCCGCATGTGACTTGGCATCAGTCTTCCCATGGGTGTAGGAGGTTGTTAGCACAGGGACCCTGAGTGCAAAGGATGCACTGTGCTCCCACTGTTGCAGAGGCCCTTTGATCTCTGCTTACCTGTTTCATCTCTTTTATATCTCAGAAGAAATTGACTTGATACAACCCAACCCTGTAAATTGTATCCTGCCTCATTAACATAATTGCTTCTAATTCTGCCCCATTAGCATCCTGCTGCTGGTTGTAGTGATGTGTTGTGCCGTAGAGTCTGTTCCTACTCAGAACGACCCTACATAGGGTTTCCACGGTTGTCAATCTTTATGGGAGCAGAGAACCTCATCTATCTCCCGTGGAATGGCTGGTAGTTTTGAATAGCTGACTGTGAAGTTAGCAGCCTGACTCATAGCCACTACCAGAGCTCCTTCATTAACCTCATAGGTATTAGGATTTACTATGCATCAGATAGTTACTCCAGAACCCAACATGGAGCTTGATTGCGTAATACTGAGGATCACAGCCTTGCGAAGTTGACATATTTTGTTGGGGGCGGTGGGGTGGGGGGAGGGTGGAGAACACAGTTCAGTCCGTACCACTGAGTTACCTGATGTTTACTGTGGGCTGCTATCTATTCTCAGAACCCTGTACTGAAACTTCCCAGATGAAAAGGTGTGGTGTAGAGGCCTCTTTCAAGCCTTCTTGCCTAACATACCTTTCCTCCACCAGCGCCTGGCCACATACGGCATCACTGTTGCAGAATTGACAGGGGACCACCAGCTGTGCAAGGAAGAGATCAGTGCCACCCAGATCATTGTCTGCACCCCCGAGAAGTGGGACATCATTACTCGCAAGGGCGGGGAGCGTACTTATACCCAGCTGGTGCGGCTCATCATTCTGGTGAGCAGAGCGTGCTTATGAGAACGTAGACGTCAGTCCTGGTCAAGGAGGGTGTGCTAGGTTAACACTACATGTTTCTTTAGTTTCTCTTTCTAGTCACCCTCTGTTAGCTTTGTTGTTACCATTAAATGAGAATCTGCACATAGTTGAAAACTTTTACAGTAGATGCATGATGTTTGTCACATTCTTTGTACTGTTTTATGTCTCGTATTTTGAAGTATATGTAAGCAGTAAGCTACCAAGAACATTAATGAGCTTTATAACTATTCCATTCTAAGAGATTGAATGAGTAACAACTTAGGATTCTGTATTGCATATATGTAGAGGTACCCAGAAAGGAATGATGAAGTATTAATGTAAATTACATGTTACTTTTCAGTGTTGTAGAGTGGGGATTGGCACTCTATGGCAGCCTGCTTTTGTAAATTTTTTTCTAGGTGTGAGGTGGTGGTGGTGGTGGCAGCTTTAATACAGTGGTAGAATTGAACATCCATTCTGCAATACAGATCGAATGACCCACCAACATAAAATATTAACTCTATAGCCCTTTAAGGAGCTCTGGTAGCGTAGTGGTTACGAATCGGACTGCGAGCCGCAAGGTCAGCAGTTCGAAACTACCAGCCGCTCCGCGGGAGAAAGATGAGGCGGTCTGTTCCCGCAAAGATTTACAGCCTCGGAAACCCTGTACAGGGGCGCTATGAGTCGGAACCGACTCCATGGCACACAACAACAACAACAACAATAGCCCTTTAAGGAAACGTTTGCTAACCATTGCTGTTCAAAGCCTGGCTTGAAGCTCAGCAGTGGCAACACTGAATGGGAGCTTGTTAGAAATGTGCAATTGCAGGCCCCATTCCTCCCCACCCCCCCCACCCCCAAACACTGAAATGCAGTCTTCATTTTAACAGAATCCCTTGGTGCTTTTATGCATGATAAAAGTTGAGAAACATTGATCTATATCATGTAAGTTTATTGTGATGCATATGGGAGAAAAATGAGGCTTCCTGATTTTTTTTTTTGAAATGTTTATTGTGAATTATGTGATAGTTTACATGGGAGAATATTAGCTTTACATTCATCCTATCGTATATCGTTTCATTGCCATGGTTACAATCCCCTCCGTGCATCTTCAACCAACCAAATGGTATACCCTGCAAGCCTGCCCCCCAGTTGTAAGCACACAGCCCCTCTCCCTCTCTGGGTCTAGAGTCCCCAGCCACTCCGTCTCTCCATGTCCTTGTCTCTGCCTCCATCTCAGGCATCACGGCTTCTCCGGGTAGGGTCTCACTTTCCACTCTTCTCCCTTGATGGTTCCAGTGACCTCCGCTTCTGGGCTGCAAAGTCAATCACTCCCCTCCTTTTACTACAAAACATCCACCTTTATATTTCCAGCCCTCACAGTCAGTCCTGATAGCAATTATTCACCACAAGGGACCTATCCCCATCTCCTTTTATTAACCCCGCCCAGGCAGATTGGATACTACTTAGTGGAGATTCTACCCTCTTCCACACCCTCTGGATCTAGGCTCCCTCTTGAAAGCTTGTAAGCTAAGCCAGTCACTTCTTGTCTTTGTAGTCCCCCCATTTTGGGTAGCCTATGTCCAAGTTGCCCATCCCTGTCTACTCTGTGTATGGAGGGGTGGGAATGATCCTTGTATAAAGATTTGTTCCCTCTTTTGAGTTACTGCATCCATAGGTGTAGGTCAAGTTCATCAAATTGTATCAGATTACTCTTTTTTCCCCTCTTTTTTCTTCTTTTAGTTGAGCTCTGATCATCTAGTCATTGAAGCCAGGATGAGTGGGTATTATCTGCAAGTGTGGGTGTTCTTATGCATATGCCCTCCCTTCTTATCAGCTGGACGCTTCACGCGCCACTCCAGTCCTCTGTGGCTGTGTCACTGACTCTGGGCCCAAGAGTCCCCAGGTCTTGCCACAATGCTGGCCAACCAGGTCTTCACCCGGGTTCACAGGAGTCTATTGAACGTTGTAGGGCTTAGCTTGCAGCTTCATTGCTGTTTTTCCCTCACTTCCCCTTATTGGTGACGAACGTGGTCACCAATCAGAGTGCATGTCTGCTTGTGTACTCCCATTGAGTTCTAGTCTTGGAAGGGGGTTTGCCCTGAGGGGACCCGACCACTTGCCTCGATGTCTCCTGGGTGAGCAACTTGCTTGTTATTGTAGTAATCGATTGGACTGCCGTTATTGTTTCGTATTTTTCCTGTCGGTCTTTCTTTCAAGAAGTATCTTCTGTTCTTTTTTTGTTTGTTTTTAAAGGTTTTTATTGTAGATTGAGTGAAAGTTTACAGATCATCAGTTTTACATTCAACAAATCATATACCTTGTTTAATTACAATGATTATAATCCCCTCCATGTACTATCAGTTAACAGTACTTCTCTCTATTCATTTTGTTGTTGTTATGTGTCATGGAGTCGGTTCCAACTCATAGCGACCCTGTACAGGGTTTCCGATGCTGTAAATCTTTACGGGAGCAGAAAGCTCATCTTTCTCCCACCGAACAGCTGGTAGTTTCGAACTGAAGACCTTGTGGTTCGCAGCCCAATTCGTAACCACTGCGCTACCAGAGCTCCTATTCATTTTAGCTCTCTTTATATATAACAATTTACACCACCGAAAGGCACATTCTGCAAGTCTGCCTCCTGGCTGCCCCCTCTCAGTCCCTCTCTTCCCATGATTCTAGAGTCCTCAGATGCTCCCCCTCTCCATGTCCCCATCTCTGCCTCTGTCTCTGGTGTCGCTGCTTCTCTGAATGAGGTCCTGCATTCCGCTTGTGCTCTTCTCCCTTGATGGTCCTAGGGTCCTCTGTTTCTGAACTGTAAGATTAACTACTCCCGTTTTTGTTAAAAAACTCCTACTTTTACAGTTGTGACAGTTGCAGTTAGTTCCTTCTGTTCTTCTTGTTGCTCCAAGTTGGTCTGCTTGTTCTTTAAAGAAGATTCTGGGTGAGGTTCAGGATTCCACCTATGGTCTTATGTAATGCAGAGGCTCTGCAGGAAGCCTTCCTCACTGGGCACATTGTAGCCCCATTTTACGTATTCCAGTCAGTTATAGGCAGAAGACGGACTTAAAATTTTCTATGGTGATATTTCTGGCTATTCCTTTCTCTCCCCCTCAGTGTCTATTTTATAATGGTATGCCAGGGAAACTAAGATTCAAAAGACAGCCAAGCATCTTAGCATCATTTCCCTCCTATTGCCCATTCCAGCCATGTCTCAATCCCTGTATCCCAGAGCCCTGTCATTCCAAGGTTGTGCATACATCATTATTTACCGGATCTGTCCCACTTAGCCCCTGCAAACCTGCCTAATTGTTTTCCCATCTGCCTTGTTCTTCTATTCCCCTCCCCCTTCTTGTGTATTGTTCCTCCTCCCTAGCACCCAAGCTGTCCTGTGTCTATTCCCTATCCTGTGCTCCACTTTCCCTTCCCTCCCTTCACCCTCCCCTCCCCTCCCCCCCCCCCCAAATCCCGGTAACCAGCAAAGAATCCTCCTCTCCCCCTTTTTAGTATGGGTTCTTTTTCTTAGTTTTTTACAGTAGTGGTCCTATGCAGTATTTCTCCTTTTGCAACTGACTAATTTCACTCAGCATAATGTCCTCAAGGTTGGTTCATCTATGTGAGGCTTCCTGATCTTGTGAAGATTTTTTTTTTTTAAGTCTCAGAAACCCTATATAGGGTAGCTATGAGTCAGAATCGACTCGATGACACTTAACAACAACAACTTTTGCTCTTTGTAAGAATGAGTGCCTTGGAGTGAACGTCCTTGGCAGGATAACTTATTAAAAGTAAGGTTTAATCAGAAGCTTCATTTTCAGTAAAGAAATTTACTCTTGTGTAGAGTTAGGATTTAAAGCTATTGTGTTTCACTTAACACAAGTGGAAAAGTTTATGTTCAAAGAATGCTATCTCCTTGGGTATTTCATAGCAAATACTGTTTTCATCCTTTTGGTGTCTAACAACTTCTGGTCTGGGGAGCCTTCTCTGTCCTAGGCTTATTAGGTTGTATGCCTACAAAATGGAACCAATCTCAGGAAAGGAGGCTAAATTTCTTAAGTCCTAGTTCATTCACTACCCGTCCCATTCCTTAGGATGAAATCCATCTTCTCCACGATGACAGAGGTCCTGTTTTAGAAGCTTTGGTGGCCAGGGCCATCCGAAACATTGAGATGACTCAAGAAGATGTTCGACTCATTGGTCTTAGTGCTACGCTCCCCAATTATGAAGATGTGGCCACCTTTCTGCGTGTTGATCCTGCCAAGGGCCTCTTCTACTTTGATAACAGGTATAAGAAAAGACTGGGGAAAGTTAAACCAAGGTAACATTCCTGTTCTTCCCCTTTTCCAAGCAACTCTATTGGATTGGCTTTAGAGCCTTTAGATTTTAATATGTAAATCTAAAAAGAGGATTTTTGGATGTATGTGCTTTTGAGGCAGTGAGGACTGCTTATTCTCTCAGTTGTGTCTGCTGAACGCCTCACTTGCTTGTGTTGAATTTCTAGCTTCCGCCCCGTGCCTCTGGAACAGACTTATGTGGGCATCACAGAGAAAAAAGCCATCAAGCGTTTCCAGATCATGAATGAAATCGTCTATGAGAAAATCATGGAGCATGCTGGAAAAAACCAGGTGTGTTCACAGTCCCCATCAGGTTTCAGTCCCTGTAGTTTTGCATGCTTGATTTACTGATAATCAGATAAAGTTGACAAATGTGAAAAGGGAGAAGGAACAACACAAATCACCAGTTTCAGGGAGGAAATAGGATATCATTATAGATCATACAGCTATTAAAATAATAAGAATATATAAATTTGACAAGGTAGGAGAAATGGGACCTATTCCTCAAAAACCACAAAAAAACAAAACTTAGCCAAGATGAAATAGATAACCTGAATTAGTCCTAGAACCATAAAAGAAAGTGAATTTGTAATTTAAAAGGAAATCTTTAGGCCCAGATAATGTGTCCATCTAGTTATATTATTGAATTTGTAAGATTACATGTTTGTGTGGTGCTGCAGGATAATGCACTAGACCGCAAGATCAATTTGAACAGCAAGGTTGGTGGTTCAGATCCACCAGCTGCTCCTTAGAAGCCCTATATAGGGTTCCTATAAGTCAAAACTGACTCGACAGCACTTAACAACTACCTAAAATCTTTGGAGTGACTTATGTTAAAAATGCAGACATTAAAATAAAGATGAAAACTAGTGAAAGAAAACATTTTATGAGGTTATTATAGCCTCTTTTTTTTTTAAACTGAGCACAGAATTTAAACATGTTAACTAAGAAAAAGTTGGGAAATGTGAAAAGTTATGTATTTCTTTTATCTAATAAAGAGAAGCAGATGAGCTTCTATGAAAAGAACTCATTTCTTGGCATGGTATACTACGGGGGCTTTTTGTTTCCTACAAAACAGTACCAATCTCATGCTAGGACTTGTTTCTTAACCCCTTTGATAGAGGTCTATTCCCATTTCATATAATATTTTAGCTCTTATTTTGCAGGTGCATTTTTCATTTGATTTTAGAGTTTTGTCAGGTCAGGGGCCTAATCACAAATTCTTAATTAAGTCTCCTGAGTTTGCATCCATAGTCTATTTAATGTTCTCATTCTAGAACTCTGTCTTTAGAGTCTTGCCAGCCCTGTTGCTAGACTTCAGAACCTCCAGTTTCTACTGGTGGTGCGCTGGGGTGTGAGAGTGGCTGTTGGAGCTCTGTCATTTGACTGTAGCAAACTTGGATTTCTTCTTAGGTGCTGGTATTTGTTCACTCCCGGAAAGAAACTGGGAAGACAGCCAGGGCCATTCGGGACATGTGCCTAGAGAAGGACACTCTGGGTCTGTTTCTAAGAGAGGGCTCAGCCTCCACAGAAGTTCTTCGGACAGAAGCAGAACAATGCAAGGTAAGGAGGGGCAGGCCAAGCTTCTTACTGCTGTCAGGTAACTGGCCCAATTGAGGCTCCAGACACTCCCCAAGGACTCTCATGGTGCTGTAGTTCATATAGGTGAAAATTGGTGGTATGGGCATGTCTATGTTGGTAGGTGAGAAGGCAGGGTCTCATTTTGTTTGCTTTCATACAAAGATAGAGTTCCCACAGAAGGGCTCACTTCATTGTGTTTTTGGTTCCACAGAACCTGGAGCTTAAGGACCTTCTGCCGTATGGTTTTGCGATCCATCATGCAGGCATGACCAGAGTTGACCGAACACTTGTGGAGGATCTTTTTGCTGACAAACACATTCAGGTGAAAGAGGGCAAAGCTTTGGGGGAACAAGTGACTCAGGTCTCAGAAGACCGAAAGTGTCAAAGATTGTGCCGTATGTTTGTCCTGGGTAATATGTCTCTGGCTTAGATGACCCCGATCCGAAGTTGTGGTATGTACAATAAATGTAACTTAGTGGCCACCATTTCCAACTGTTCACAATATTTGAGAGAAGATGAGTGGGTTTAGTTAAGTGTCTGAGAAGCATAGCAAAGCAAGCTCTGTGGTAACAGCAGAGCTTCAAATGGGCCTTTGTAAGGTAAGGGCCTTGTTCATTCTATGTTTCAGAAAAAGCCTATACAGGCAGTCCCGGGGTTAAGAATGAGATCTGTTCCTGGGTCTTTAAAGATTTGTAGGTTCATCAGAGTAGGTGCATACAGTTCTTATAAGCCGTAGTTTAATGTAAGTAATGGCTTGTAATCCAATCATTGATTTTAAAAACTGCATGTGAAGCAAGAATTTGTTTCAGGTCCTTCCAGTAGTAAAGTCTTATGCATGCATCAGCTTGTTGAAAGAGCTCACTATGTCTCCTCCCAGTTTCTTATTTCAGGGTTTCAACCCATCAGTTTTCCCAATAATTTATCCCATTCTAGTTACCATTCTAGCCAGAGAAAAAGAGGAAGACACCCCCACCCCCACCCCCAACGAGATGGATTGGCACAGAGGTAGCATCAGTGGGCTTAAGCGTGACAACAATTGTGAGGTTGGCCCAGGACCGGGCAGTGTTTCGTTCTGTTGTGTATAGGGTCGCTGTGAGTCAGTACCGACTCGATAGCACCTAACAGCAACAATGACAAATTACCCAAATTATTAAAAAGGTCAAATCTGTACCTTTTTCTTTTAATTGGCCATGACAGACTTATTTGAAGTCTTACATTAAAGGGCAAGTAAGAATTGTTTGTAACCTGGGAACTACCTTAATTTTTGAGTCCTGGTGTGGCACTCTGGGATAAAGCACTAGACCTCAAGGTTGGTTTGAACCACAAGTTTGGTGGTTCAAATTCACCAGCTGCTCCTTGGAAACCCTGTATAGGGTCGCTGTGAGCCAGAAGTGACCCAATGGCACTTAATCACAACAACTTTAAATTAATTATGTCTTACTTTATGTGACACTTAGGTGTCTCTGGGACCTTGAATGTTTATTCTTTTTTTTTAAGTTTTTATTGTGAATTGAATGATAGTTTACATGGGGAAACAGGTTTTACACTCATCATTTCATTGCAATGATTACAGTCTCCTTCCTCCATGCATCATCTTTCAACAGTTTTTGTTTCTAATCCCTCTTTTGTTTTTGTTTTGGGAAGTACACAGAAACACTCTGGAATATAGAATTATTTAAACAACCAAAGGTCACATTCTACAAGCAGCTTCCTGGCTGCCAGCACACAGCCTTTCTCTTTCCAGGAGTCTAGAGTCCTTAGCTGCTCTCTCTCTCCATGTCATCTCATCATCTTTGCCTTCATCTCTGATGTTACTGCCTTTCTAGATAGGGTCCTACATTTTGCTCGTGCTCTTCTCCTTTGATGGTCCTAGGGTCCTCTGTTCCTGGATTATAAGATTAACTACTCCCCACTTTTTGTTACAAAACTTCTACCTTTACAGTTAATGACAGTCACAATTAGTCATGATAATAAATACTATTGAATCATAAGAATCTTTTCACCAGACCCTTCTAGACAAGATGGGTCTATTCAGTGGGTATTCTACCTTCCCCTGCATACTCTTAAGCTAAACCCCCTCTTGAAAACTTGTAAGCCAGTCATTTGATGCCTTTCTAACTACCACCCCCATTTTAGGTAGCCAGTGCTTAAGTTGCAGGTCTCTATCAATTGAATGTTAATTGTTGAATAGATGAGCCCAGGGAGCCCTTTCCACTTCCTTTTGGTGTCATAGTGACAGTTGCTGAGATCGTAGCCTTGTGAAAGCTCAGGCCAGTTGTCTATAGGAGCCAGAGAAACTATCTCTCTGGGGCTAACATCTTGCTTCCTTTATTGTCTTACTTTCCTTTGTAGGTGTTAGTTTCCACAGCAACTCTGGCTTGGGGTGTGAATCTCCCTGCACATACAGTCATCATCAAAGGCACCCAGGTGTACAGTCCAGAGAAGGGACGCTGGACAGAGCTGGGAGCACTGGACATTCTGCAGGTATAGAACCTTTGCAATCGTTCTCAGTGGAGGGGAATACCTTGTGCATGGGAGGCAAGGATGAGAGAAAGATCTAGCCAAGGCCAACTTTTACAATGCAGAAGCCCTGAACCAAACCCTGAAGTTCTGCTGCCATAGCCTTGCTTTACGGTCTCTGACCTAGATGCTGGGACGTGCTGGAAGACCTCAGTATGACACCAAAGGAGAAGGCATCCTCATCACATCTCATGGAGAGCTGCAGTACTACCTGTCCCTCCTAAATCAGCAGCTTCCTATCGAGAGTCAGATGGTATCAAAGCTGCCAGATATGCTCAATGCCGAAATTGTGCTGGGGAATGTCCAGAATGCAAAGGTAGGGCAGAGCTCTGCCATGGGTACCAGAAGGGGTGCTGATGGCCATCCAGTGTCCAGGGTCCTCTATCACTGTGCCTCCACCTTCTTCATTGTAAGCAGCCTTTCAGAAGATTCTTGGGTCTGTGGCTAATATAGGCAGTCCCCAGGTTACAAATGTCCAGCTTCCAGACATCTCCAACTTGCCCTTTAGTGCCGGGCTTGAAACCAGTTCTGTCGTGATTGCCAAAGTGAAACAGGAACAGACCTGAAGTTTTACATTTTGAGTGATTTGTCATGGTAATGAACAGGAAAAATGACCAAAGTGCTAAAATGGGAGACCTGGAAGACACATAATGAACCCTTTCAGGAGCCTGGTGCAGGATATTGGATTACTGGCAGGACTTTGGAGAGCGACACATATGGCTTCCTCAGCCATGACTGAGCCACGAAGAACTGGTTCACAGCCCTGCTTGAGTATTTTCTTGCACTAAAGTAAGGCTAAGTAACCATTTACATCTGTTCCAATTGACCAACTTAATTGTAAAAGCCACATTTAGAAACACCTCTTAGGTCTAACTTGGGGACTGCCTATAGTTCCCCTTGTTAACAATCTTAGCAAGGACTCTTTTTAATAATGCAGTTTATAATTTTCAGAAGTTGATGTCTATTTTTGTAATGGGAGTTGATTTTTAAACGATCTGTGGGAACTTTCGTTTGGGCGTCAGGAGTTCGCCATGCTCTTTCTTTTAGGATGCAGTGAACTGGCTGGGCTACGCCTACCTGTATATCCGAATGCTCCGGTCCCCAACTCTCTATGGCATCTCTCATGATGATCTCAAGGGAGATCCCCTGCTGGACCAGCGCCGGCTAGATCTGGTTCACACTGCTGCCTTGATGCTGGATAAGAACAATCTAGTCAAGTATGACAAGAAAACGGGCAACTTCCAGGTGAGTGGAGTGAGAGTTTTGAGGCAAACATCTCAGAGAAACTAGTAGGCCTGGGAGAAAATTTTTCAATTTGACTTGAGTGCTGTCTGCTCCTGTAAATAATTAGTCTTGGAAACTCTGTGAAGCTTCTCTACTCTGTCATTTAGGGTTATGAGTCAAAATCAATGTGATGGCAAAGAGTTTGGGTTTGGTTTTTGTATCTAATTACCTACTGTTTGGAATTGTAGAAAAATGGGTTAGGATTGGATTGTGCCCTTTGAACCTAGGGACATCCAAACTGGTACAATAAAACCTGAAGAAGCATTGCTTTTTCCTGTGTGGACTTAAATTCACTGTAAATTGGTTCATTGTGTCATCTTTCTTCATAGACTTGGGCCTTTCACTTGTTTCGCTATGAGTTCATCTATGAATGCCTATTGCACACACTTAGTTTTAAGCTTGTTGATGATCAGCTTTGGATCAAGTCGTCTTTCTTTCTAGGTGACAGAACTGGGTCGGATAGCCAGCCACTACTACATCACCAATGACACAGTGCAGACCTACAACCAGCTACTGAAGCCCACCCTGAGTGAGATTGAGCTTTTCAGAGTTTTCTCATTGTCTTCAGAGTTCAAGAACATCACTGTGAGGGAGGTGAGCCTCAGAGAAAGTGAGGATGGAGAGTTGGTACTCTTTGCAAAGGAGCTGGGTGGCTTTTCTCCTTGACCGCTTGGCTCTTTCTTGACCTTCTTCTTCCTTGTGGCAGGAGGAGAAGCTGGAGCTGCAGAAGTTGCTGGAGAGGGTGCCCATCCCTGTCAAAGAAAGCATTGAGGAACCTAGTGCAAAGGTGAGAGCTCTCCACTTGTGTTAAGGACCAGGTGATTTTCCTAATCCTCTAAAAGATGAACCTTAAATTTGGGTTTGTCCTTGGTAACCTGCTCAGTTCTCCCACTGTTTACATTCTTGTCATCTGTTCTTTTTATGTGGATTAACAGTAATTTAATAATAAATCAAAAGCTACAGAAGATCCTAACCTGGTATTAGTGCCCAGAGCAGATGTATTGTTAAATGATCTACTTTAATTGAGTTGACCTTGTTTTTTTTCCAGATTAACGTGCTCCTCCAGGCTTTCATCTCTCAGCTGAAATTGGAGGGCTTTGCGCTGATGGCTGATATGGTTTATGTTACACAGGTGAGATCAGATATGTACCCGGCTGTGAGAGGGGCCTAAGCAGTTCTAATTCCCCATGTTCCATATGCGTGTTGGCAAAAGTAGGCCTGGCACTAGTGAGCTTCAGGAATGCTTTGTTTTGCTTTGGGTGGCTAGCTGGTTAATGAATGTTATCGTATAGCCACTCTGCTTCACTATTCTTGAGCATGTGGGAAAGGTCTCTGCCTTTGGGAGACGGCAGAGACCCCCAGGGACAGGGAGGTCCAGGAGACAGCACGTATGTCTCTGCAGAAAAGTGATGTCACACTGTGACGTTGTTAAGTGCTGTCCAGTTGGTTCTGACTTAGCGACCCTGTATAGGGTTTCCAAGAAGTGGCCTGTGAGTTTGAACCACCAGTTTTGTGTTTAGCATTCCAGTGCTTGTCCTTCAGTGCCACACCAGGTCCAGAGCTGTTTGCTCTGTATCGTTGTTGCTGTTAAGTGTTGTCAAGTTTGTTCCGACTCCTAGTGACTCTGTCTAGGGTTTCCGAGGAGCGGCTGGTGAGTTTGAACCGCCGACCTTGCTGTTCAAACTGACCTAATGGTGTAGTGCATTATCCTGCAGCGCCACTCCGGGCTTCAACTGTGACTATAGGGTTCATAATCCAGAAATGATGAAACAACTCTTGGTCTTTCCCTCTTAAGGCAAAATCACTAGAACCCGGACTCTGGCTAGAATTCTAAATGTTAAATGAACCCAGAACTTTAAATCATGCTGTGAACATTGGGTTAACAATGTATGATAAGCTTGAGTTGCACTTTTCTATTTCTTGCTTAGCAAAAATAAGTTATATAGAAGAAAAAGAGTAATCCTAGAAGGAATTTTGATTTTGAGTTGGTAGGAGTGTTAGCATTAGAGCTTGAGGTAATTAAATGATATATGTAATGAAATTAAGCTTGGGGATGAGTTTTTTTAGTATTAGTGTTGTGTTTTTGATAATAGCTGAGCCATAACAGAGGTACTCGTTTCATGTTTCTCTAGTCGGCTGGCCGCTTGATGCGTGCAATCTTTGAAATTGTCCTGAACCGAGGTTGGGCACAACTTACAGACAAGACCCTGAACCTCTGCAAAATGATTGACAAGCGCATGTAAGCTGAAGTTGGTCTCCATGCGTTGGGCTTGCCTGGCTGAGGCTGTGGTGGGAAAGTCCTGGGTTTCTGGTCTTAATGCACAAAATGTGACTGAACCTAAGTGGGAGTTGAAAAGAGGGAAGGCCCTTTGGTGGGGGCTGGAAGGTGTGGTGAGTGTTGGTGCTCAGCATGCTTTTAAATTTCTGTCTTTAATAGTGTGTCTTGCATAGTCTTGGCTAGCTTCCTGGAAGTCAAGAAGAGGATGTTTTCTTACAGCCTGTAAGGAAAGGACTAATATCTTTGTCTCCTTCCTGGGTAGGTGGCAGTCCATGTGCCCTCTGCGCCAGTTCCGGAAACTCCCTGAGGAAGTGGTGAAAAAGATTGAGAAGAAAAACTTCCCCTTTGAACGTCTCTATGACCTGAATCACAATGAAATAGGTGTGTGGGAAGTTATCATCCTTCTTGTCTTTAGAGCGCTGCTGTCTTCTCTAGCCCCTATGCCTTGTGTTCTAATGTCCCACTGAAGTCGGAGATTAAGTCTTGGTGTTGGAACTGTGAAGTGTCCGAGCTTCCCTCAAAGTGAAGGGAAGGACCTGCCTGCGTAGTAGAATGTGTCAGTGGCCCAGTTTCCAGGTCTGTTAGGCAGGCTAATGTACTTCCTTCACACTCTTTCTCTCATTTCCTTATAGGTGAGCTTATCCGCATGCCAAAGATGGGGAAGACCATACACAAGTATGTCCACCTCTTCCCTAAGTTGGAGTTGTCAGTGCATCTGCAACCTATTACACGTTCTACCCTGAAAGTGGAGCTGACCATCACTCCGGACTTCCAGTGGGATGAAAAAGTAAGGTTTGGGGTTTCACCGAGGCTCTGGTTTCAGAGTGATCGTGAGGAGAGGTGGACTAGGGGTGCTGAGTCCCTTGCTGGCTCATGTCCTTGTGCTTGTGTCGGCAGGTCCATGGCTCATCGGAGGCGTTCTGGATTCTGGTGGAGGATGTGGACAGTGAGGTGATTTTGCACCATGAGTACTTTCTACTCAAGGCCAAGTACGCCCAGGACGAGCATCTCATTACGTTCTTCGTGCCTGTCTTTGAACCGCTGCCTCCTCAGTACTTTATCCGAGTAGTGTCTGACCGCTGGCTCTGTAAGTGTGTCTCCTCTCCAGGCCCCCTGAGGAACCTCCAAGGGTCCTCCAAGGGGCATTATAAGAATGTCTTTGTAATTTTTCATTTTGTTAATGTTGATGATGTACACAGCAAGACATACACCCAACTCATCAATTTCTGTATGTACCATTTAGTGACATTGGTCATACTTAGTCTTTGAATGTTGAACCATTCTTACACTCTTTTTCCAGCCTGGTCTCCCCTGTGGATCTGAAAGCACTGCCCTTTAAGGCTCCTTTCTGATCTTATGAGTGCTGTCATCATTTTGCTTTCATGTAGATAGTTCTTAAATAACATAAAATGTTCAAAGTAGATAGTTTTTGCTAGTTAAATCTGGTTAAATAAGTTTCAAAGTGTACTTCAGGGAAATAGTTTCAGGGATTCATCTACCCCCCCTGGCTACCTGAAGACAATGTCTACATGGAATCAAAGTGTCTTGCACTTTGTACTGGGCTTGACTTCGGTGGGGAGAGAGGATACATTTACAACCTTAGGGTTTCTAGTGTTCCTGAAGGGGCTTTGGAGGTCTGTTAGGTCAAGAGTGGAATGCATACTATCCTTGCCGTCTCTTTCTTTGCAGCTTGTGAGACCCAGCTGCCTGTCTCCTTCCGGCACCTGATCCTGCCAGAAAAGTACCCACCTCCAACCGAGCTTTTGGACTTGCAGCCCTTGCCTGTGTCTGCTCTGAGAAACAGTGCCTTTGAAAGCCTTTATCAGGATAAATTTCCCTTCTTCAACCCCATCCAGACCCAAGGTAGGTGTGTCTATTCCTGGGTGGTCCATTCTCTCTGGGGCCTTTGAAGGTCATCTGGAGACAGGTGTGTTCTGTGGAAGGAAGGAGGGGAGTAGAGTGCTCAGGTGCTTGGCAGGCTTGAGAGCCCATCAAAGCCAACTTTTGGGCCGCACCTTTTTCAAAAGCCCTTGGTTGGTATTAAATTTGCTTTACTGCATTGCTTGTCTCCCCAAGGAGGGTCATTCCTGCAAGATGTTGTCATTGTGATGGTCATTTCTCACGCTCGGGGGCTGGATGACTGCTCACGCCGTTGAGCACAAGTTTGCAGGCAGTTGATTGAGGTCCTCCTTTCCCATCACATTCTCAGAGCCCTGTGTTCTCAGTGTGTGGTTGGGTACATCATGGTATTTCCTTTTGTAGTCCCCCAACAATCCTGAGGGACTTACTGCTAGAGATGCAATTGTTTATTTTCTGTTTTATAGCTAAGGGGCCCTAGTGGTGCTGTAGTTAAGTGCTTGGCTGCTAACCAAAAGGTCAGTGGTTCAAACCCAGCAGCCAGTCTGCAGGAGAAGGATGTGACAGTCTGCTTCTGTAAATATTTCAGCCTTGAAAACTCTATAGTGCAGTTCAGTCACTTTGAGTTGGAGTTGACTTGATGTCAATGGGTTAGGATTGCTTGGTTAATTTCATAGATGCAAAAAGAGAGGTATCCTTAGTTGACCTTTATAAAAGATATATTTTTAAAATTTTTTGTCAAAGTTTACACAGCAAGTTAGGTTCCCATTTGACAATTTCCACAGGAATTGTTTGGTGACATTAGTTACATTTATCATTAATGTGGCAACATTCTCTTCAGTTATGTTCTGGTTGTTCCCATTCCAATACCCTAGTTTCCCTTATCTTCTATCCCTTGCTTTTGAGAAATTGTTGACCTTTTGATTTCATACTGATGGTGTTTAAATAGGGCACAGACCTTACCTTTTGTGTGTGTGTGCCCTCTGCTGTTTCGCTAAACAGTAATCTCGGGGTAGGTGTGGTTCTAGGTTTACAAAGTGTGTCTTAGTCTCCAGGGGTCCTCTGTGCTCGACAGTTCTAGTTTGCCAGGCTTTGTAGGTTTAAGAATCTCCTATCTGTGGGTTTGAATTCTCCATATTTTCCTCTAGCTCTATGTGGAACCAACTATTGTGTCCCCAGTCAGACCGTCAACTCAGTCTTGGTGCCAGTGCTTAGACTCTGACCTTTTATTTAGACTCATTCCAGGAAGCAGAGTAGCGGGTGGGAAAAGCAGAGAGGGAGAGTCAGATACTAGTTGTTCTTCACCTTTCTCCAGGAGAACCCTGGCAGAGCAGCACAGGAAGATACCTGGCTTCCTTTGTAGGGGACCTGAACTCTTGCTCACGGTCTCTTTTTCTTCCCCTTTTGTGTGGGAGGAGAGAAAATAAGGAGGAAGAAAGAAGTTCCAGAATGTAATGTAGCGCAATGCCCTCACACCAGTGCACCGAGTGGTCTTGCGCCCAGTCTGCCTCTCCTCCCCTCTTACAGTATTTCTCTGTTTCTTTTCAGTGTTTAACACAGTGTACAATAGTGATGACAATGTGTTTGTGGGGGCCCCCACGGGCAGTGGGAAGACCATCTGTGCAGAGTTTGCCATCCTGAGGATGCTGCTGCAGAACTCGGAGGGGCGCTGTGTCTATATCACCCCCATGGAGGCTCTGGCAGAGCAGGTGTGTGACATGGTGCCCATGCGGTGGCTTTTCCCAGAGCCATTTTCACCACTGATTCTTGACCAAGCTTTACTCAACCCTGAAACTTGTTGGGCCACCTGGGACAGTTCTGGTTTCTTGCCCTTGGTCACTTCCTCTGTTTGTATACTAGGGTAGAGATCTGCTATGACTTAGGGGCCTGCGGAATTATGAAATAGTCTGAGAGCTACAGATCAGTGGTAGATCTTTCTGCTTGACTTCTCATATTTTCCCCATAATGAATGACTCTAGTTCCTGATTTGTTGGTGGTGGTGTGCCTCTTGCCGCCCCCAGGTATACATGGACTGGTATGAGAAGTTCCAGGACAGGCTCAACAAGAAGGTGGTGCTCCTAACGGGGGAGACCAGCACAGACCTGAAGCTCCTAGGCAAAGGCAACATCATCATTAGCACTCCGGAGAAGTGGGACATCCTTTCCCGGCGGTGGAAGCAGCGCAAGAATGTCCAGAACATCAACCTCTTCGTGGTGGATGAGGTCCACCTTATTGGGGGTGAAAATGGGGTATGAACTTGACCTTACTGTAGAGACCTTGTCATTGGGTCTGTGTTTGGGTCTGTGGCTGACAGTGGGGGCTTTCCTAAGAAAATTTTGCCTCTTATTCCAAAGAGACACTTTGAGATTTTTTTTTTTTTTTAATGCTCTTAGAAATAAATAGTATTGCTTTGTAAAGATTAGCTGCTCTGGTGAGGTGGCACCTAGGGCAGGGTTGCTGCTATGAGGAAAGTGGAGTGGTGAGAGCATATCCAGGTTGTTGGGTTATTAATGAAGGGGGAACTCAGGACAGAGGAGGGAGCCTGTGCCTGCTGTGACTTCTCCCCCACCTTCACAGCCCGTCTTGGAAGTGATCTGCTCCCGTATGCGCTACATCTCCTCCCAGATTGAGCGGCCCATCCGCATTGTGGCCCTGAGTTCCTCACTCTCAAATGCTAAGGACGTAGCCCACTGGCTGGGGTGCAGTGCCACCTCCACTTTCAACTTCCACCCAAATGTACGCCCTGTGCCCTTGGAGCTGCACATTCAGGTGAGATCCATCCTTACACCCCTTCATGCTTTGAAGACCCAGAGTCAGCCAGGTCTCATAACCTTCAGCTCTTTTCTTTTTCCTCGGTCCCCAGGGATTCAACATTAGCCATACACAAACTCGCCTGTTGTCCATGGCCAAGCCTGTGTACCACGCTATCACCAAGCACTCTCCCAAAAAGCCTGTCATTGTATTTGTGCCATCTCGCAAGCAGACCCGCCTCACTGCTATTGACATCCTGACCACTTGCGCTGCGGACATCCAGCGACAGAGGTGAGCATTGGTCCTGGCTGAGGGTATCCACTGCCCAACTTGGCTTGTGGGACTAGATATAGGATGGTGGGTAAGCAAACTTGGCTCGCCCTGAAAGTTCTTCACCTTGCTCCAGAAGAGGGAACTGTTTTGTTAGTGTTGGAGCTAGGCACCATCTGAGTACTGGGGAGTGGCTGGGGGATGAGAGCTTTGCCAGAGCTGGACACCACTCAGAGTTGAATCGGTGCTGGTGCTGCCCAGGTTCTTGCACTGCACCGAGAAGGATCTGATCCCATACCTGGAGAAGCTCCGGGACAGCACGCTCAAGGAGACTCTGCTAAATGGAGTCGGCTATCTGCATGAGGGGCTCAGCCCCATGGAGCGACGCCTGGTGGAACAGCTTTTCAGCTCCGGTAAGAAAACCAGAAAGTCCCCATGGCTTACACAAGTTCATAACTAAAGAGTTCCCCAAGTGACATGTAGTAAGCTCTTGAAGTCTTCTCTACAGCATACTTACTTTCAAAATACTTTTATGATTATTCTTTCTGTTACCTCATTGTTCCTCCCAGGAACCTTGTGATGTAGATGGGAAAAACACTATCCCTAGGTTACAAATCGGACTGTGAACTGCAAGGTCAGCAGTTCAAAACTACCAACTGTTCCATGGGAGAAAGATGAGGCTTTCTGCTCCCGTAAAGATTTATAGCCTTGGAAACCCTATATAGGGTTGTTATGAGTCGGAACCGACTCCATAGCACATCACCACCACCACCACCACCACCACCACTTAGTAGATGAGAAAATGAGCAAATTAGGTTGTATTCTTTTGAAACTGAGTTCTCTGGAGCCCACGTCCTTTGGCCACTCATTCTGGTTTGGCCACCAGACTCCAGAAGTTGTAATAAACGGTAGAGCCCTGAGTCCCTGTGCACCGTTGTCTCTCGCTGACCAGTGGCATTCCTTTTTGACACTGCTTGGTGGAGCTTCAATGGGGACATTTCTTTAGAGAGTCCGTTTGCTGTCATATGTTGAGCCAGCACCTGACTTAGTTGGCATTAGCACTTTCCAGTTAGCGGGGTCAGTCTGTCAGGCAGTAGTGTGAGCCCTGGGCTTTAATTCTATTCCATGATCACTTCCTCTAGGATTGTCCCCAAAGCAAGGCGGCAGTGGCGTGGGCCTAGTCTCATAGTACTGCTTTAGCCTTCTTAGTCCTCTTAGCACTTGTTCCCAGGAAGCTGTGCTCTGAGTTTTGAAACACAGTAAGTCCCACGTCACCCAGGGAGCCCTGGACTTATTCTTCTCCATAGGGGCCATCCAGGTGGTGGTAGCTTCGCGGAGTCTCTGCTGGGGCATGAATGTGGCTGCCCACCTGGTGATCATCATGGATACCCAGTACTACAACGGCAAGATCCATGCGTGAGTAGAATTGTTGTTCTGCAATAACAGAAGCTTCCCTCCTAAAATAAGTGTGAAATCTGCAAATGCCGAAATGAAGATGTCACGGAGACTGTGTTCTGCCCTGTGCCCTCGCGTGCTGTGGAAAGTCTAAAGGAGAGGTTTTCAGGGGCATTGTCTGATAGCATTTCTTTTGTGTCCAAATAGTGCTGCTAGAAATGGCACTGAGGTAGCTGAGAATAGGTTCCAGCAGTGGTTATCATCTTACTTGCCACAATTATAGTAACAAGCATGTTCCTTTACAAACAAATCATACACCTACTGATAATAACTAAGCAAGGTCGGTGGTTCAAGTTCACCTCACCGACTGGATGGCACTTAACAGCAATCTGACGTTAAAGAATAAAATGGAAGCTAACTTGGGAGAGGGAAGGTGAAACAAACACGATAAAGAAAAGGTGTGGAGGTAAAATAAACATGCAGCTGAGGGTATCACTGTCACTTGTTTGAGAGTTTTTAGTCTCAGAATTGCTTTTTTAGGCAGTGTTCTTCTGTGTTTCAGCAAGTTTGAGAAACACAAGGTAGCGCAGGAAGGAATTTGAGAGATTATGTGCATGCTGATTTTATAAATTAGGAAAAATGATGGGTCAGTGTCACGCATGGTATGACAAGAAGTGAAAAGTCAGATTTTCTCAGAGAAAGCTTAAATAACTCAATGATAATTTCCCCCCCAAACTAGGTTATTTTTAAATGAGTTTTATTTTATGGCCTCCGTTTTAATGTCTTAATGTATGTTCAGCTTTGGGTGACTTGAAAACTCATGAAATATCAAGCATTGTTATTGTTGTGTGTTGTCGAGTCAGTTCTAACCCATAGCAACCCTGTATAGGGTTTCTGAGAAGCGAGCAGCTAGTGCGCTTGAACTGCTGACCTTGCAGTTCAAACTAACTTTGCAGTCCAATGCATTAACCCAAAGCGCCACACCAGGACTCCATATATAGCTATTGTTGTTGTTGTTAAGTGCCGTTGAGTCGATTCCGACCCATAACGACCCTGTATAGGGTTTCCGAGGAGCAGCTGGTGAGCTTGAACTGACAACCTTGCAGTTCAAATGGCTTTGCAGTCTGGCGCATTAGCCCACAGTGCCACACCAGGACTCCATATGTAGCTATAGTGTTTGGAAAATTTAACTCACATATTTGATTCTTTAGTGTAGGAAGTTATTTTCCTTTTGGCATGAGATGGGTTTATACTTCGGGCTCAAAGACCCTTGAGTAAGCAGTTCACACTTTTATAAATGTAAACTAAAGTGATGAATGGGTAGGTGAGGGAAACTAATTCCTAAGCACAGAAATTAATACAAGAGTTTTGCTATAATGTAACATTACATTATTTTAAGCATACTTTGATGTTTAAGGTGGGCTTTGTGTTGGGGCGCCTTCTCCCCGCTCCCTCCGTTCTGTTCCCAGATATGTGGATTACCCCATATACGACGTGCTTCAGATGGTGGGTCACGCCAACCGTCCTCTACAGGATGATGAGGGGCGCTGCGTTATCATGTGTCAGGGCTCCAAAAAGGTGAGTCCTGGACTCGTACAACATCTTTTTGAGTTACAGGTATCCCTTGCTTTTTTTACTGGGTTGCTGTACACCACTTTGTTTTTTCAAGACTCACATTAGTATCTGTTTTCACTATCTGAAAACAATCCGAAGAGGATTTTTGTGAAAAAGAGCAGTCATCATCTGTCTTCTGTTTTGCAGCGAGCTGAGGAAGAGGCAGGGCACACCTCGAGCAGTGAGAGTGGCATTGCCTTGCTCTTTCCCTGGGGACTGTACTGTCTGTGCCTCCTTCTTACTTTATATGAGGACACCTCACCACATTCATGGAAAAATTCCATCATATTTTCCACAAAATTTTTGAAGCCCCTTCATATAGGCTATGTGTTTATTATTTCCTGTTTTCATCATATGTTAGTGTTATTTTAGGTCTTAGGAGTTATTTGGTATGATTTGGTAGGCTACTTTTTGGGTCTGGTGACTGCTGCTCGCTCTCTGCTTTATGCCTTTTCGGCTTAGAAAAGCTTTCAGAGGCTCGCTCTACTTTCAGATCATGGGGGAAACCTGGACTGGGTCTGAGGGCAGATTCTTGAATCCCTTGATAGATGCCTGTACTTACTCTTTAACAGTCCTTCCGTTTCAGTGTACATATTTAATTTTCCACATTGCTTTTGTTAAAAGCCTCTCAGTCCTGTGGAATCTTGCCATCCTTTCTCTTTGCTATTGCGGTTGAGTCTGTGTGCTTAAGCCTTCCCCTCTGGCCGGTTACGTTGTTTCTCATGCACTCCTGTATGACATGGCATCTCCCTGCTCCTGCTGAAGGTTGTAACCTGGATGCCACTTTCTCTGTTTTGTGATTAGCCAGCCTCGATTGATTTGCTTTTGGCTGTCTTTTGTAGACGTTCACTGTGCCCTTTTGTTGTTAACTCACTCTGTAATTATGCCCTTCCCCTGCCTTTGTCCACAGGATTTCTTCAAGAAGTTCTTATATGAGCCATTGCCAGTAGAGTCTCACCTTGACCACTGTATGCACGACCATTTCAATGCTGAGATTGTCACCAAGACCATTGAGAACAAGCAGGATGCTGTGGACTACCTCACCTGGACCTTTCTCTACCGTCGTATGACTCAGAATCCCAATTATTACAACCTGCAGGGTCAGTCACCTTGGTGCACACATTATACCTTTTGTGGTTTTCACAGCCTTTGTTGGGCCTCCCCCCGAGTCTCCACTCATCCTTTTTCTCCACAGGCATCTCCCATCGTCACCTGTCTGACCACTTGTCTGAGCTGGTGGAGCAGACCCTGAGTGACCTTGAGCAGTCCAAGTGCATCAGCATTGAGGATGAGATGGATGTTGCCCCCTTGAACTTGGGCATGATCGCTGCCTACTACTACATCAACTATACCACCATTGGTAAGGGCCATGGGGCTGTCTGTCTGTGGGAGGGAACCCAGCCAGCTGTCTCCTCCCTGCTCCCTTTTCACCTGCTTTTCATTACTCCTAAATTTGCTCCTTTTCTTCTCTGGTAGAGCTCTTTAGCATGTCCCTGAATGCTAAGACCAAGGTGCGAGGGCTTATTGAGATCATCTCCAATGCCGCAGAGTACGAGAACATTCCCATCCGGCACCATGAAGACAACCTCTTACGGCAGGTGAGCATCTGGGAGTTGAGACTTGGCTTACTTGAGAGGGCTTCAAAAAGTTCATGGAAAAATCCCATTACCTTTTCCTATTTATACTTTTTAAAATCCCCTTGTATTCCCAGAGCACATGGTATCCTTGTCACTCACCTGTTCCTCATCAGTGATTTTTCTCCCACTTTCCAGTTGGCTCAGAAGGTCCCTCACAAGCTGAATAACCCCAAATTCAATGACCCGCACATCAAGACCAACCTGCTTCTGCAGGCACATCTGTCCCGCATGCAGCTGAGTGCCGAGCTGCAATCGGATACAGAGGAAATCCTTAGTAAGGTACAGTGTGGACACAGCTGTGGGTCAGAGGGCTCAGTGGTGACCTAGGAATTAGTGATGCCAACCCCACCTGCTCTTGTATTCTTGTTCCTGTTCAGGCAATCCGGCTCATCCAGGCCTGTGTGGATGTTCTCTCCAGCAATGGGTGGCTCAGCCCTGCCCTGGCAGCTATGGAACTGGCTCAGATGGTCACCCAAGCCATGTGGTCCAAGGACTCATACCTGAAACAGCTCCCACACTTCACTTCAGAGCACATCAAGCGGTGCACAGACAAGGTGAGCAAATCAGGACATGGAGTGATGACCAAGTGGACCTGTGATGACCATCCATGGGTCCTGGACTTGGGATGGGTTTAGCGAGGTGAAGCACAGTAGAGGAAACTTCTAGCTCTGTTTTCTCCAAAGTTGTCATATATTGAGATGCTACAAGGGCCTGCCAGTCATGGGCCATGTTCTTTCTGAAGCTGTGTGTCCCCAGTAGATGGTCTCATGATACAGGAAGTAAAATCAGTTGCTATCTGGTACTAATTTGTATTTGCTATTAGTCAGTGTTCTTGCTTCTTTCCTGACATCTGAATCCCCACTGCAGGGAGTAGAGAGTGTTTTCGACATTATGGAGATGGAGGATGAAGAACGAAATGCACTGCTTCAGCTATCTGACAGTCAGATGGCTGACGTAGCCCGCTTCTGTAACCGCTACCCCAATATTGAGCTGTCTTATGAAGTGGTGGAGAAGGACAGCATTCGCAGGTGAGCCAGAGAGGGCCAAGTGTGCTGGACTCCCTGCTGGACTGTACAGCGTGCTGGTGTGCTCTGTGAAGAATCACCCCCTACTCTACCCCGGGCCAAGTTGCTGACATGCTGCCCTCTTTTCTCCCCCACAGTGGTGGACCAGTTGTGGTATTGGTACAGCTAGAGCGAGAGGAGGAGGTCACAGGCCCTGTTATTGCACCTCTGTTTCCACAGGTAGGTCCTGGTAGCTGGCCTTACCAGCTGTTTACTTCTTATGGTTAGTGCCAACGAGTCAGTTCTGACTCACAGCCACCTTGTATAGGGTTTCCGAGGAGCAGCTGGTGGGTTTGAACTGGCAGCCTTGTGCTGATCCTACAGTGCCAAAGCAGAAGAACCAGTTGTTTATTAGAGCCCAGGCTACAAGGTACATTGTCACTGGATAGGGAACTTCAGAGTAATAATGAAGTTGTACGACCGAGTGTTAATCTCAGGGTCATGCTTTCCTTTTTTTTCTTTTTTCCTGCTTAAGTTGAATCTCGTTTGAAATGACTGGATGTTGTTAGCACCATTGTGCCATCGTGTTCAATCCCTCTGACTCTCAAGCTGCCTTTGTCTTTAACCCTCAATGGCACAGGACTGCTGGGCTTTTCTAGTTGGTGTCTTCTTCTGTCTCCTTCCTCAGTACTGCTTACTCGGCTTCTAGTTTCTTAATTCTTTATCTCCAGAAGGAAAATCAGCCCTTCTTTATGTGGAATTTAGGATGTTGAGAGGAAAAACCAGATAAAGTATGTTTAATTTTATAAATTGCTTGTTTGGTAGTAGGCTCTGAGGAATGAATGCTTTAAATGTATTACTTTGGGGTTTTTTGCATCTTTTAAAAAAATTTTTTAATTGCGTTGATGATAGTGGAATATGACCAGCAGATAGGCTTTCTTTCTTTCTTTTTAAATTTCTTGTTGAGAATATACACAGCAAAAATATAAACCAAGTTTCTACCTGTGCATTTCAGTGATAATGATCACACTCTTGGATTTGTGCAACCACTCTTACTCACCTATTCTGTACTGTTCCTCCCCTGTTAACGTAAAATCACTTCTTTTGAGTTGCTGTTGTCAGTTTGATTACATAGAGATAGATCTTAAAAAAGTAAAGAGCATAATGTTCAAGATAGACCTTTTTTCACTAGTTTAAGCTGAACCTTTGTGTTTTAAGATTTCAGGGGATGGTTTGGGTTTAAGTTTTAAAGATTAGGGTAATTGTTTCTGGAGCTCATCCAGCCTTCATGGCTCCAGAAAGTCTGGATTCCATGAGAACTTGAGATTCTGCTCTGCGTTTTCCCCTTTTGATCAAGATTCTTCTAAAGAATCTTTAATCAGAATGTTCTATAATGGTACCCTGTAGGGCAGGGGTTCTGTTCTAGATAGAAGCAGTGCTTTTCCCACAGGTCCTACTTTGGGTCCCTGTTGGCAGGCTCATCTCCATGTTTGATGCATTTCTCATCAAGCATCTGTGCCTTCTCTGAGGGACTCAGAGCTTCCAGCCCCAAAGACTAGATTTCTCATAGAATCTTGCACTCAGTGGCATCACCAATTGGAAGAAGGTACTTTGGGAGAAGAAATGAGTACATCTACATAGTTAAAAATTGAGCCCGTTTGAGACAGTCTCAAAATATTAGTTATATCCAAATAAATTTTAGAAAGTTTGTTTTTTGTTTTCCTACTTTTACAAGTATTCTAATGGTCATTTGTGGTGATTAAGTTTTGTGTGCTGAAATTCTTGGCTTTGGTCATTGCAGAAACGTGAAGAGGGCTGGTGGGTGGTGATCGGAGATGCCAAGTCCAACAGCCTCATCTCCATCAAGAGGCTGACGCTGCAGCAGAAGGCCAAGGTGAGTGTTTCCTCTGGCCCTATGAAAGCAGGGACAGGTGAGCTAGCTTCCTGATTTATGAAAGCAGGGACAGGTGAGCTAGCTTCCTGATTTCTACGTGCTCTTTCCAGGTGAAGCTTGACTTTGTGGCGCCAGCCACTGGTGCCCACAACTATACTCTGTACTTCATGAGTGACGCTTACATGGGCTGTGACCAGGAATACAAATTCAGCGTGGATGTGAAAGAAGCTGAAACTGACAGTGACTCGGATTGAGTCGTAAGGCATTCTACTCTTACGCAGAGGAGAGAGCCATTGAATCTGGATTAGGAACACTTTCAGTTACATGGGTTCTTCGTTGTGGAGATCAAGTCTGTCAGCGTGAGCTCTGGCCTGTAAGTGCCAGGGCTGTCCCCACCTTGCTCTGCTACTTTTCTCTTTTGTCACCTTGCAGTTCAAACTTTCTGTCTGCAGGTGTTGTGTTGCTTTGCTGATCATTCATAAACGGTGTATAGCATTTTCAGATGTGTTATTTTGTAGTTCGAGTTGTGTGGTCTAATAAAATACTTTGGAAAAAAACCCAAACATTTTCTTCTGTCTTTGCAATGTTTACAAATTAAAGGTTTCCTTTGTCTAACATAAGGCCCTTAGTGAATAAGGTTTGCTTGCTTTTTTGTAGGCAGCAGCCTTTATAATGAATACTTAAGAGAAGACAACGATGATCTTCAGTTGGGCTATCATTTGTAGCCGTTTCAGTCCCCAGGGAAGAGGGATTCCGTAGCTTCTCTGCGGGCTTCCAGTCTTGGTCCACCACCAGTCTGTTACCCAGATAACAGCACTTCTGCAGGAACTGAGGCTTGGTGGGTAGATCAGTGTCCCCCCGCAGAAGACAGCACCAGGAAGGGGGTTAAAATACACCAGGTGGATGTGACCCATGGTAAACTGATTTTATAATCCAGAGCTATAGATTTTCCTTTGCAAATTCTTGCCTTTTTTTTTTTTTTTTTTAAAGGAATGCATGCTATTAACTCGAAAGACTGTTCTGAAGGTTATTTTCCCTAGGCCAGTAGTTTTCAAATTATTTCTACTACAGTCCCTAGAGGTGGACATCATGCTTGGTAAAGTGGGAGGGTCAGTGAAAAAAAACCCTCAGTGAGCTGGATTGGCACAATTAGCAGCAACAGTAGGCTCAAACATAACAAGCTGGCAGGACCAGGCATCAGACCCATCATTCTGTTGTGTCATCATGAGTGGAAACCAACTTGACACACCTAACTATAAAGTTGAAGGACCTCACAATGTTATTTAGGTTATATTCATTGCTATATTAAAATAGATATTAAACGTTTGGGGGAAAAAATTTCATTTTAAAATACTTGCTACATGGTTTTTTATGAAAAAAAGTTTTTTCTAAAAATTGAGAAGAGTGACATTTTATAATTTGCAATTATCTTTTAATATCTGCCTTAAGTGAAAACCGGATACTCAGCTGTTTCTATAATCTATTATATGTTGTTTAAGTATGATAAAGAAAAACTGATTTCACACAGATAATGTAATTGGAAAAGGGAGTAGATTTTTAGTAGCCTTTTCAGGTGATTACTGATATTCTTTGGGATACAATAAGTGGTCGTTTATTAGAGGTTAGGTGCAATGTGGAATCTGAAGTCGTCAGTCAACTTTGTTCTATTACCATCTGTTCTAATACTTTGAATGGCTCCCTTACAATGCATGGTTTTATGGCATGCATTGAGCATTTGGAAAATAGATGTTCACTGAACTATGCATCTCTCAAATGTTTTCATTGCACTTTATTTTAACATCACACTTGTTAATACCATCAGTTCCATCAAAAAAAGTCTTCAAATACTGGAAAACGATCAAGGTCTTAGTAGTGATAATATAGGTGTTCAAAAATTCGAATTTTTGCTTGAATGCTTTCATCATTGACAATACTTTTTTGTTTCCCTTGAAGTCAAAAGCTCATTTAGTTGAGAAAATGTCAAATAGCCAAGTTCAAATACCATAGTTTACTAGTTCTATCAGGAAGAACACAGATAATTGCCTCGTAACAGCTACTGTACTTAAGTAAGGTATGCATGCTTCCAGAATTAGTGTTCCAGAGTGGTTGTAACAAAATACAGAATGGTGGCTGAGAGGAACATAAATTTATTGTTTCACATTTCTGGAGGCTACAAGTCTAATTCAAATGTGTTGACAAGGCCATGTTCTCTAATGACTCTAGACTGTCCCTTCACATCTCTCTGGGCTCTGATAGTCCCAGGTGAACCTTAGCTACAGCAAAACCCCATGGTCACATGGCAATCTTCCCTGTTTTATAACGACCCATTCTATTCCAGTATGACCTCATGTTAACTGGTATCTTCAAAGACATTTTCCAAACAAGGTCATGTTCCGTTGCCGGGACTAGAACATCAAGCTGTCTTTTGGAGGGGGACACAATTCATTCCTAACACTTCACATTTTTCAAGAGTCTAAATTTTTGGTTTTGTATTGGCTTGATCACAGTTGTTTTTACGTAAGAATGGTAAGACTTTGTGTGGCAGTGACTATAGTTCCTAATAGTTTTGTACCATTGCCATGATTCATGCCAAGACGCTGACTGTTGGTCCCCTTAAAAGAGTGATCAGACCCCCATTCTAAGGACTACTGCTCTAGGTGTCACTCCACAGCTGTCTTGAAAATGTGTGGTCATTTCTATAGTGCTAAACAGTCCTCTAAGTGAAAACCCATTTGGAAGTGACTGTCAGAAAACAGCCTGACAAAGACTGAAGAACTGATAGCTTCCGTTTCTCAACCTTCCAGAGGGTTGCTATGAGTCAGAATCAACTGAACATCTTTTTTTTCCTTAATTACCTCCTACCCCCATGAGTCTTACACTAAGAGGCTTCAAAAAGTTTGGGAGAAAATGGGAAAATTAACCCCTGGAACTTTTTGAAGGCCCCTCATGTATACAATGGCCCTTTAGAGGCCTAAGAATCCTTGTACTGTTACATTTTGCCCTTGACCCAATATTTTTTTTTTTCCTATTCACAATATATGTCCTGTAGCCAATAATAACTGTTTTAGGGGTCATGTCTTTCCCTATTTCTCACCATTCCCAATTGCCATCACAGGATAATGGCTCAGAAGGTAGATGAGTTTCTATAGCAAAGCAGAAGTGTCCCTTATGTTAAATAAACCCACATTAGAAAAAAATTAAAAGATTTCAACATTGGTTGACTATCTCACATGGAAAAGCAGAACCAATTTCAGAATAGGAATCACCATGGAATTCTCATAAATTGTGAGTGCCTTTAAATATAAAATAGGACCTGGGACTCAAGCAGATTATTTATATAAAACATACAATTTCAAGCAACGTCCTAGTTCCCATCCCATATATATGTATAGTCTATTCACTCCCCATATTTTAACACTGTATTTTCTCCTTGTGCCCTAAAGCAAGCAAAACCTGTTGTTGAACAACAACTGCACCAATTCTTCTGTGGCTCTTTACTGAGGGTCCCACCTCACAGACAGGGAAATGTGAATGGATATCTACTTCCACACTTCTACCAAGTCTGAATGGAACAGACTAAGTTATATCAAGGGTAAAGATGGTCCTCCAAAGCTTCCCAGAGGCTGGAAAGGTCATGTGATAATTTCTGGGAAGCCATGATTCTGTCCGTTGTAGAGATGGCTCAGAGGCCTTCAGGTTGTTGGTATTTCCAGAAGGCCACCTCCCCATCATCACTGCAGGAGGCCAGAAGCCCTAACTCCTTGGGGTTCCAGGCCACACAGTTGACATCCTGGGAATGGGCCTGAGGCAAGTGGGCTGTCAGAGAAAAGGTGGGCTGCTGTGGATTGGAGCCAGGGTCCTCCTCAAACACTCGGATGGCATCATCTCCACAAGCGGTAGCCAGGGCCCCTGTCAGCTGACACCTGGGAAGAACATCAGTACACCACACTGTAGGTAGCTTCTAACCCAACACTAAGCAACTCAACTAGGAGAGATTTGTTCTACAGTCCCTGGGCAGTTCTCTCCTCAAATGTCAGGCCTCTACTAAAAATCTCTATCCCTACTGCAAACCACAACACAGATAGTTTGAGTCCACTGGCCGTTCTGCAGGAGAAAGATGAGGCTTTCTGCTCGCCCCCCACCCGCCACCCAAATATTTATAGCCTTTGAAACCCTATACAAGCTCATGATGAGTTGGTTCTGACTCGACGATCTAATATATGCAGTTCTGTTGTGGTGCTGTAAGATAAGCACTGGACTGCTAACCACCAGGTCAGTGGTTTGAAACCTACCAGCCGCTCCTTGGAAACCCTATACAAGGTTGCTATGAGTTGGAATTAACTCGATGGCACCTAACAGCACCAGATAATCCTAATATATATATAATATGACAAACATCATCCCCTAGAAGTCCTGGTGTGGCACTGTAGGATAAGCACTGGACCACTAGGTCAGTGTGAACTGCAAGTTTGGCGGTTCAAACTTACCGGTCACTCTTTAAAAATCCTATACAGGGTCACTATGAGTCGGAATCGTCTTGACAGCACTTAACACCAATCATTCCTAAGTTTTTAAATGCATCCTTCTAATTTTCCCCAATATATTTAACCTAAAAACCTACATACAATTAATTCTTGGTGGGGTAGAGGTGATGAGGAAAGGATTAGGAGATGAAGTCTCACCAAGCAACATCGTAAATGGTCCTGGAGTGAAAGCCCGACAAAGTGCAGATACATTTCCAGCTGGGGTCAGAGCCGCTGCATGCCACCCCTGCAGGACAAACTTTCTTGAGCCCACAATGTGTCAATGTCCTGAGCACCTCAGGGGAGTAAGTGCCTTACTGGAGCAGTGGATCTGAGCCGGAATCAACTAGACAACAGTGGGTGAGGGAAAGCCCAGCTCCTTCCCCTGCTCACAATCAGGATTCCTTGGCTCCATCTCACTATCCCCATTCTCGATGATCTGCCTCACACACTGAGGCCAGATGGGTCTCTCTAAAGCAGAATTCTGTGACGGACACATTCTTGTTCTTTAAAAACCCTGCTACTGCAGACTAAGTCTGACTAGTCAGTCTGCTTTTTAAGGCCACCCACCACCCCCTTATATTCTATACTCTGCCTCAACTTGTCACCATTCTTGGCATAAATCCTACCTCCAGTGCCTTAGCTCATGCTGTTGTTTCCATTTAAAATTCTCTTCCTTGTCGCTGCTTTTCATGTTAGGTTCCTATACACCCTTTCAAGTATGGATGAAATGGCCCCTCTTCCACAAACTTGTCCTGACTCTTCTCATTTGGAGCCCTCTGTGGCACATCTCACTTTCTACCCCAATTGCTGCCATTCATGTACGGTGTCCAAGCCTCTCAACAGACTGTAAACTTCTGGAGAGATGTGCCTCCTTCAGTTCTCCTGCTGGATCCTCACCTTGCTCATTTCCTGGTGGATACTGGCGCCAGATGCGCACGGTACGGTCATCACTACAAGACGCCAGGCGCTGACCACTGGGGTCAAAGGCCAAGCTCCACACAGTGGATTCATGGCCCTCAAGCGTGGCACAGCAAACCCAGTCATCTTCTTCCTCCCGGTACAGCTTCACGGTGTCATCGTAGCTGGCAGAGGCCAAAAGCTGGGTGGGTGGGGGAGGGAGAAATAGCACTTGTCTGTAGAGCATAGGAAGTACCTGCAGTTTCTCTCTCTGCCAGGACAGGACAGCCCTCGGGGTCAATTTTACAAAAGGACTAATCCCTGTGGGTCACAGATGAAGATCCCTATAAAAGCAAGGTCAGGGCTGAAGAGTAGAGGGAGAGCAGGCACAACCCTCCACACCAGAATTCTTTCCCACCAGACACCTGGTCTAACTCCTACCTCCTGGCTTGGGTGCCAAACCACATGCTTGACATCTTGTGTATGGGAGTTGAGAACACTGACACATTCATACTCATCCTCTTCATCAACTGTGGGAAGGAGAAAGGAGAGCACTCAAGAGCTAATCCTGTAAGGGACACAAGCGGGACTGTCAGTTAGCTCCATCTTGTGGGAACTGTACTCACCTTCCCAGACCCATACACTTTTATCTCGGCTGCAGGTAGCCAGAAGGTTTCCAGATGGGGCCCAGGCAACTGACTTGACCTCATTTTCATGGCCTTCAAGAGTAGTTACACACTGTGAATGAAGAAGAGAGACAACAATCAATGGTAGCAAAGGTTCCTAGGGTCCTCCTCCTCACAGGCACAACCCAATTGGCCCAGGTTAGCTCAGGTTCTGGAACTAAGCCTGGGTAGCAAACACAGTAATCCTGATCCCACCCCATCTGTTACCTCAAAATCATCCTGGCTCTTTTTCCAAATACAAGTGGTAGCATCAAAGCTGGCAGAAGCCAGGTAATTCCCACAGGGGGACCAGGCTACCTTCCGCACTGTACGCTGGTGGCCATCTGAAAGGATGGATTTGCAGATCCAGCTGTCACCTGAGGGCAGAGAACAGGCCAGGCCCTAGAGTGGATGCACTAAAAAATGCTGAAGCACTATAAGTGCCACTTGAAGTCGAAGGCTGGTATGGAGCCAAGCCCATGTACTTAACAACATGCTTTTAGAGAGTCCTAGTGTGGTGCTAGACTAAAAAGTCGGCTTTAACCTCAAGGTCGGCAGTTCAAGTTTACCAGTTGCTTCTTGGAAACTGTGTACAGGGTTGCTATGAGTTGGAACCAATTCAGTGGCACTCAACAACAACAAAACTGATTCAATTTCCCCTTTATAGTCTTAGTGTGGCGCCATAGAAGAAGCATTGAACTGATAACCACAAGGTTGGCACTTCAAATCCACCAGTAGTTCCTTGAAAACCGTATATGGGGTTACTATGAGTCGGAACTGATTCGAGGGCACTTAAAAACAACAATTTCCCCTGATGACATCTTTCTAAAACAAATCTGAGAAGTCCATCCTCCTGATTTAAAACTGTCAATGGCTCCCAAATGTCCTCGGAACAAAAAGTAAACTTCACCATTTTGCTACCACCCTTCTTTCTCTCCCTATTCGTCTGTTTCAGCAACTGTCAACGATTCCCTCTACAATTCCAACCTGTCCATTCACGTTTTTGTTTCTAGTACTTGCAGAGGAAACACACAACTCAAAAGTAGCCTCCACTACCTTTCTCTTGGCCTGTATTCAATTTCAGGGTCAGCCTCTTCAGCAGGCTGTGCATTTCCTGAATCCAGCACCTAATTTTTTTGCACACACACAGCTCTAGATGCAAGGGGTTGCACAGCCATGCCAGGTCTTACCCTCTGTGCCCCAAATGCGGACTCTACGGTCGCCCCCGCACGAGGCCAGCAGGGTTCCTGCTGGGTTCCAGGCAAGGTACCAGCAACGAGAGTCCGGGTGCGCCGGGACACGGCCTAACAGCACCAATGAATCTTTCATGGCGTCCTGGCACAGGGTGATGAGGAAGTGGGTAGAAGTGGGCAGAGTCCGTTAAGCCAACCGCGGGTTCCACCGCGCAAGTCCCCACAATACCAACTTCAGCCTCCCGTGGCCGCAGGGTCCACCCGCTTCCGCCTGAAGGCTCAGGTAGTTCTGGGAACTGAAGTGCTCGCCGCTGCCGCCGCGCTGCCCCCTGGGAGTTGTAGTTGTTGGCTCCACCATCGGAAAGCATCGTGGAACTACACTGAACTACTCGTCCCATGAGGCCCTGCGCAGGGAGCAAGAGGCGCGCCCGGAGTGTGACGTGTACGGAGGACGGGGCGGGGAGCAGAAGGAGGTGGGGCACAGAAAGAGGAAGCCGGAAGTGGATCGATCCCGGGTCGGTCCGGGCGTTGCGGGATTTGGGCCTGGGTTTGCTTGGCCCCGGGCAGATGAGGAACCTGTGACGGGGTGGAGCGGCGCCGTCTCGGCCCTGAGGCTTGTTGACCGGTGAGGAACAGAGGTTGACGTGGAGAGGATCCTTTTCTTCGCTCAGGTCGTAACCCAGAGCGCATTTCCCGGATCCCTAGTTCCCCATCCCCATTTCCGATCTCTGCGGCCCAGCCAGGTCCTCCACCCCTGGGAACCCTCTGGCCAAGATCCGGGATTCCAGTCTCCTTTCCACCAGATGCCAAGACCCTAGGTACCTCTGTCCCCACCTTTCCTGCCTGTGCAGACTCCACCCTCACCCGGTCCCCGGTACTCATCTGGTCCTTGTCCCCCACCCTGGCAGTCCCATTTCAGAGACCCCTGCCTCTGTCCCCGAATCCCTTGCAGCCGCTCAACTGGCGGCTCCACCCCCATCCCCAGGTGTCCGCTTTGATAGCCCTGTGCCTCCTGGCTCACCTGACGTAAGGCCAGCGCGTTGCTCTTCTCTCCGCGACAGGAAAGCTCTGCGCTCCCCGCGAAGGTCGGCAGCAACTAGTAGCGACCGCGGAACGGCGGCGAGCGGCCCCGGGTATGTACGCCCCTGGAGGCACTGGGCTGCCCAGCGGGCGCCGGCGGAGGACCCCGGGAAGCAGCGCTCTGCCCAAGCAGCCGGAGCGGAGCCTGGCTTCGGCCCTGCCGGGCGCCCTGTCCATCACGGCGCTGTGCACTGCCCTCGCCGAGCCCGCCTGGCTGCACATCCACGGCGGCACCTGTTCCCGCCAGGAGCTGGGGGTCTCGGATGTGCTGGGCTACGTGCATCCGGACCTCCTGAAAGGTGAGGGCTCTGCGTGCCGGCCCTCTTCCTTCTGGGCTACCGGGCCTCCTCGGCGGCGAGAAGCAGAATGTGGTATTGGCTGAAGCAGAGACAGCAGGGACAGGCATTTGGTTGTAGGAAACGGCTCCATCATTCCTGTTTGGTGTTCATGCCCACCAGGTGGCTCTGTTTGGGGTCGGGCCTTTCATTAATTCTGATGTTATTCAGCTAAACCATGCTAATCGAGATTGCTGCTATTTTAGGAATATGCCAGAGGAAGGGCGCTGTGTATGGAGAAAACATAAGGGTGCTAGGCATCACAAATAGCTGTCACCTTCTAATGAACCTGTGAGTTACAGGAAGGCTTCTTTGGGGCAGGCTGATCCATGGAAAGAGCATGAGGCTTTTAATATGACCAAATTTTCAAAGACACTTTGGAATTCTGAGGTAACTGGATTTTTATTAGAGAAAAAAGGAGTCTGTGGCATTTTATGGGTTCCATTGCCATCTTCACTGAAGCAGCCCTTGGACCCACAGTAAGTGTGCCTGAAGTAAGGTCGATTTGTTTATCACCATGCCTTCTGGGAGGTTGGCAGAGGAAAAGGGAAAAGGGACTGTCTCTTTCCTGGATGGGGTGTGTGTGTGTGTGTGTATCAAAGCCAGCATCTTGCCCAGTCCTGTCTCCATAATAAGTACAGGTTGTGTGGTGTGTGGACCTGACTGCCCTGCCCAGTTGTAACGCTAAAAAAGGTCAGTGGCCCCAAACAGCCCTTAGAAACAGTACAGGTTCATCATCCCCAAGGTCTTTCAAACCAGTCTTGAAGTTCTCACCATGCCACTCCTTCAGTACATTCCAAATGTTTGCTACCCCACTCATCAGATAGCCCTTCCCATTAGTTATCATCTGGTTGGTTATTGCTCTAAGAATTCAGGAACTGGGATTGGTGAAGAGGACGAAGTTACCCCTCTGTACCTTGGGTCATACGCCACTTCTGTAAGTCTCAGCAGAAAAGCGCATCCTTGTGTCTCTAGTGGTATCTTCCTCTGAGCATTTTCTTACTGTCTTGAAACTCTTGAGTTTGTAAGGACTTAGGATAATTTTATAGAGGACAGAATGGGGTTTCTGGTTTGGTCTCAGATTTTACTGTGAGAGACCTATGAGAAGCAGCTTTTTTTCTGGCCCCTTGTAAATTGCACACAATCCATCAAGTTCGAGTTGAAGCTGAATGATTTTTCCCGAAGTACAGCCCCCTGCACTTGCTTTCTTTGAAGTACACCTGCTACCTTTGTACCACTTCATCCATGCTCTTTTGCAGTTGAACCCCCCCATGGTGTTTCAGTGTTTCAATAGCTTGTTGTTGTTGTTGTTAAGTGCCGTCGAGTCGGTTCCGACCCATAGCGACCCTGTACAGGGTTTCCGAGGGTGTAAATCTTTACGGGAGTAGAAAGCCTCATCTTTCTCCCGCGGATCGGCTGGTAGTTTCGAACCACTGACCTTAAGGTTCGCAGCCCGATTCGTAACCACTACGCTACCAGAGCTCCTTCAGATCATTCCTGGGGAAGGGCGTATAAAACACGTGTGATGGAAGAAGAAGCGATTTGATCCCACATTCTTATTGTAGAGGCTCAGGGAGCTGTGGCTCAGAGAAGTAAGGGGATCGCCTAATGTCCACATGGCTGGGTGTAGCACAGCTGGCATCTGTTGACTCCTAATATAAAGTGATTTGTTTCTTTTCTAGCCCATTGTCTTGTTTCAGCTGTCATAAGGAGTCATTTGACAGTTATTTCACTTTGGTGTGGGTCCTTGTCAAGGTCATGTTAAAGTTAATGTCAAGGTCATGTTAAAATTAAAAATGAAGTCTTTGTGTGCAGGTTCTTCTTTGTTTATATCTGTGAGCAAAGATCCTTACCCATGGATAAGGTCACTTGAGTTGTAACCGATTTGATGGCATCTAACACCACCACAACCCATGGGTAGGTTCTCCCTGCCTGTCTCTGTCCCATCTCCTTGGCTGTTGTTGTCTGGGAACCCTAGATGCCCATTAGTAGGAGAGTTGGCAGTAGAACCTCATGCACAGAAGAAGGGAGGAGTCAGGAGGCTTCTGATTGCTTCTCCTTTTTCTTTTCTTGGACTTGTTGGTTTTTGGGTACTCAGTGGGCCTTTGCGCAGGTTCCTGGGTGGCACAAATGGTTTTCACTTGACTACTAAAGGGAGTTCCGGTGTGGCACTGTGGATTCATACGTTGGACTGCAATGTTGGTTTGAACCACAAGGTCAGCAGTTCAAGCTTACCAGCTGCTCTTCAGAAACCCTATACAGGGTCGCTGTAAGTCAGAACCAACTCGATGGCATTTAACAACAACAACTAATTTAAAGGTGGTTGATTCAGATCTTCCCAGTGGTGTTGCAGAAGAAAGACCTGACTCTCAGCTTCCATAAAGGTTGCTGTGGCCTAGAAAATTCTGTGGAGCAGTTCTACTCCGCAGCACGTGGGATTGCCATGAGTCCGAATCAGAATCGACTTGACAGCAATGAGTTGTGGGGAGGGGCTTTGGGTATATGGTGTTTTGTGCTGAGTTCAGGGCCTGACATATTTCCTGGTGCACAAGACTGGAGTACACTCCATCTCAGGAGGAAGCAGAGCTATGGAATACAGATATAATGCATATAGGTGGTTCCAGAGGGAGAACAGCCCCTACCAGGTGATGCAAAGTGGGGAGGGCTGGCAGACTCTGGAGCAGCGTTGTGTGGTTCTTAGCTGCCCCATGCTTGGTTTTTAGCAGCCATTGGTTTTAGTGTATGTATCCTAAACAACATCTGGATTTAGTAGAGATTGTCATTATTCCCACTTCCAAAAGGATTCTGGCTTAGGGAGGTTAGGTACCTTTCTCAAGGACACAGAGCTAATAGGAAAGGCATGACTCCAAAGTGCATACTCTTTCCAACACACCTTTGTGCCTCACAGAAAAGCTCCGGGTTTCTTTTTCCCTCAGTCAAGCTGCCCAAGACTTTTCATTTCCTTATTCTAGTTGTGTTTTATCACAAGCCCAGTGAAAACTGCTTTCCGACCCTCATCACCTCAGTGTTTGGGCTCAGTGTGGTGATCCTGAGACAAAGCCCCTTGTCCTCCAGCTGTCATTCACAGAGGCTTTCAAGCTTTAGCAAATGCTGGCCAACTCAAAAGATTCTATCTTCTGCTCCTCTGAGCCAGCTCCACAGATACCCCCAGACTTCTAGGGGCCCAAAACTGCGGGGGGAAGGGGGGAAGAGGGGCACAGTCATTCCTGCCTCTCAAGTGTGGCCAGGCTGCAGCCACAGGAAGCATCTTTGGAGAATGAGGAAGTTTGTAATTTGGAGCCAGGTGAATCATGAGTGACAACAAGCCCCTGGAAGATCAAGTGCCTTCCAGGGAGGCCCGGGTGCCTGAAGGTGGTGACTGATGCAACTGGCACTTGTGGTCCAGTGGAGCCTGACCTCAGAGGCAGCTCTCCTAGGACCACTGGTGGTGGCCCGGCCAGGCACTAGAGGGCCTTGTTGAGGTCCTGTGTCAGCAGCCTGTCTGGAAGCTTAAAGAAGTCACAGTGGGAAGATTTCTGTCAGTGGGAGGAACGAGTGTGGAGAGGGACTGGAGCAGATGGACATTCCTGGCAGCTTTCAGAAAGTGCCTCTAACTCTCAGGGACTCCAGTGAAGGGACCCAAGAAGGGAACTGGTCAGAAACCACTGGAACCTTTCTGGCTGCAGCCTGTTTGGGTCAGGTGGTGGTTAGAGCAGTGGGCAGGTAGGCAGGAAGATCTGGGCCTTCAAAACAAATCCAGCCCAGTGGTGACTCACCAGTGACCTTGGGCAAAGTCACTTCCTTGGGATCCTGTAACAGCAGCTGCTGCCTTCTTCCTTGATGACTGGAGGAGACAGTCAAACAATGTTTACCAAAATAAACTGGCCAAAGCACCATTGGAAGGTCAGATGTGTTCCTATATGTTAGCAGAGTGTTGTTGTTAAGTACCATGGAGTCGGTTCCGACTCTTAGTGACCCTGCACAGGGTTTCTGAGGCTGTAAATCTGTACAGGAGCTGAAAGCCTCATCTTTCTCCTGTGGAACAGCTGGTAGTTTCACTGACTGGGGTTAGCAGCCCGATTCATAACCACTACACTACTAGAGCTCCTTATGTTAGCAGAGTAGTGCAGACTGAACCACTGATTCCAATTTAAAATCCACCCTGCTCCATGTACCTTTTCTCGCCCAAAGATAAATTATGAATGCATAATGGTTGTGTTTTTTCCCCCTCCTTGCCATACTGCTGAGGGAGCAAAGGCTCTGAGTGAGTCTGGGACTACTCAGCCTGTCCATGCTGTGTGCTCTAAGACCCTCCCATGAAGCACAGTGGGCATGCTCCTTGGGTATCTGCTAGCATCGCTCCAAGGGAAGTTTGCATTTGGCTTCCCCACTCAGCCTCACTGATGGTTACTCACAGCTTTGGAGTAAAGAAAGCAGTCAGGTTGAAACAAAATCTGGGTTTTGTTTTGAAAAATGCATTTGACAAAAGCATTCCTTTCTTGACCTGTCTTCACCCTAGTTGGGTAGGTGCTTCCCCCGGCCCACAGTGGTAGATGTGTGTAGCTGAGGAAGACTCAGTGTGCCAGAAATGACACTGCTGTGGCCTGCAGCACCGAGGTAGTGGGCCAGTGACGCTCACTGCTCCCTGTGGTAGGTAGATGTTGAGGGAGCAGAGGCAGAGGAAGGCGACGTTTCTGGTTGGTCCAGGACTTGTCAGCAGCCTAGTGCTTCTGGTGTTCCTTGCTGCTCCCCGCTTGCCCTTCAGAAGCCCTGCCCCACGCAGTTACTGCCCAGTGATTCCCACTCTGAGTGTTGTTGACTGCTCAGTGGCCCAAGAGATTCCATGCTTCCATCTGTTCCCTTAGTGAGTGGGTGGCTCGCAGGGTGTCTGTCTGACATTATTCATTAGCTTTTGACCCTTCATTCAAATATAACTCTTCAGAGTTTGATTTTCTCCCCACTGGGGAAGAATGAAAAGGCTAACTCATACTTGGTGATTCTGAGCAGCCCCTTGCAGGACAGTCTGACCTGGATTTGGAGTCTGCTCTGCACTGACTCCTAGAGGCGCAGTCTCTTTATGAGGTCTTGTGATGAATCCCCCAGAGGGGAGTGAGGGTAAATAAGACAGCATCTGGCTGATCTGCATGCAAAAGCTATTCTTGGAGGAGGTCATAGAGAACTTGTAAACAGGGTTTTTTTTTTAAAAAACAACAACAACAAAAACACATGCACTTTCATATCATTCAAAATCAAATACATTACAAAACATAGAACACATACCAAAAGACAAACCATTTTGAATTGAGTGTGATGACCCCCGGTGTGTCTGAGTAACATTGTGCTCCATAGAATTTCCAGTGGCTGTGATCTCTGACAAGTAGACCACAACACCCTTCTTCCCGAGGTACTTCTGGGTGGATCCAAACCACAAACCTTTTGCTTAGTAGTGATTTGTACCCAGGAACTCCATAGATCACACAGGAGCATATGTAAAATACGTGCATAATAAAATGAACATCCTCGTGCTTGCCACCTAACTTAAGAAACAGAACATTACCAATATCTTTTAAACCAGACCAGTTGCTGTTGATTGCTCGTTGAATTACTACTTGTAAGTGAGATTTTTCAGACACACAGTCTGGTGTATGCTCAGTGATGCTACTGGAATCTGAATCCTGCAGAGCTGTGTGTGATGTAAGCCTTTAAGCTCTGCCTCTGGCAGGTTATTTTTGGAAGCACTAGAAGAACAGCATGTTTACCCCTGCCCCTGCCTCACTCTATATGGATCTCAAGGAGCAACATCTCAGAGAGCTTTTTCACAATATTCCAAATAAAGCCAAGAGAAGCCCCTGTCCCCTGGAGCTTTTCTTTCAACAAGGCCCCTTGGGTTTCTAGACTCTTCAGGCCCACAATGCTTTCTCAGACTATGCAGGGCTGGATTTAAATGAAGGCTGGTCATGGTTGTAGGCAGAACTAATGGCAAGCTGCTTGACAGTAGGCAGCCATCCAGGCTGGATATGTGGGCTCAAAACAGATGGTGCACAAACAAGAGAACATGACAGATGGCTCTAAGGGCAGCATGGTGGGTGACCTGAAGCTAGACCTAGGTGTGAGTATTATCTGCACCTGACCAGCATCTGCCTGGTGAAGTCTGTCCAAGGCAGGGTTAGTTCAGTGTCAAAGGTTGGGGGTGAGGGGGAGTGTGTATATATGTGTGTGTGTGTAATTTGTATCTACTCTCATTCTCCAATGTAGGATGTCGGGCCCTCTGCCCAAAACTTAATGCTACTGGTGTCTGATGGTTTGACTCTGCTTTGTTGGGTTCAGGTCCCCTCCCCAAGTTCCTGGATTTTCTATATAATCAGTCAGCCTATTCTGAGGTCTAGAACCAATGCTTCATGAGTGTAGGGCTGTTTGTTAAAACCTAGATTCCCAGGCTCTAGAGCTATAGCTCAGAAGCTCTGGTAGCATAGTGGTTATGAATCGGGCTGCTAATCTCAAGGTTAGCAGTTCAAAACTACCAGTTGTTCCACAGGAGAAAGATCAGACTTTTTGCTCCCATAAAGCTTTATAGCCTTGGAAACCCTATGGCATACCACCACCACCAGATCTATAGGTCAGAATTGCTGGGGCCTTGGGCCATGCTTGCAACTAGCAGCCCAGGTGAAGCTGATGCTCACGAGATCCATCCATAACCATCACCCTTGTTCTTCTAGCCTGAGATCAAGATTTAGGAAAGGAGCCTTAGTCTGAGTGGTCCTTTCCACATTGATGTAACTTACTTGGTACGATGAGGAGCCTGTCAATGACTCGGGTAGAGAAGGGAGAGGGAGGAAGTTCAGGCCCATTTCTTCTCAGATCAGCTTTAGTTTCTCTGGGCTTCTGGGAGCCATGCCAGTTTACATAGCTGTCGAAGGATTGGCAGTGTTGGTCTAGTTGAAGTTTTTTTTTTTTTAAATGAATGGTATTAAGTGTTAGGTGGGCGCCTAGGTTCCCCTCTGGTCGTCATTCTGGGCTCTTGCATCATTAAGACCTTGGAAATTCTGTGAGCACTGGGTCTCCTATTGACCCCTCCTCCTTGTCCTTGGTTTACTTTATCTTTTAGGTGGACTGTGCATGCCTCAGTGGCTTTGTCCTCATCTTACAATGTACTTGTTAAGTGCTGTTGAGTCGGTTCTAACTCATAGTGACTCTGTATAGGGTTTCCAAGGAGCAGCGGGTAGCTTTGAACCATTAACCTTGTTGATGTGCAGTGCAGTACTGATCCTCCATTGCCACTCCAGGACTACTAGGAGTTAGTTGGAGCTGTCAATTTGTGAGCCTCTGGGACTTTTATAGTGTAAATCGAGTTGCCTCCTAGTTGTTCTCACTGCTTTCTTTAGACAGTGTTAGAGGGGCATGGCAGTGACAAACGGCTCCCTCCACCTAAGTGACACCTGTTGGAAAGAGAAGAACACTTCAGGCCTGTGGGGCCCTGGGGTTCCTGTAGCTGACAGGGATGGAGGTGGTTCCACCTCCTCTGATGGTCGGCTAGGAGTAGGACAGCGTGCTCCAGGCCTCCCCTGGATCCCCAGGGCTGTGGAGGAGGGGGGACAGACCCTTTTCCAGATGGGGACTCCCTGCGGTCAACAGTTACCTGGCCCTGAATATCTGGTTCCCCCCACAGATTTCTGCATGAATCCCCAGACAGTGCTACTCCTGCGAGTCATTGCTGCCTTCTGCTTCCTGGGCATCCTGTGCAGCCTTTCTGCATTCCTTCTGGATGTCTTTGGGCCCAAGCATCCAGCTCTGAAGATCACCCGTCGCTATGCCTTTGCCCACATCCTCACAGGTAACCCAGGGTCTGCTCACAGTGGGAAGGAAATGCCACAGGACTGTGTGGAGTTGCATGTGGAGGTTGAGGGGTTCCTCTGAGCAGACACCACTCCAAGTGCCAATGTCAGCTCTAGCTTTTCACAGAACAGCTGGGTGTGTTGGCAGCTAGCTTCAGTCAGTGCATGCACACGTGTCAGGGCCACAAACCCACTCAGCTCAGCCGTGGAGACATAATACTGTTAAGAGTACTACAAAGAATTCTGGGCTCTCTAAAAACTGCATTTCAAGCTCAAGTGGGCTCATGGGGCCTGGAGCTGGTGATGAAGGAGCCAAGGCCTTTCTCAGTGTATCTCTGAGTGCATGGCCTCATCAGCTTCTCTCACCTCCCTGCTGCTTTGCACACTGGCCCTCTCTGCTTTATGCAGCTTCTCTCCTCCCTCCCCATAGGCTGCCCTGTTTGATTTGTAGTGGTGCTACTTCCTGCCACCTATTCCTATCAGGCACCCAGCACCACCCACTGGGCCTCAGTATCTCAGGTTCCCAATTGTAAATTTCTAAGAGCGAGAATGAGAACGTCACCCAGGTGGGACCAAGCATCCCTGCCCACAGATCCCATGACAAGGAGTGGTCCCCCTTGTGGGCAGTGAGTTGGTGATTGATTCTTTAAGTGTGATGGTGGCAGGTGCCTGCTTACCCCCTTCCGTGCTATCCTCTGTCCCCAGTCCTGCAGTGTGCCACTGTCATCGGCTTTTCCTACTGGGCGTCCGAACTCATCCTGGCCCAGCAGCAGCAACATAAGAAGTACCATGGCTCCCAGGTCTATGTCACCTTTGCTGTTAGCTTCTACCTGGTGGCAGGAGCTGGTGGAGCCTCCATCCTGGCCACAGCAGCCAATCTCCTGCGCCACTACCCTACAGAGGAAGAGGAGCAGGCGCTGGAGCTGCTCTCGGAGATGGAGGAGAATGAGCCATACCCTGCAGAGTACGAGGTCATCAACCAGTTCCAGCCACCCCCGGCCTACACTCCCTAAGCCCAGCTCCCCTCCACCAGCTCTGCAGCCTGTGCTCACCAGAGGAGCGAGCGTCTGTTCCCCAGCCGCCCTCACTGGAAGCATCCCCAGCCTTTCCCAGGAGAGACTCTGCCTTTAGGGTTATTCATGTATCTCTGTCCTTGAAACCTGGGGTGCATAGAGTTGATATAATGCACTGTTTCCCCACCCGCTCCCTTCCCGGTCACTAATCATCACCAACCAGGGATGGTCATACAAGTTTTCTCCCTTCATGGACCATATCTCCTTGGGGACTGCTGATGGTGCTTGTGCAGTCCCAAAAGAGGAAGTGCCAGCAGGGCCCAAGGGATGGGGGTTGTGCCCTGCCAGCTCGCTTCATGAGGCTGTCGCTCTGAGCTGACCACCCTGGTCCTTCTCAGGGTGACCCGGCACCAGGCCACTCACTCACTTCATGGAATTCTCTGCACTTTAGTCTTTGTACTTCCTGTCATGTGTGTTACTGTTTCCTGGGGAAAAGGAATTGCTGTTGGGAAGCAGAGCACTTGCTCTCCCCACGCTGCCCTTGCTCTTTGTGGCTGGAGTCCCTGCAAGGAGCACAGAACCCAGCATGGGACTGAGCTTTGCTGGTGCCTACCAAAGGGCCACAGTGAGAGGGGCAAATTCTACCCCGCCCTTTCACCTCTTTCAAGGGGGTTGATTTTAAAAGGACAAAACAAAACCTAGCAGTAGCAACAACAATACTCTCTTTTTTTAAATAGGGACAAGGCTAATGTCATTTTCCAGAAATTTCTCCCATTGCAATATTTTGGGCCTCAGCTTCCTCCAAGCCCATGATAGTTCCTCCTTGAGCCTCTCCCAGCAGAATGCAGCCCTCTCCCTCTTCCCCTCCCTTCCTGGTGACTAACTCCCTGGGGCTTTCTTATGAAATCCAAAGTCCCTTGTCTTCAAGGGGCTGAGGACCCTGTGGCTTGGCTGGCTGGGTCAGCGTGGTGCTCCTCATGATTGCGGCACTGAGATGTAACCTGGCCTCAGTTCAGGAACAAGGACCATGGCGTGGCATGAAAAATCACCGCTTTCCACATAGGAGCCACAACCAGCGGGACCCCATCACGTGAGGTTTCAGAACCACCCAGTCAGACTAGCAGACCTGGCTGTATGCTTCAGGCTCTGCGTGCCCCCAGACTGTAACCTGGGCTACAGCTTGCTGCATGCCCCCTCCCCTTCTTGAATGTACTCTGGTCTTGCCGTGAGCTTCTGGCTCTTTCTTGGCCAGCTGTCACTCTAGTGAGCCCACACATGCTTCTGGATCTGACTCAGTTTTTGGCCTTGAGATCTGGGGCATAACATGCGTGAAGCTTGAGAGACTTCAGTGTGGATTCAAATGGCCAAGCTGTCTGTCCCACATGAAATTTCTAACTTCTCTGGGATCAGAGCCTGGGGCTGAGCTGAACAGGGGGTAGATCCCAATCTCTCCTCATCCTGAGGCTGATACAGACTGAGACTGGAGATTGTCACCATGCTGGGCTGTGGTTGAATCGCAAATGTCATGTAATTCCAGTGTGCCTGTCTGTCTTCAGTCACACTGACAGCCAATGTCTGGGGGAGTTGAAGACCATACCCTCACGTGAGTGAGTGTCTGCCTACCTGGAGCTCACTGCTGTGACACCAATGTTTCCCAATGTGACTCTCACTCTTCAAGACTTTCTTCTCTTAGGCAAGAAAGACTGCCGAATAATACCTGAGCACAAAGCCAAGGAGCTTACCAAGTTTTGTCTTTCTGTTAAGTACCCAGTTTGTCTTGGCAAGTTTCTGAGGTGTGGCCAGCTCTCTGACCACGGGCGTCTGAGCAGGCAGGCCCGGAGACCCGGCCACTGAACACGCATGCCAAAGTGACTGGTCATCTCATGACCTGGACGTGACCCTGTGGGGTTCCGAACCCACTTTTTATTAGCTTCCCATGCCTCTGGCTTTTCTTTCTCTTTCACCCCGTCACCCCAACACTGATTGTTTGTCACCTAAATCCCCTGGTTGTATTTTATTGTTTTGTTTTTTTTCTAGAAAATAATTTAAAAAACAAAAACAAACTACAAATAAGAATGTAAATGTCAATGACTACCTGTCATTTTTTCTGTCACAGTTTTCCCTAATTTGGCTTGTTCCCATCTTCAGGAAAAATTTTTAAGCTTGTAGTTATAATTAATTAAAAGAAAGCAAGCAAGAAAGGACTTGCAGGTGCCCACTCCATGCAAGCCAAGGTCACCAACAAGGCCCCACAGCCAGGGTCCTACAGTTAGAAAAAACGGATGACTCCCCGCCAAGTCCTCAACTTCAAACCCTGACCTCTTCTCTCTGCAGAAGAGAGAGTTGCTTCTGAACGCTAGCCCTGGTGCAGAAGGAAACACACCTCTTCAGGGCTGGGCCTTGTAGAAGAAACTGCACCTTGTGAAGCCACGGGGGATGATACTGGGAGAACAGATGTGAATGGAAAGAGCTCCGTGAGACTTGTAGCAAAGCTCTTCAGGATCAGTGCTAGGCCTTGGTGGTCACCACATTCTCGTCATTCATTCATAAATTCAGCCAACACACCGAACTCCAAAAGTATGTCAGGGTAAAAGCTTAGGTCTCCCTTTAGGGAGGAGCCCATTTAGGTGTTCTTTTATTTTATTTTCATTCCTGGAAAGAATACATTATCTTTCTTGAGTGCTTGGGGTGTATTCACTCTCATTTCAGATTTTTTTAAAGGGCTCCCTGGACTGTGTAGAACTGTTAGACACTGTGAAGGAAACATAACCAGCAATTCTGTCCCCAAGGACTTTAGGGTCCTATTTGAGATGGATATCCACATTTGACTCCATGAAGAGGCAGAAGGAAATGAGTGGTCTGGTGGACGTCTGGTCTGGGGAGAGTGCTATGGATGCTGATTCTGACTGATCTGAAAGGCATTTGGAGGTGGTGTGATGGTGTGACGGGAGGACATTCCCCACTGAGGGGACGGCAAAACAAAGCACAACTGGTGTGAAGAGACATGAGGGTAGAAAGGTGAGTGGAGCCCATCTAAGTCACTTGAAAGGATTTTTTTTTTTTTTTAGTTGTGAATTATGTGATAGTTTACATGGGAGAACACCAGCTTTACATTCATCCTATAGTATTTCATTTCATCGCAATGATTACAATCCCCTCCATGCACCAACCAACCAAAGGGTAACACCTCGCAAGCCTGCCCCCTGGTGGTCAGTAAACAGCCCTTCTTCCTCTCTGGATCTACAGTCCCCAGCTGCTCCATCTCTCCATGTCGTTGTCTCTGCCTTCATCTGTGGCATCACTACTTCTCTGGGTAGGGTCCCAGAGACCTCCGTACCTGAACTGCAAAATCAACCACTCCCTTTTGTTACAAAACCATCTACCTTTACATTTCCGACCTTCACTGTCAGTCCTACTAGCAATAATTCACTATTGACTGAAAGGATTTTGAGAAGGGAAGGGAGGGATTTAGCTCTGTGTAATGCAAAATGACCAAGAAGATTCTGAGAAAGTGTTAGCCTGGAGGGGTTTGAGGAAGCCAAGGTAAGTCAGCTCAAACAATGAGTGGGTGGGTGTGGACTGTAAAGGTCTACACTGGGAGGAATGTAGGAAACGGGAAGAGGTGGTTTCTTCCAGGAGAGCAGTTTTCTTAAAATAATTAGTGAATCTTTTTAGCTGATAGGTAACGCACAGATGTCCATACTATGCCACTACAGAACTGGGACACAAGGTTCTGTGAGAAGACACTAAGGAACAAATAAAGTTTATGACCCTCGTTTTCAAATAACCTAGAATCTTTACTCTTCCCTTGAGGCTTTTTATTGTGGGATGGGGGTTGATGTGTGACATTTTAATGAGAGCAGGAGTGCTTGGAAGAGACCTCTCTTTGAATGGGTCCACTTGAAGGTACTCAACTAGGGATATTGTTTTGAGAATTAAGACACTAAGCTATGGGGGCAATGCTTGGCTTTGTTGCTGAGGGTTGAAGGTAAAGGTAGTTTCCTTAGTAAAGATTTCACTGTGTCTTAGACCTGAAGGATATATGTTGGATGAGCCTGCCCACTCAGCAGTGGGAAACAGTAGTGAATTGTGAGAGCCTTCAGAAGACATTTAGGAGAGAGACAGTGCTCAGCTCAGCCATGTGTTGAAGATGATCCAGGTCTCTCAGAATGGCCCCTTCAGAAAGCCCTGTTTGGAAGATTCCTTGTCCCTATTCCTGTCTCTTGAACAAAAATGGCAAGTAACTCTGTAAGGACCTTCTCAATGGTAAGATCTGGCAACACCATGAAGCCCAGATCTTATACCTCCTTGGTTTCATTTTCCTCTAGAGGTCCTCTCTCCTAGCTTTCTACTACTACCGATAGGCAGGCTTTCTTCTGTAATAACCTTGGAGTGGTTGATAGGGTTTATTTGATGAAGAGGAATGGTGTCCCTTATTTCTTTCCCACCCATGAGTACATAACCCAATTAGAGGAGCACAGGCTTATGTGTGCCTACTGGTCTGTAACCAACTTGATAGCACTTAATTGAAATAAACTCATTTTCACCACATCAAAGATGCTGTTTCTAGGCATGGCTGCCACCTGTCTTCCACCCCAAAAACACCTTCCTGAAGAATCAAAGTCTCTTTTCAAATGTATAATCCCTGACAGGGTTAGAATACCCAGTAAGCAAGGTCGGCACAGACTTCTTTGTACTTACTAATCTATAATGAACAGTTCCACATATTTTTTACCACATCACATGCTCTGTGGACGATGTAAAAAATAATAACAGATAAGGTCTTTGCCCTTAAGTGCCTTTCTATCCAGCCACCTGACTGACAAGGCTGAAACAGGCAATGCCAAAAGGGGCACCCTTTATATATAATGGATGGAAGGGTTCATGAAGGTGGAGATGCCAGGTATGGGCCTTGCTTGCGAAACGGTAAACTTTGGTGAAAGAATGATGTGATGAATGGTGTGAGCGCAAGAAAGGGTTCTTTTGAGGGAATGCCAATTTGGTGCTTTGAGCAATGGGGATTGATAACTCCTTGGAAGGAGATGGCAATTAGGAAGATGAGCCCAGACCTTGACTGTCAGAACACTTAGAGCTGTCAGGTGCAGAACGTGAACTATCTAAGTGGGATTTACTGGTTCTCATTACTGAAAAGTCCACAGTGGTCTAGGGGACTTGGTTGGATCCAGGAACTCAATTCATGACAAGAAGAAACAACTTCTCCATCTCTGCTTGGTTTATCCTCTCAGATGCTGTCTCCCCAAAAGTGGTGAAGATGGTCACCAGCATCCCAGGCTCACATAAATTTTTTTTTTTTTTTTCACTTTTTATTGTGAATTGAGTGAAGGTTTACAGAAGAGATCATCAGTTTTACATTCAACAAACCATGCACTTTGCTTCATTACATGGTACAATCCCCTCTGTATATCAACAGTAAACAGGCTTTATCTCTATTCAGCTATTGCATTCCTCCCTGTGTTTCCACTACCTTCATCTTTCCTCTGCTAACCTTCCTCTTGTTGTATATTGACTACTCTGCCACCCATGTTAACATGTGTCTACCCTCTAGCCCATGAATCATTTTCCCTTCCCCTCCATTCCCAACCACTATAGATTGTTTCTTGTATCAAAAAAAAAAACAAAAAAACTTTTTACAATATTGGTCTCATACAATGTTTGTCCTTTTGTGATTGACTTAATTTCACTTAGTATAATATCCTGCAGGTTCAACCATGTGAGGTGTTTCACAGATTCATCATTATTCTTCAACATTTTGTAGTATTCCATTCCGTGTACATACCAAAGTTTGTTTAACCATTCTTCTCTTGATGGACAGTTAGGCTGTCTCCATCTTTTTGAAATGTCCCTTGTAGACCGCATACGGAAGGATCCTGATTTCTTATCCATTCTGCTCTTATGTCTCTTGACTGGTACATTTAATCTATTTACATTCAGTGTAATTATCAGTAGGTATGAATTGGATTTTTTTGTGTGTGTGTTTTTGTGGTGCTTCTGGATTCTTTGTTTCATGTATTTTTTTATGCTGAGTTAATTTTGTGAATTTTCTTGTCATTTTCATTTCTATTGTGTTAATATTTATTAAATCTGAGTTTCCTCTCTTTTTATTTTGATGTTCAGGTAACTTATTTTTTTTCTCTATTTAAAACAGTCTGTTTTATCTTGAAATCTACTTGACTCCTTTGTCATTTGGAAGTTCTGTATCTATACTGTTCCCTCTTTTTGTTTTGTAGTTGACTTCGTTTTCTATTTTCAGTCTTGTAGGTTTGTTTTACTTTAAATACTTACACATCTGGATTGAGTTCTGGGTGTTGATGTCATGTATGGTAATATTAGGTTGTTGTTTGTTGTTGGTTTTAAGTCTAAAGAATACCCTTTCGCATTTTTGGTAAAATTTGTCTGATCATTACAAATTTCTTTAATTTCTGTTTATCAGGAAATGCCCTAGTTTGGTCTTTATATTTGAGTGACAGCTTTGCTAGGTAAATGATTCTTGGTTGTCAATCTTTTCTTTCAGAAATTTTTACATGCCATTTCATTGCCGCCTTGCCTGCATGGTTTCTGTTGAGAAATCCAAGCTTAGTCCTATCAATTCTTCTTTGTAGGTAACTTTTCATTTTTCCTGAGTTGCTTTCAGAGTCTTTCCTTGACTTTGATTTTTGAAAATTTGATTATGGTATGTCTTGGTGATTTTCTTTTGGAATCAGTCCTGTTTGGGGTTTGTTCAGCTTCTTTTTTGTGCTTACCTTCTCATTTTTCATGATGTAAGGGAAGTTTTCTTCCAACAACTCTTCAACAATTTTCTCTGTGCTTGTCTTTTTCTATTCTGGAATTCCAATCACCTGTAAGTTGTTCCTCTTCATGATGTTCTGAGGCTTTCTTTGGGTTTTTTCATTCTTTTTTTCTGATTGTTCTTCTAGCATACTAGTATTGATAGCTTTATCTTCAAGCTCTCTAATTAGGGCTTTCATTGCTTTGCATCTACTCCATTGTTCTTTCGATGTAGTTTCCATTTCTTGAGATCTTAGTATTAATGTTCTGGATTTTTAATTGTAGATTGCAAATTGTTTCACAATTTGCATTCATTTTGTCTGTTTGTTCTTGTAGTGTTTTCCTGAATTATTCTGAAGTTTTTTCAGTGTTCTCCTTGGTTTCCTCAATCTTTCTATCAATACTTTGAAATTACCTAATTATCATTGTTTTTAATTATTTTTCAGTTCTATCTTTTCTTTCTCAGGAACATCTTCTGGCTATGCATCTTGGTCATTTGCATCTTTGTGTGAGCTAAAATTGTCTATTGTCTCTGGGGCATTGCAAGATTGTCCTATTGTAAAAAACAGTGAATTTGTTAGACTCAGAGGGGAGAAATCTCTGGGGGGCTCCTAGAATTCAAGGAGCTCACCAGGTGGTTGTGGAAGGGATGTGACAGCAGAGTTCCTGGCCCTGAATGAAGTTACTATTGACCTTGGGGTTACCTGTGCTCAGGGCACTTAATCTGGAAGTAGTTTGTGAGAACCTTTGATGGAGCTGGTTTCAGTGTCTGGTTGGACCACAGGGAAGCTGTGGGCAGGATGACTGGTTAAATGCTGGTATGGTGGCTTGTGGGTTTCATAGGTCTGGAACCAAGCCCACCTGAATCCAAGCACCAAGTGGCACACCAAAGTGCTGCGACTGGCTCCCACCTCACACTGGCGTCACTCCCATCCTTCCACACAGTTCCAAATTCCTGGAGAGCAGGGTCTCTGCTGGAGATGGATGAGGGTGGGAACTGGCCACACTTTTAGTCACCAGGGGAGCATGGGGTAAAAGAAATCGCACCGTTTCTGTCACCTATGGAAATCTGCTCTGCCAGGCCTCCGTCCTCTGCCAAAACTGCTCACAAGATGGTGGAGCCGCATCTGACCAGCTGTTCACCAGTCAGTCTCCCTCTCCCTCCATCCCTGCTCGGCCTCTTCTCCTAGCAAGCCATCCATCTACCTCTGTAACCTTTCTTCTGAAGTTCAGGATGCCAGACTTTTCATCTGTGTTTTGTTTTATTTGGTTTCAGCTAAGGCTGAGAACCACCATTTTTGATTTGCCCATCAGTGAACAGGAGTCCTGGTGTGGCGCTGTGGGTTAATGCGCCAGATTGAAAAGCCGTTTGAATGCAAGGTCAGAGGTTCAAGCTCACCAGCTGCTCCTTAAAAACCCTATACAGGGTCGCTATGGGTCGGAATCGACTCAATGGCACTTGACAACAACAATCTTTCTTTAGAGGGTCCATGTAGTGCGGCTACCTTGTCTGCCATCTTGCTGGAAGTCCCACATAACCTGTTTTTTTGTTTTTTTTTGGAGGGGGGGTCGTTTTTTAATTTTTCTGAACACATGCTGTAATTTTATGAAACAATTTAATTTGATTCCTTTAAAATGAGAGTTGCCCCATGGGCAGAGTAACAGACAAAGATCTTAAATAATATAAACTTATATAAGGGAATGCCAATGAAAAAGGCAGACTCTACTACAGAAAGGTAAATAGGCACCAGTTAAATGAAATAAATGCAAAAGTCGAGTACAGCCTAAGGAAGTTATTTTTACTTTAGCAACAGAGCTAATCATGCTTAACAAAAGTTGGCTGCAAAACAAAAACAAATCTGGTGTTCTGGGACCTTTTGCATACATCGGATAAATTTTCTTGTCTTTAGGGTTATAAGAGAAGAATGGCAACACTAAAAACTGGTTCAAGGTTAAGATCTTTGAGGTTCTTTTAAGAGGAAAAGGCATTACAGTTATCGCTGTCAAGTGTTGTCAAGTCAGTTCTGACTCATAGCGATTCTATATAAGGTTTTCAAGGAGCAGCTGGTGGGTTTGAACTGCCAACCTTGTGGTTAGCTGTCCAGTGCCTATGATAGTACAGTACTACATTACAGGGTTGTTGTTGCTATTTTTAAGCACCATCAAGGCGGTTCCGACTCATAGTGACCCTATATAGGGTTTCCAAGGAGTGGCTGTTGAATGTGAACAACCAATCTTGCAGTTCAAAACAGCCTTGAGGTTGAGTGCTTTGGTTGCTTATGTGCTGTGGAGTCACTTCTGACTCACAGTGACACTGTACAGGGTTTCTGAGGCTGTAAATCTTTATGGGAGCAGAAAGCTTCATCTTTCTCCTGTGGAACAGCTGGTAGTTTTGAACTGCTGACCCTGAGGTTAGCAACCCAATTTGCAACCACTACACTACCAGAGCTCCTTGAGTTGAGTGCTTAGTGAGTGAAAATTCAAGATGCTGGAATTAGGCTGACCTTTGAACCCCAAGCCTGACGCTTACCAACTATGAGAATTTAAGCAGCCTTGATTCTTGTGTTTTTTTTCCTTTTTTGGGGAAAAACTTTGCCTTTTTGGAATTTACAGTCTCGGCTTTTAGGGAAGGTTTTTACATTTATCTGTGGATATCCAGGGCTCATGTATGCGATTACTAACAAGCATAACTGAATAATCAGATGAGGGACAGTTTGCAATGTCTGCTAGGTGGCTAAAGTCTGATCCTCAGAGCCTATGGTTTGGACGGTCTGCAACGCTTGGCCCCACAGGGCCCCACGTAACCTGTTTTTAAGGTTCTTGAGTAACTCTCTTGACCCGACTTAAACATGTCACTTTCTCTGACCTGTAACCAAGGAGCTGGAGCTTCCTCCTATGGTCCAAGATGAGGGTGGTTCATGTAAAGTTGAGGGTTTCAGAGGTGGCACCACTGATGGAGTCCCTGGGTGGTGCACAAGGTTAAGTACCTGATTAGTAGCCAAAAGGTTTGTCATTCAAACCCCACCAGAGGTGCCATTGAAGACAGGTGATCCACTTCTGAAAAGTTGTGGCCTTGAAAACCGTATGAAGCACTTCTACTGCATACTCGGGGTTGCCGTGAATTGGGATAGACTTGATGGCAACTAACATCAACAACACGAGAGCAAGGCCTACATCAATCAGAGCTCCTGGCTGGAAAGAGACTACATAATGCAGTTGAGTCCTCTATAGTCTTTCCCTCAGCAGCCCCATTACTGTGTTAGTAAGACATGAGACCACTGAGCAGCTCTGCTGTTTTTGCAGTTTTGTGTATCCTATCTGTGAACAGAGTTGGGTCTTGAAATCAGGCTCATCCTCTCAGAAAAAAATGTGCAAAATCTGCCTTGAGGACACTTGCTGTTAAGTGCCATCAGCACTGTCTAGGGTTTCTAAGGAGTGGCTGTTAGGTATGAACCACCAGCCTTGCGGTTCTAACCAGTCTTGCAGTCCAGTGCTCATCCTACAGCACCACGCTAATGTTGGTTTCAGGGACTGTTTTCCAGCTTCTTTCCTACCAGTGCCAATTCAGGCATTGAATTACCTGTCCTTTTTCTTTTCCACTCTGAGCTCTTGAGTGGTGTTTGGTACTCACAAAGACACAGATTACAGACATCCTAGCTGTTTGTCTTCTAACTCCAGTTCACCCCTCTCTCTCACCATCTTGATGTCCATCAGATGGCATGGGGAGGGAGCAGGCACCAGTGGCAGTAGAGTTGATGCCATGTGCTACCATTTGGGAACATCTGAAAACATGACAAAATGCCATTTTAACCATTTAAAAGTGTTCAATGACATTAACAGTGTCGTGCTATTTTCACCACTATTAAACTTTTTCAACATCCCAGGCAGAAACTTAGTACCTCAATAAAGCACATTATTTTCTAACCCCAATTCCTTGTTGTTATTAAGTGCCATTGAGTTGCTTCCAACTCATAGTGACCCTATATAGGGTTTCAGAGGAGCGGCTGGTGAGCTTGAACCACTGACCTTGCAGTTCTACTGACCTTTTGGTCTAGTGCTTATCCTACAGTGCCACACCAGGACCCCACCCCCCCAATTCCTTAGTACCCCTAATTTCCTTTCTATCTATAAATTTACTTCTTACAAGTATTTCATATAAGTGAAAGCATACAATATTTGTCCTTTTGTGTGGCTTATTTCACAGCATAATATTTTCAAGATTCATCCATGTTATAGTATGTATCAGAACTTCATTCCTTTTTATGTTGTTGATAAGTGCTGTCGAGTCAGTTCCAACCCATAGCGACCCTGTACAGGGTTTCTGAGGCTGTAAATCTTTACGGGAGCAGAAAGCCTCATCTTTCTCCTGTGGAACAGCTGGTAGTTTCAAACTGCTGACCTTAAGGCTCACAAACCGATTCGTAACCACTATGCTACCAGAGCTCCTTTATTCCTTTTTATAGCTGAATAGTATTCTGTTGTATATTTATACCACATTTTCTTTATCCATTCATCTGTTAATGGGTACTGGGTCTTCCACATTTTGGCTATTGTGAATAATGCTGCTGTGAACACTAGTATACAAGAGTCTGTTTGAGTCCTTGCTTTACATTCCTTTGAGTATATACACCTACGTGTAGATTTGTTGGGTCATTTGGTAATTCTGTATTTAACTTTTTGAGGAACAACCAAACTGTTTTTCACAGGAGCTACGTATTTGGGTATATTTTTACATTAATTCATCAGAACTATTGAAATTTCTTCTGACTGTGGAAAAATATCTTCAATACATGGTCAATAACATCAAATGTTCTTTCTATGGTGGGTTTTTCCTCAGCCTTACAACTCTAATCCTGAAAGATGTTGAGAAATGGCAGAAGGGACAGGTGAGCATTCCAAATGAATGTGTGGTAGAAAGGTAGTTCTTGAAGAAAAGTGAACAGCTCTAGAAAAAGGAATGGGATGGCAATTTAAAATATGTGAGAAGAATTACTAGTCATTAACTAGATGTTTCACCTTGAAAAGACACTTCTCTCTAGGACTCAATTTCCTCATCTGTAAATGAGGGACTGAAAGTTCTATGGTTCCCTGAGATAACGTCCTCCATACCCAGTGGCATGAATCAACAAGGAATGAGCTTGAATTTACTTTCAGAAGTTTTTGTTTTTAAAACTTTTCATTGTGAATTGAATGAAGGTTTACAGACAAGATCATCAACTTTACATTCAACAAAGAATACACTTGGCTTCATCTCAATGATTACAATCCCCTTCATGGATTGGTCATCCTGCTACCTCCCTGTGGCTCCTATCCCCATTCCACCCACATTCCCATCCCTTCTCACCTTAGTCCTTAGGAACATTTTGCCCCTTTGATTTTGAATGATTGGCTGTTCCAATATTCATAGTGAGCATACCTTACTAGTGTTGTTTCCCCTATATATCTATCTACTGCTTGGCTGAAAGTTGGGCCATGAAGGTGAGTTCCTTTCCAACCCTGAAGGGTGGCCATGGGCTATAGTCTCAGGTTCCTCCAGTCTCTCTCTTTTTTTTTTTTAACATAATTTTGAGTTTTGTTCCACATGTTCTGCTGCTGTATCTGGGACCTTCTAATGTGAACCCTTCCAGAGTGGTTGGTAGTGGTAGCTGGGTACCATATAGTTCTAGTCTCAGAGTTGTGGAGGCTGATGTTCACATGTTTCATTAGTCTGCTGCACTAATTGATTCCCAGCCTCTTCAATTCTCATCACTGTTTTCTTTTGCACATGGAGAGACTAATAGTGGCACCTTAGATGGCCATTCATGAGCTTTTAATATTCTAGATGCTACTCACCAAAGTAGGATGTAGAACATTGTCTTTGTGGACTTGTTATTGGTAAGAGTTGTCAAGTTGATTCTGACTCATAGTGACCCTGTAAAGGGCTTCTGAGGAGTGGTTGGTGAGTTTGAACCATCGACCTTGAAGTTCAAATTGACCTTGTGGTCCAGTGTTTATCCTACAATGCCATACCTGGATTTTGTGGACTATAGTAATTGACCATGGTGTCCCCTGAGACTATGGTCCTGAGTTAACTCTTTGCCTTAGATGTTTGATGATATCTAAGAAGTTTTCATCATTTTTCTTGGCATATACTCTACCACATTCATAGTTGTATTTGCAGGAAAGGTAAATACTCAACAAACCAGTATCTTCCATCTTCCTTCAAATTCTTGTATATCCACGAGATAGATATATATAGAGAGTCCTGGTGTGGCACTGTAGGATAAGTGCATAACTGAAAGGTCAGTTTAAATCACAAAGTCGTTAGTTCAAACTCACTAGTTGCTCCTTGGAAACCCTATACTGGGTCGCTATGGGTTGGAACTGACTCTATAGCACTTAACAACAATAACATATCTGTATATATATTTGTTATTGTTAGGTGCCATCAAGTTGGTACCGACTCATGGCAACCCTATGCACAACAGAATGAAACACTGCCCAGTCCTGCACCAAGCTCACAATTGTTGCTACATTTGAGCCCGTCACTGCTGCCACTGTGTCAATCCATCTCGTTGGGGGTCTTCCTTTCTTTCTCCGACCCTCCATTTTACTAAACATGATATCCCTCTCCTGGGACTGGTCGCTCCTCTAACACCACAGCTCAAATGCATCAATTCTTCTATGGTCTTCCTTATTCACTGTCCAACTTTTTCATGTGAGGTTATTGAAATATACATATATATATTATATATATTCCACTCTTCCTCCTATACCCATTCAGCATGTGTGTCTGTCCACATGTCTACCTACAAAACATTATTGTTCCAAGGCTATATATACATCACTACTTACCTCTATCCCCTTTAGCCCTTGTATACCTCTTGTATACTGACCTTCCCCTTCTTATTTATTGCCCTCCCCATCACCCAAGTTAACCTAAGTCTACCCTCTAGCCAGTGAACTACTCTCCCTTTCCTCCCACCTCTGGCAACCATCATAGAATGCTTTTTTCTCCTTCAAACTCTCATATACTTGTGGGATATATAAATACATGTATCCCACTCTGGTAGCGTAGTGGTTACGAATTGGGCTGCGAACCATAAGGTCAGCAGTTCGAAACTACCAGCTGCTCCGCGGGAGAAAGATGAGGCTTTCTACTCCCGTAAGGATTTACACCCTCGGAAACCCTGTACAGGGTCGCTATGGGTCGGAACCGACTCAAAGGCACTTAACAACAACAAATCCCACTCTTACTTCCTTACCCATTCAGCCCAGGTCTCAATCAGTATTATCTACGTCCTGAATATTGTTGTTCGACAAATGTGTATATATATCACTATTTACATCTATCCCCTTTAGCCCATGCATACCTCCCCATGTCTTCAGTTACCTTCATTATTATTCTGCCTTTTGTTATTTTACCCTTATACCCTCCCTTTTGTTGTATATTGCCCTCCCCATCACCTGAGCTATAACATGTACACCCCCTAGTCAGTGAATAACGCTCTCCTCCCTCCCACCCCTGGTAACCATCAAAGAAAGTTTCCTTTAGTCTGGAAACCTTTATTTAAACTTTTACAATAATGGTCACATACAATATTTGTCCTTTTGTGACTAATTTCACTTAGCATAATGTCCTCAAGGTTAATCCAAGTTGTAAAGTGTTGCAGACTGTGCAGAGGTTTGAGGCCCTATAGGCCCGAATGTAACAGATCTAGCCACTTGGCAGTTAATAGCAAATTGTTTTTCATCTTAGTGTTCAGTTATATTTATTTAATTCCAAACATGAGCCCTGGATGTCCACAGAGAAATGCAATATTCCCCTAAATTTCTAAGGTCAAGATTTTCCCCCTAGAACCAAGGCATTAAAACTTCCTCAGAGGACGAACAAGGACAGGTTTACTGGGATTAAGCAGGGAGGCTCTGGAGAGGAACTGCCTGGGGTATATTCACTTGGGGTGGAGTGGTAAATTCTGGGAATACGGGATTAAGGACAATGGGGGCAACTCCCTCGGACCACCCTGGGTTCAATCAGTTTGATCCAAGTGAAGGTTAAACCCAGTAAGGAAGAAAGGAATATTGGTTTAAGTAAGGTTTACTGGCTTAATTTATCTTAAAGATTGTCTTGTCTGAATAATACTATTCTTCTTCTGTAAAGATCCCTCCCTGAAAGAGAGGAAATAAAAGACGGACGCAGTCTGCGGACATTATTGCTTGCAGGGTATGAAGAGGCTGTCTGCTGGTTTTGCATCCACTGTGGTCTCCAAGTGTTTCTTTTCTCTCTCGCCTCTCCAGACATCCCACCTAGAGTTAGTCCGAGAAGGGAAAATGTCAGCCACTGAGCAGTCTGTCTGGCAGCTTGCATCAAGCCTGTGTGTCTGTCTTCTTTGTATCTGTTTCCTCTGCCTTCTGTGTGTCTGTTTCTCTCTCTCTCTCTCTCTCTCTCCCTCTCGCTATCGTCACCGGACACCCCATCTTCGGGTCCTCACCCCCTTGCCGAGGCCAGACCCCGGCAGTAAAGTATTCTGAAGATTGACCATTATTCTTCACTGTTGCATAGTATACTATTATGTGTATGTACCAATGTTTGCTTATCCATTCTTCCTTTGTTGGGCACTTAGGCTGTCTTTATCTTTTTGCTATTGTGAACAGTGCTGCAGTGAACATTGTTGTGCATATATCTACTCGTGTCCTAGCTTGAATTTCTTCTGGATAGATACCAAGTACAGGGATTGCTGGGTCATAAAGTACTTCTATTTCCAACTTTCTGAGAAATTGCCATACCATTCTCCAGAGTGGTTGAACCATTTTACAGTCCCACCAGCAATGTAGGAGGGTCCCAGTTTCTCCACACCCTTGCCAACATTTGTTTTGTTTAATTTTGTTGTTAATGTTGGTGAGAGATGATATCTCATTGTTGTTTTGATTTGTATCTTTCTGATGACTAATGATTATGAGCATTTCTTCACATATTTGTTGGCTGCCTGGATATCTTCCTTGGTGAAGTGTCTACTCATGTCCTGTGCCCATTTTTAAATTGGGTTGCTTGTCTTTTTCTTGTAGAGGTGTTTTCTATAAAATATAGTTTTCTGTAACTTTTAGATATTAGTTCCTTGTCTGATATGTCGTTGCACAAAATTTTCTCCCCCAGTCTGTTGGCTCCCTTCTTTTGATGAAATCCTGTGATACATATAAGTTTCTAGTTTTTAGGAGGTCCCAATCATCTATTTTGTCTTCTTCTTGTGTGTTTTCTGTAATGTTAGGTAGTGTATATATACCATGTATTAGAGACCCTACATTTGTCCCTAATTTTTTTACTGATGATCTTTATAGTTCTAGGTTTTACTCTTAGGTCTTTAATCCATGTTGAGTTTGTTTTTGTATATGATGTGAGATTTGAGTCTTGTTTCATTCTGCAAATCAATTTCCGCTTTTGTCAGCACCATTTGTTGAAGAGACTATCTCTTCCCCATTTAATGTGTTTTGGCCCTTTGTCAAAGATCAGCTGACTGTATGTGGAAGGATTTACTTCTGAGTTGTAAGTTCTGCTCCATTTATCTATGTATCTTTTGTTGTACCTCTAGCAGGCCGTTTGGACCACTGTGGTTGTCTAGTAATTTTTGACATCAGGGAGTGAGAGGCTTCCAACTTAGTTCTTTTTCTTAAGTAGTGCTTTGCTTTATCTGAGGTCTCCTTCCTCTCCATATAAAGTTCATGATTATTTTTTCCATCTCTTTAAAGAATGATGTTGGAACCTGTATTGGGATTATGTTATATCTATGGATCGCTTTGAGGAGTATTGGCATTTTCACAATGTTAAGTCTTCCCATCCATGAGCATGGTTAATTCTTTCATTTTTGTAGACTTCTCTTGGTTTCTTGTAGTAGTGTTTTGCAGTTTTCTTTGTGTAGGTCTTTTGTTTTGCTATTGTAAATGCTACTGTTCTCCTAATTTCCTTTTCAAAGCTGTCTTTATTAGTATAGTGGTGATGGGGTGTGCCATGGAGTTGGTTCCGGCTCATAGCAACGCTGTACAGGGTTTCCGAAGCTGTAAATCTTTATGGGAATAGAAAGCCTCCTCTTTCTCCTTTGGACCAGCTGGTAATTTTGAAATGCTGACATTGAGGTTAGCAGCCCAATTCATAACCACTATGCTACCAGAGCTCCTTCTTTATTAGTATAGAGGAATCCAATTGATATTTGTATATTGATCTTATACCCTGCCACTTTGCTGAATCTTTCAATGAATTCCAATAATTTTCTTACTGAGTCTTTGAAATTTTCTATGTATAGGATCATATCATCTGAAAATAGTGAGAGTTTTATTTCTTCTTTACCTATTTGGATGCCTTTAATTTCCCTATCTTGCCTTATAGTTCTGGCTAAGACTTCTAACATAATATTAAATATGAGTTGTGATAAAAGAACATTATTGTCTAGTTGATTTGTATATATGCTCTTAATTACATTGAGGAATTTCCCTTCTATTCTTACTTTGTTGGGTGTTTTTATGAAGAATGGATGCTGGATTTTTGTCAAAAGTCTTTTCTGCATCAATCAGTATGATCATGTGGTTCTTTTCCTTTTTAAAATTTATATGCTGAATTATATTTATTGTTTTTCTAATACTGAACCGTCCTTCTTGCATCCCTGGAATGAATCCCATTTGGTCATGATGTATTACTTTTTGATATGTTGTTGAATTTGTTTGGCTAGGATTTTGTTGAGAAATTTTGCATCTATGTTCATGAGGGATTGGTTTATAACTTTTCTTGTGTGATGTTCTTACCTGGTTTTGATATGAGGGTAATGCTCCCTTCAAAAATATATTGGGAAGTTTTCCACCCTTTTCTGTACTCTGGAATAGTTTGAGTAAAACCGGTGTCAGCGCTTCTCTGAATGTTTTATAAAATTCTCAGGGCTTGGACTTTTTTTGTTAGGCATTTTTTAATGAACTGATCAATTTCCTCTTTTGTTATAGATCTAGTCAAGTCTATTCCACTCTGTTAGTTTAGGTAGAGTGTGTTTTTAAAAAAATCTATCCATTTCTTCTAGATTTTCAAATTTGTTAACAGTACAGTTCTTCATAGTATTCTGTTATCCTTTTTATTTCCATTGGTTCTGTTGTGGTGTCATGCATGTCATTTCTTATTTGTGTGATTTGCATTTTCTCCATCTTTTCTCTTGTTATATATACCAAAGGTTTGTCAATTTTATTAATACTTTCAGAGAATCAGCTTTTCGTTTGGTGATTCTATTGGTTTTCTGTTTTTTAATTTATTTATGCTATAATTTTTATTATTTCTTTTGGTAACTGTAGGCTTACTTTGCTGGTCTTTTCCTAATTGTTGGAGATGCTATGTTAATATGTTGACTTTGTCTCTTTCTTCTTTTTAGATGTGTGTGTTTATTGCTATAAATTGCCCTGTCAGCACTACGTTTGCTGTGTCCCAAAGGTTTTGGTATGTTGTCTTTTTGTTTTCATTTGCTTCAAGGAATTTTTAATTTTTGTTTTTAATTTGTGCTATTATCCAGGAGCTTTAAAGCAGGGTGTTAGTCATTTACTATGTATTTAATTTTGTTTTTTGATCTTCCTATTGTTGATTTCTAATTTTATAGCATTGTGATCTGAGAAGATAGTTTGTAGTATTTTGATGTTTTTAAATTTACTGAGGCTTGCTTTGTGACTTAACGCATAGTCTATTCTGGAGAATGTTCCATGTGCATTGGAAGAGAATGCTGTTTCTGGGTTGAGTACTTTGTACACATCTATGAGGTCAAGTTGATTGATTGTATGTATTGTTTAGTTCCTCTGTGTCTTTATTAATTTTCTTTCTGGTTGTTCTGTCATTTTTCAAAAGTGTGTATTAAAGTCTCCCACTGTTATTGTACAGTTGTCTATTTCCTTCTTCAATTCTATTAGAGTTTGATTTTATGTATTTTGAGACTTTTTCATTGGGAGCATAGATATTTATTACAGTTATGTTCTCTTTATTTTGAGAAGTTTTAGAAAAACATTTTGTTTTGAAAAAAAAAATTAAACTTACTGAAAATGAAATAATAGTGCAACAAATTTCCATACTCTATTTTTGCCACATTTGTATTTTATTAAGATATAATTCACATACCATAAACCCAAAAGTACATAATTCAGTAGGTTTTAGGATATTCACAAGGTTGTATAATCACCCACACTAGTTCTAGAACACCTTCATCACCACAGAAAGAAACCTGTACCCACCAGCAGTCACTCCCCATTCCTACTTCCCACTATGCCCTGGCAACCACTAATCTATATTGTCTGCATAGATATGCCTGGTTTGCCGGTTTCATATAAATGGAATATGTGGCCTTTGTGTCTGGGTTCTTTCATGTAGGATAATGTTGTCAAGACTCATCCATGATATAGCTTGCATCAATACTACTTTTTTTGGGTACAGAATATTCCTTTATCTGGACATAATTAATTTTGTTTATCCACTCATCAATTGATGAACATTTGGGTCTTTTCCACTTTTTGACTATTATGAATAATATTACTATTAACATTCAGGTCTAAGTTTTTGTGTGAACTTATGTTTTCTTTCTTTTCTGTGATCTAGGAGTGGAATAGATGGACTTCATGTTAACTTTATATTCAATTATTTAAATAACTATCAGATTGTTTTCCAAAGTGGCTGCATATTTTATATTCCCACCAGCAGTGTTTGAGGGTTTCAATTTCTTTACATCTTTGCCAACATTTGTTATTATCCCTCTTTGTATTCGAAACATCCTGTTGTTGTTGTTAAGTGCCATCGAGTCGATTCCAACCCATAGCAACCCTGTATAGGGTTTCCAAGGAGCAGCTGGTGAGCTTGAACCACCAACCTTGCAGTTCAAACGACTTTGCAGTCTGACGCATTAGCCCACAGCCCCACACCAGGACTCCTTGAGACATCCTAGTGGGGTGAAATGCTGTCTCTTTGTGGTTGTGATTTATGTTTATATATATTCATGTGAGACTGTATTTCACTGGAATTGCTGAGTTGATAAGCATTGCACTGCTAACCATGGGAACTGCAAAGTCAACAATTCAAGCCCACCAGCTGCTCTCAGAAATCCTATACAGGATTGCTATGAGTTGGGACCAATTTGACAGCATACAACAACAAAAGCAAGGTATGTTTCACATACATGGTATTTTTAATTTTAAAGAAATTGCCACATTGTTTCCCACAATGTCCTGTACTGCTGCATTTTTGAGTTTCATCCTCTACGTCCTTATCAGCATTTGGTATTGTTGGTATATTTATGTTAGCCATTGGAATAGATGTATGTCATGGTGGTTTTAATTTGCTAGCGATGTTGAGTTTATTTTCATGTACTTAATGTCATCATATATATTTTTGGTTAAAGCATATATTCAAATATTTTACTCATTTCTTTTTAATCTTTTATTGTGAATTATGTGATAGTTTACATGGGAGAACATTGGTTTTACATTCATTCTATCGTGTATCGTCTCATTGCCATGGTTACAATCCCTTTCATGCAATCCTTCCCCTGTGCCCCCCAGGTCTTCAGCACACAGTCGCTCTCCCTCTCTGGATCTAAAGTCTCCAGCTGCTCCATTGCTCCATGTCATCATCTCTGGCTCCATTTCAGGCATCACTGCTTCTCTGGGTTGGGTCCGGTCTCTGCTCATCTCCCTTGATGGTCCTAGGGAACTCTACTCCTATACTGAAAAGTTAATCACTCCCCTCCTTGCTATAAAACGTCTACCTTTACATTTTCGTCCCTCACAATCAGTCCTGATAACAATTATTCACTATTGTATCATAAGAGACCCGTCTGCATTTCATTACATCAGCCCCAGCTAGTCAGACTGAATACTGCTCACTGGAGATTTTTCTCCAGGCCCTCTGGATCTAGGTTCCCTCTTGAAAGCTTGTAAAAGCCAGTCACTTCTTGCCTTTGTAGCCCCCGCCCCCCATTTTGGGTAGCCAATGTCCAAGTTGCCCATCCCTGTCTACTGTGTGTGTGGAGGGTGTGGGAATGATTCTTGCTGTTAGGACTTGTTCTCTCTTTTAAGCTACTGCTTCCATAGGTGTAGGTCAAGTTCATCAAATTGTATGAGAGTACTTTTTTTTCCCCCCCTCTTCTTTTTACTTCTGGTTGAGCTCTGAACATCCAGTCATTGAAGCCAGGACAAGTGGGTATTATCTGCAAGTGTGGGTGTTCTTATGCATATGCCCTCTCTTTTTATCAGCTGGACACTTTACTCTCCGCTCTAGTCCTCTGTAGCTATGTCACTGTCTCTGGACCCAAGAGCCCCCAGGTCTTGCCACACTGCTGGCCAACCAGGTCTTCACCTGGGTTCAAAGAAGTCTATTGAACGTTGTAAGGCTTAGCTCACTGCTTCATTGCTGTTTTTCCCTTACTTCCCCTTATCGGTGTCGAGCGTGGTCACCAATCAGAGCGTGTATTCCCATTGAGTCTTAGTTTTGGAAGGGGGTTTGCACTGAGGGGACCCGACCACTTGCCTTGATGTTTCCTGGACAAGCATGTTGCTTGTTCTTGTAGTAACAGTCGGTCTGCCTATGTTGTTTTATTTTCCTGTAGGTCTTTCTTTCAAGTAGTATCTTCTGTTCTTCTAGCCACTCCAGGTTGGTCTGCTTGTCCTTTCAAGTGGGAACTCCCCATCTCTGGAGATCTGGATGTGGTTCAGGCTTCCACCTATAGGCTTATGTATTGCAGAGGATCCGCAGGAAGCCTCCTTCACTGGGCACGTTGTAGCCCCATTTTAGGTATTCCAATCAGTTATAGGCAGAAGACGGACTTACAAGCTTTCTATGGTGATGCTTTTCGCTATTCCTTTCTCTCCCCCTCCAGTGTCTATTTTATAATATAATGCAAGGAAAACCAAGATTCAAAAGACAGCCAAGCATCTTAATATTGTTCCCCCCCTTTCCACATTCCAACCATGGCTCGATCTCTGTATCGCAGAACTCTGTTGTTCTCAAGTTGTGTATATATCATTATTTACCTCCAAACATTTTACTCATTTTTTAATTGAGTTCTTGAGTTTTAAAATTTTATATATTCTGGATACAAGTCCTTTACAAGATATGTGATTGCAAGTGTTTCCAATGTATAAACTTATCTTTTCATTTTCTTAAGAGTATCATTTACTAAGCAAAAGTTTTTCATTTTGCAAAGTCCAATTTATCAATTTTGTCTTCTTATGAGTCATGCTTTTGGTGTTGTATCTAAGAACTCTAAGGTGACACAGATTTCTTAAGTGTTCTCATGAAATGTTTATTGTTTTATGTTTTACATTTATGCCTAAGATCCTTTTTAAGTTCATTTGGTATAAGGTAAAATATATGTCAAATTTCATTATTTTACACATAGAAATTCAATTGTCTATTTGTTGGAAAGACTTTCCTTTCTCCATTGAATTGCTTTTGCATGGTTCTCAAAAATCAATTGACCACACAATAAAACATTTAAAAAAAAAATAAATAAATTGACCATAGTTATGTGGTTCTATTTCTGGATTCTCTCTGGTCTGTTCCACTGATCTGTCCTTTCAATAAGGCAATGCTGTATTGATCACTGTATTTTATAGTAATTCCTGAGGGATTGGTCGTTCACTTGTAGGATTTTACTTTCCACTCAGTAGACCTGGGTTTGATTTTGGCCAATGCACCTCTGTGTGGCCAACACTTCTTGGTCTGTCAGTGGAAGTCTACATGTTGCTACGATGCTCAACAGGTTTCAGCAGAACTTCCAGACCAAGACAGAAATTTGAAAGAAAGTTCTGGAGATCTACTTCTGAAAATTAGCATGGGAAAACCCTATGGATCACAATAGCCATGGGCCAGCACAAGACTGGACAGTGGTTTGTTCCATTTTACATGAGGTGGCCATTAAGCAGTGACCTACATGATGGCAGCTAACACAATAACAACATGTTGTTGTTAAATGCTGTTGAGTCAGTTCTGACCCATTGTGACTCTGTATATAGTTTCTGAGGAGCAACTGGTGAGCTTGAACCACTTGACCTTGGGTTCAAACTGACTTTGTAGTCCAGCGCATCAACCTACAGTGCAACAATATGTTGTTGTTGTAAGGTGACATCGAGTTGGTACCGACTCAGAGCACAGCAGAACGAAACAATGCCTGATCCTGGATGAACCTCATTATTGTTGACACGCTTGAACCCATTGATGCTACCACTTTGCCAGTCCATCTCGCTGGGGGTCTTCCTTTTTCTCTGACCCTCCACCCTACCAAACATGATATCCTTCTCCAGTGACTGGTCCTTCCTGACAATATGTCCTAAGTATGAGAGATGAAGTTTGGCCATCCTGGCCTCCAAGGAGCACTCTGGCTGCACTTCTTCCAACACAGATCTGTTGGTTCTTTTGGCAGCCCATGGCACTTTTAATACTCTCCTCCAACACTATAACTCAGAAGCATCAATTCTTCTACGGTCCTCCTTATTCACTGTCCAGCTTTTGCATGCATATGACGTTATTGAAAATACTATGGCTTGGGTCAGGCACACTCTAGTCTTCAAGCTGACATCTTTGCTCTTGAGCACTTTAAAAAAGTCTTGTGCAGCAGATTTGCCTAATGCAATATGTCATTTGATTTCTTGACTGCTGCTTCCATGAGTATTGATGGTTGTTCCAAGAATGAAGTCCTTGACAACTTCAATCTTTTCTCCATTGATAAGAATGCTGCTTATTGGTCCAGTGGTGAGGATTTTTGTTTTCTTTACATTGAGATGTAATCCATAGCGAAGGCTGGGCTCTTTGATCTTCATCAGTAATGTTTTAAGTCCTATTCACTTTCAGCAATCAAGGTTGTATCATCTGCATATTGCAGGTTGTTGATGAGTCTTCTTCGAATCCTCATGCCATGCTTTTCTTCATATAACTCAGTTTCTCCTATTATTTGCTCAGTATACAGATTGAATGGTGAAAGAATACAACCGTGTCGCACACCTTTCTTAATTTTAAATCATTCAGTGTTCCCATGTTCTGTTCAAACAACTGCCTCTTGGTCCATGTACAGATTCCTGATGAGCACAATTAAATATTCCAGAATATTCATACTTCACAATGTTGTCCATAGCTTGTCATGATCCACACAATCAAAAGCCTCTGCATAGTCAATAAAGCACAGGTAAATATCTTTCTGATATTCTCTGCTTTCAGCCAATATCCAGTGGACATCAGCAATGATAACCCTTGTTCCATGGTCTCTTCTGAATCCGGCTTGAATCTCTGGAAGTTCTATGTCAATGTATGCTTATAGCCATTTCTGTATTAATTTTAGAAAACTTCACTCGCATGGGATGGATATCAAAGATATTGTCTGATGATTTCCACATTCTGTTGGGTCACCTCTCTTTGGAATGGGCACAAATATGAATTTGTCACTCCTCCTTCCTAGTCTGTCCTCATCTGGTAGTTCATCTGAAACCTGTCCACCATGGGTGACCCTGCTGGTATTTAAAATACTGGTATCATAGCTTCCAGAATCACAGCTACTCACAAGCCACCACAGTATGGATAAACTGACAGACATGTGGTGGTAATCTTTAAAATCTGATAGTGGGAGTTTGCCAAGTTGGTTCCTTTTCAAGCTTATTTTAGTTCTAGTTCCTTTGCCTTCTAAGCTGTAGAATCAAGCTTGAAAAAGCTATATTAATAGGGGGAGAATCCACTTCTTAACTAACTTAATTACTAATCTATGAACATGATGTCTCTACATTTATGCTCTTTCATTTCCCTCATCAGTGATTTGTAGTTTTCAGCATATAGGTACTGTACATTTTTTTTTTTTTAAATCATGCTTCAGTATTTCGGATCTTTAGAGAATTTTGATTTATAAATATTCATAGATTTTTGTACCCTGACTTTGTATTTTGTGACTATTAAACCAATTAGTTTGTTCTAGAAAAGTTTTTTATTATTCCATAGAATTTTCTATATAGACAATCATGGCATTGGCAAATAAAGACTTTAATTTTTGCTTTCCAATTTGGGTATCTTTTATTGCTTTCTCTTGCCTGGTTGTGCTGGCTAGAATATAATTTTGGTGACAGCAGACTTCCTTACCTTGCTCCTGGTCTCAGGGGGAAAACATTCATATGATAAAACTTTCATATGAAATTTTAAGTATGAAATTAAAAAACAAAATGCTGACATCATGAATTCTGACTCATAGCAACCCAGTAGGACAGGGTAGAACTTCTCCATAGGGTTTCCAAAACTGTCAATATTTACAGAAGCAAGACAGCCTCATCTTTCTCCAGTAGAGCAACTGGCAGGTTTGAACTGCCAACCTTGTGCCCCACTGTACCACCAGGGCTTTTAGTGATATTAAGTGCTGTTGAGTTGGCTCTGACTTATTGCGACCCTGTATAGAGTTTCTTAGACTTTAAATCTTCACAGGAGCAGAAAGCCTCATCTTTCTCCTGCAGAGCAGCTGGTGCACTTGAACCACAGACCTTGTGGTTTGCAGTCTAGTGATTATCATATGAAGCCACCATGCTCTCCCTGTTGATATTAGCTATAGGTGTTTTATAGACACCCTATATCAGTTGAAGGAAGTTCCCTTCTATTGCTAGTTTGCTGGCAATTTTTATCATTAATGGATATTGAATTCTGTCACATTTTTTCCTGTTATCTATTGATATGATCATATGTTTCTTTCTCCGGTATGTTAATGTGGCAGACTACATTGACTGAATTTTGAATGCTGAATCAGATTTGCATTCCCAGTATAACCTGCACTTGGTTGTAATGTGTTATTCTAAGTTGCTGGATTTGATTTGCTAATGTTTTGCTCAGTATTTTTGTGCCTTATATTTATATTTATAAGATATACTGATTTATAGTTTTCTTGAACTGTCTTTGTCTAATTTTGGTGTCAAGGTACAGCTGGCTTCATAAAATGAGTTGGGAAGTATTTCCTTCTCCTATTTTCTGGAAAGGTTATATAGAATTGATGTTAGTTTTTGCTTGCAGAGTGAAACCAGTGAAACCACTAGACACCTGAAGTTTGACTTTTGCAAGATCTCTTTATCTATCTATCTTAGTTGTTATGAAGTGCCATCGAGTCAGTTCCAACTCATAGTGATACTGTATATAGTTTCCAAGGTGGGTTTGAACCACTGACCTTGTGGTTAGCAGTCCACTGCTTATCCTACAGCACCATACCAGGACATTACATGTGCATATATATAAGCTCAGTCAGTACTGATCCCATAGCATCACACCAAGCTTACACACACACACACACACACACACACACACACACACACACACACACACACATTCTGGAGAATGTTGTCAGGCGACTGATCCCATTTATATTCAGGCTACAAATCCCATTCTTCTTTTGTGGGCTCTGGTCCCAGTGGCTAATCAGTTTTCCAAGCCTTTAGGGTGCACTGCTGCTTCCCTCCAAGTCTCCAATCTGGAACCTGTACAGTATCATACACGTTGAGAGGTGAAATTGGAATTCAGTTCTGTCTTTGGTCTGCTTTTCAGTTCAGTTCCACACATACACAGTTCAGAGGTGAGCCCAGGGCTTATAAACAGTGTTATCTGATGATAGTGTTAGGCTTTATTTTCTCCATAATTTTCTCACACTTTCCAGATCCCAGAGGCCCCTGTTCCTGATCCTCTCGTTATAAACTAGGGATTTACCCTCCTTGTATTGTCACACAATTCTCTCAACTAAATCCACCTCCAAGGTGAAGTGACAACAGGAAAGAGAGAAAAAAGTAATAAGGATCACCCCCAACCTTCTTAGCTAACCAGGCTCCTCTTTCCCAGTCCCTCTGGTCAAGGAGAAGAATTTGTATTTCTATTAGGCATTTGCACAGCTGTGGTTGCAGTCATCATAGGAAAGCAACTCTGGGATTGGAATTTACCTTAGAGTAAGGTTTGGGGAGAAAAACAAAACACCCACTGGGTTTCTTTCAATACCTCAGTTCCACAGAGCCCATTCCTCAGTCGTCTGACCAGAAAGAGGGTTTTTTCTTAGACCTTTTTCTATCTGTACACCGTGTTCTGGGATTCAGGATACCCTGAGTCTAAGACAGGAGATATGGGAATAAACCCAGAAAACTCACCACCTAATCAATCTTTTCTTGAGTTTTGAATGTCCTCCATAATCAGCATGCTATAATTTAGTTTTTCAGAGTCCTCAGATATTTATTTCATCCAGCATTTTTAGTTGTAATCATTGGAAGACATTACTGTGTCTTAAAAGATCTGGAAGCTTGCAGTCCTTTCTCAAACTGTTTTAGTATAATAAAACTGTTTGTACCTCATACTATCCTGGACACCAAATAGGACAACTCTCTTACTTAAGAAGAAAGTGAGGCTCAGAGACAATAGTTGTTCCTAAGTCACATTGCTTGTTGGTTGCAAGGGATGGTGTTGTCCTACATACCCTGGGCTCTTTCCTCTAAATATATTACAAGGCTCAGGGGTGACACAGAGTGGCAGGGGGCTAACCTTCAGTGATAAATTTGTGCTCAATAGATACACATTTAAAATATTTTGGAGAAATGGAAGAATATGGCTTGATACTTTCCATAGCAAGAAAATGCCTTAAAATTTTTATTTACAATATCTACATCTTTAGATAACCTTGCCAGCTCTCAGAGCTAAGGAAACAGATATTGAAACCTCTAGCTCTGATCTTACTTACGGGTGCATTAGTCAATACATTTTTGGTTGCCAAGTGACTAAAAACTCATCTCAAAAATTGGTCATGCAAGAAAGGAATTTACTGATTACCAAAAAAGTCAAATACTGAAGTGAATACAGGGACTCTAGGAATATTATTTGGCGTTGACTCTACTCTGCCAGATGCTGTCCATACTTCCCAGCAAGGAGTTTTCTCTCCCCCAGTGGCAGTAAGGGACTGTTAAACTTCAGAGCATTAATTCCAATAGAAAAGCAAGCAAAACTTTCTTTCCTTGCAGTTTACTATGTCCCAGGATTCATTCTGATAGGATCAACTTGGGATTAATCCCATCCCTAAAAGCGTGTTGCCCTGATTGGCTAAGCATTGCCCTGATAGTTGTCCATTGCTGATGAATATATGCATGACATGCTGGGAATATATGCATGACAGGAAGGAAGGGTGCTTCCACGAAAGGGAAATCAAAGTACTTCTACTGAAAAAAAAGGAGAATGGAAGCTGAGCAACTGGAACCACAAATGTCTCCTAGTTATTGAGAGGATACTGAAGACTTGAAGCCACCCCTGATATCCTAAGTTTCCCCTTCCCTTGCAGACTTGGGCTCCCCTACCTGGTGCTCCTGAGAGAGTCACATCTTGAACTTGCATAAGCACATTCATCATATGGGTTGTCATTGTTTATTTCCAGGCCTGTCTCCTCAAGTTAACCTTTTCATTCATCTGTGTTGTTGTTGTTGTTAGGCACAAGTTGGCACCAACTCATAGTGGCCCTATGCACAACAGAATGAAACACTGCCCAGTCCGACACCAACCTCACAATCGTTGTTAAGCCTGAGCCCATTGCTGCTGCCACTGTAACAATTCATCTCACTGGGGTCTTCCTCTTCTTTTCTGACCTTCCAGTTTACCAGACATGATTATTCTTCTCCAGGGACTGGTCCCTCCTGATAATATGTCTGAAGTATGAGAGATGAAGTCTGGCCATCCTGAATACATAACATCAATATCCTAGGCATTGTATGTTGAGCAAATAATCTGAGAAGCTGGGTTATATTAAGAAAAACGTGGCATCAGGATTCGAGGAAGACTCATTAACAACCTGCGATATGCAGACGATACAACCTTGCTTGTTGAAAGTGAAGAGGACTTAAAATATTTACTGATGAAGATCAAAGAGCACCAGCCTTCAGTATGGATTGCATCTCAATGTAAAGAATATAAAATTCCTCACCACTGGACCAATAAACAACATTCTTATCAACAGAGAAAAGACTGAAGTCAAGGACTTCATTCTTTTTGGATCAACTATCAAC
>NW_006408763.1:1346804-1371173 GCF_000296735.1 Chrysochloris asiatica | reverse complement strand
TACAGGGTTTCCGAGGGTGTAAATCTTTACGGGAGTAGAAAGCCTCATCTTTCTCCCGCGGAGCGGCTGGTAGTTTCGAACCACTGACCCTAAGGTTCGCAGCCCGATTCGTAACCACTACGCTACCAGAGCTCTTAAAAGCTGGTCTAGTCCTGTATATTTTCAATAACCCCATATGCATGCGAAAGCTGAACAATGAACAAGGAAGACCGTAGTAGAATTAATGCTTTTGAGTTATGGTGTTGGAGGAGAATATTAAAAGTGCCATGAGCTGCCAAAAGAACCAACAGATCTGTGCTGGAAGAAATGCAGGCAGAGTGCTCCTTGGAGGCCAGGATGGCCAAACGTCATCGCTATTACTTCGGACATATTGTCAGGAGGGACCAGTCACTGGAGAAGGATATCATGTTTGCTAGGGTGGAGGGTCAGAGAAAAAGAGGAAGACCCCAGCAAGCTGGACTGGCAGAGTGGCAGCATCAATGGATGGGCTCAAGTGTGGCAACAATTGTGAGGTGGCCCAGGATCAGTGTTACATTCTGCTATGCATAAGGTTGCTATGAGTTGGTACCAACTTGATGGTACCTAACAACAATCCTAGGCATTAGTGAGCTGAAATGTGCTGGTACTGGCCATATCAAGAACATTATACAAGAAGAAAGAAAAAAAGAAAGCATAAGGTCATTAAGAAGACAAGAAAGAAGGAAAAGACCAAAATGTATGTCAGAAGAGACCCTGAAACTGGCTCTCCAGTGTAGAGATGCTAAAATAAGTGGAAGAAACGAGTAGATAAAAGAGCTGAACAGAAAGTTTCAACGGTCAGCTTGAGAAGACAAAATCATATATTATAATAAAATCTTGTATGATGTTCTTGATATCATTCCACAACTCTTCTGGTGTTTAGTCTTTAGTGTCTAATGCATCAAGTCTGTTCTTCAAATGATCTCTAAATATAGGTGACATATGTTCAAGGTAATATTTTGGCTCTTGTGTACTTGTTTTAACTTTCTTCAGCTTCAGTGTGAATTTGCATATGAGCAATTGATCGTCTGCCCCTGACTTGTTTTGGCTGGAACTTTTCCACCGTCTCTTTTCATAGATGTATTGTTTGATTTCTGTGTAGTCTGTGTATTCCTGGTGAGATCAATGTGTATAGTTATTTAAAAAAGGTATTTGCAATTAAGAAGTCATTTATTGGTCGTGCAAAATTCTATCATGTGATCTCCAGCATTGCTTTTATCACCAAGCCCATATTTTCCAACTATTAATCCTTCCTCATTGTTTTCAACCTTTGCATTCCAAAAGCCAGTAATTATCAATACATCTTGATTGCATGTTTGATCAGTTTCCAATTGAAAATTGTAGAATTCTTCAGCTTCATTATCACTGGTTTTAATGGCTGGTGCGTAAAATTGAATAATAGTGTTATTAACTCATCTTCCTTGTAGACATATGGATATTATCCTATCACAGAAAGCGTTGAACTTCAAGACAGATCTGGATATGTTCTTTTTGATGATGAATGCAATGCCATTCCTTCTTTCTTCAGTACCACTGGCTCTTGATCATATATACTACAGTTGAAAATCAATCATTTCTTTTTGGAACAGTCACTATGCATATTTCTTCCATCCTTTTTTTATGCTTTCTGCATCATTCAATATTCTGTCCAAAAAATCCTTCAGTATTTCAAGTTGAGGCTTGAATTTTTTTCAATTCTTTCAGCTTGAGAAATGGTGAGAATTTTCTTCCTTTTTGTTTTTCTAACTCTAGATTTTGCACATTTCATTATAACACTTTACTTTGTCTTCTCAAGCTGACCTTTGAAATTTTCTGTTCAACTCTTTTACCTCCTGATTTCTTCCATTTGTTTTAGAATTTCTCCACTGGAGAGCAAGTTTCAGAGTCCCTTCTGATATCCATTTTGGTCTTTTTCTTCCTCTCTCCCTCCCTCCCTTTCTTGTCTTCTTAATGACTTATGCTTTCTTCCTGTATGATATTCATGATGTCATCTAGCAACTCTTCTGGTCTTTGGTCATTAATGTCTAGTGCATCCAATCTGTTTTTGAGATGATTTCTAAATTCAGATGAGATATGTTCAAGGTCATATTTTGGCTCTTGTGTACTTGTTTTAATTTTCTTCAGCTTCATCCTGAATTTGCATTGCAATTTATGATCTCTTCTACAGGCTTCCCCTGGTCTTGTTTTGGCTGATGATATGGCACTTTTCCACTGTCACTTTCCACAGATGTAGTCAAGTTTGATTACTGTGTATTCCATCTGGTGAAGTCCACATGTAAAATCACCTTTTATGTTGTTTATAAAAGGTATTTGGTTTTACAAAATTCTATCATGTGATCTCCACTGCATGTTTGATCAATTTCAGACTGTAGAAGTTGGTTGTTGTTGTTGTTGTTAAGTGCCATCGAGTCGGGTCCGACCCATAGCGACCCTGTACAGGGTTTCCGAGGGTGTAAATCTTTATGGGAGTAGAAAGCCTCATCTTTTAATGTCATCATCATTGGCTTTAGTGGTTGGTGTGTACATTTGAATAATATTTGTATTAACTGGTCTTTCTTATAGATATTACCCTGTCACAGACAGCATTGTTCAAGATAGACCTTGATATGTTCTTTTTGACCATGAATGTGACACCATTCCTCTTTGTCATTCCCGGAATAGTAAACCATGTGATTTTCTGATTCAAAATGGCCAGTAACAGTCCATTTTAGCTCACTTATAAATCTGTTTGAATTGCAAGGTAGGCAGTTCAAGCTCACCAGATGCTCCTCAGAAACCCTATACAGGGTCGCTATGGGTCAAAACCGACTTGACAGCACTTAACATGCCTAAGGTATGGATGTTTGTGCATACCATTTTATTTTTGACAACTTTCAATTTTCCTAGATTCATACTTTGTACATTCCATGTTCCAATTATTAATGGATGTTTTCCATGCTTTTCCCCTTATTTTGATGTTGCAGACCGTGTAAAGCTGGTCAGAAGTTCGAGGCCCACTGGGCCCGAGTATTGCAGACAATGCAGGCCACAGGCTCTGAGGAATAGATTCTGGCCACCGGGCAGTCATAGCAAATTGTTTTTCATCTTAGTGTTATGTTTTTTATTTAATTCCAAACATGAGCCCTTGATATCCACAGATAAATGTAGTATTTTCCTAAAGCCGAGACTGTAAAGGTTGCAAGGTTAAACCTTTCTCTAAAGGATTAACTAAAAATAGCTTAGCTACTTCCCGGTTCTTTGTTCTATAGACAAAAGGACATCCTCCCTAAACCTGTCCCAGGTGCAGGCTATTCAGCCAAAGTTCCTGAAAACCTGGCTCAGGAAGCCAAAACAGCGGGACTCCTCCCAAGCCTTTTGTCCTTCCCTTTCACCTTCCCCCAACTGAGCTCAGGGGCTATAGATATGTTAATTGAACCTGAGAAACCAAGTTGCGGGCCTGGGATTCGAACCAGCAAAGCACGATGTAAAGTTGCCTGAATGTTGGGAGAATTACGTATCCTAGCTGTACCTTGTCTTAGTCCCTCCCAGCTTGGTGTGAAGCTCCTCCCCTAAATAAAACAGAGGCGCAGGCCGGCCCAGGTGTGCATTACAGGTTGGAGGGCATGCAGTACAGTTTGCAGGGCAGTGAGTTGCTGCCTGCAGAGGCTACGATGCCTGTAGTCCCAAGTCTGCCCACCAGTGATGCATCCACCCTGGTTTCCGGTGTCTCTTTGTCTCCCTCTTTTTGTCTGTCTGTGTATTCTTTTGCTATTCCTGTCGCCGCCAGATATCCCCTCCTCGTGAACCAAACACTCGTGAACAACACAACTATGTCGAGGCCAGTCCCCGACATATTGAGTTGTGCCCCATTATCAAATGAAGGTCTCGAAAGCTTTACTTATCTTTCAGCACTATATCTGACACCAAAATACTGGTAGCAGTCATCATGTTTCAATATTCAATATTCTGGTGCTGACTGTGTTTCACTGCTATTCATAAAACTATCTATTTCAAGTTAACGGTTTCTATTTGACAGGGAGGAAAAATAATGCAATAACTAAATACCATATTCTGTGCAATCTATTTTAGCAAAGATACCACATCTGCCATAGTAGCTGCAATTAGAGCTATGGACAAAGTATATTGAAAAACAAGACTATGTCAAAAAAGGATGTATTTTACTTTTCTAAAAGTTGATTAAAATAAATTCTACAGCCAAGGAAAAAAAAAAAAAAGATTTGATGTAGACCACCACCCCTGCATGGAGTCTTGGTGTGGTGCTGTGGGCTAATGCATGAGACTGCAAAGTCCTTTGAACTCCAAGGTCAGTGGTTCAACTCACCAGCGCTCCTTAGAAATCCTATACAGGGTTGCTATGGATCAGAATGGTCTTGACGGCACTTAACAACAACCACCACCCCTGCACCATCTGTTCTCTAAGGTGACACTAATCTCTGCCATTCCTCCTGGAAGGTAATACTACTTTTGATCTATTATCTTGGAGGGTTGTATTTGGTATCTATTGCTGTGTAACAAAACTTAGTGGCTTAAAACAACAAATGTGTATTATACAAACAGTTTCAGGCACAGTTCTGTGTTAAAAATCTACACACGGCTTAGCTGGGTATCTTAACAAAGTTGCAATAAAGATGTCATATAGTGCAAATCATCTGAAGGCCTGGTCAAGAGAGGATCTACTTCAAAGTTTACTTTTATGGCTATTGGCTACTTTGCTGCAGTGAATTATTTAACGTGGCTCTTCTAGCCATAGCCTTTGTTGTTGTGAAGTGCCATCAAGTCGGTTCTGGCCCATAGTGACCCTATATGCAAATGAGTTGTTTCTGGTCCTGAATTGTACCTTGTTCATTTCCCTAATAAACCCCATAATCATGAGCATTGTTATGATTTCTGTGTGACCACTGCAAGGATTATTGAACCTAGACATGAAGTAGAAAGCTCAATGGGATGGATGGTTGGTGTCAGAGTAAAGGTTGTAGGGTGGACTCATGTCTGGCATCTGCCTCACAGAAATCAGCCTTTGGCTGATTTTGAATTCAATATTCCTTCTCCCTTGTGAAGCCAGAGGAAGTCAGACATGGCCTCCACACCGTTTTTGCATAGCCCATCACTTCTAACATGTTATTTGTTAGAAGTGAGTCAGTAAGTCCAGCCCACACTGAAAAGGGGATTACATTAGGATACAAATATCAGGAAGTGGCCGTTTGAGTGGCTCCCTACAAAACCAGAGGTGGGAGGGGTGAGAAATTTCATGGTCTTCTCTAATATACTAGCTTTTACCCCACAGACCAGAGAACATGGGTGTTTTGTGTCAACAACTCAAGTATGTTCATTCATTTCTGTACCTTCAGAGACCAAGAAAGCAATTAACCAGTTGGGCCATGAACCCATTATAAATACGTCCCAGGCTTGGACTCCATTTCTTACTTGGCTCCTGTATGTTTCCACTTAGGTGAATCAGGGGACTTGACAGTGGCTTAAGTTCCATGTATCAGTGTCCAATAGATTTAGAAATGCTTGGGCATTTCTATCTCCTTATTTATCCAAGTAAATAGTTATAGGTCTTAATTGTTAAGTGCTGGCGAGTTGGTTCCGACCCATAGTGACCCTGTATAGGGTTTCCCAGGAGCAGCTGGTGAGCTTGAACTGCTGACCTTGCAGTTCAGATGGTTTTGCAGTCTGGCACATTAACACACAATGCCACACCAGGACTCCACAGATCTTATTTAGCCAAGTATAAATAAAAATGTTACTGTATACATTTGCAATGATGTTGCAGGGTCATTCCTTCTGTAGTTGTAGCCTCTCCTTCAGTTCCTGGATTCTGGGTCTAAAATAGACTAGTATGGGATCTGGGAAAGGGATCATAACTTGTTTTGGACAGCTGCCCTAGGCTTCCCTATTAAAAAATGACACTTATAAAAAAAATTCCCTATTAAAAAAATCATTCATACCCACAGCCTTTTCTACTCAGCTAGGTTCAATAATTCATTACAAAGGCTACAAACAACTCAGACACACAGTTAGGGGGATGATTAGGGAAGTTAACAGGTTAACTCTTCTCATAGGCAGGCCTCTTGCTGGCCCTTAACTAATAAATGCCCAAGCGGCACTCCATTATGCTATAAGCCTCAGCCTGAAGGCACTCAGCTCTAGCTCCCCCAATTAAGTGCATCCCACTCTGCAGGCAAACCTCCTGCCCAAAGTGACTCAGCTTTAGTTGCTGTGGGAAACCCAGCACTCTTATCTCATGCTCTGGTTTTGGGTTCTGCTGTTGCTGCTGCTCCTCTGGTGTCCCAGCTTCTACCCCTGGGGTGAGCAGGAATCTCATGGTCCAAAGGACACGCTCCACTCCTGGTTTTTCTTTGACGGTAGTGAGATCTCCCGTTCCTGCTTCTGACATAGCTCATTTTGTATCCACATTAGAGTTCCAAGTTTGTACAATCACAATTAGCTCTGTTAACAATCACAACTGAATCATATGATGCTATCATCATCTTCCTACCTTCTTCTATCCAAATCCCAGTGTGGTGGCTCTGTGGGATAAGTACTAGACTGTGGCTCCTCAGAAGAAAGATGTGGCTTTCTGCTCCCACAAAGATTTACAGGGTTGGTACGAGTCAGAACCAATTCAGTAGCACCTAACAACATCATCAGGTAAAAAAAGTTGTTTGTTGAGAGTTAACAAAGACTACGTGTAGAAGAGCCATATGAGGTAATTCACTGATTTACTTTAAGATACTGAAGGCTCCTAATCATCCAGCCTTCATTTCTCTTGATTATATACATTGAGCAATGCCCCTTGTTGGTTGCCTGTTATAGACTGAATTATACCTCCTCAAAGCACTGGATTGCTAGCTGAAAAGTTGGTTGTTCAAACCCACAAGTCACTCCTCGGAAACCCTATACAGGATTGCTGAGTTGGCACCAACCAGGCAGCACTTAACAACAAAGAAATATGGAAATCCTAACTTTTGTACTTGTAAATATGACCCTGTGTAAAAATGGTGCAGCGGCATCAGAACTTCCCTAACTTCAGGGGCATAGAGGGTAATCAAAATCATTAGTCCAGAGTTGATTCCTATGAGGTGTGGGGCAGACATGTTTCCATTCTCCAGCCCTTTTTACCAATTTGGAAACCAGCTGTCCTTTCCATGGCACTTTGTACTTCTTACCTGGCTCATTAATTTATTGCAATGGTCACACAGAACTCAAAGACTATACTCAGACCATTGTTGTTAGGTGACATCCAGTCGGTACCAACCCATATCGACCTTATGTACAGCAGAACGAAACACTGCCCGATCCTGGCCCAACCTCACTACTGTTGCCACACTTGAGTCCATCAATGCTGCCACTTGGCCAATCCATCTCGTTGGGGGTCTTCCTCTATTTCTCTGACCCTCCACCTTACCAAACACGCAGACCATGGGGCATATTAATTAAAGAAGCAACAGGTTAGGAATGAGGATAAGGATCAACTTGGAAGTAAGAGGAACAACTCAGGATAATGTTCCTTGATGAGGACAGCTTTTTCTCATTTGCAGCAGCTCTCAGCCTTTGTTCTTGGCCCTCAGTTCAGCCCGTCTTTCTCACATAAGTATTGCAAAACTCATTAGTTCTGCTGCTAAATGCCTGGAGGCACCCCACTTTGCCTGAAGGTGATCAGCTCTCTCAGTCTGTGGGGCAGTGAGCCTAGCCTGCTGGTCCAATGTTGCTGCTGTCTTGTGCTATCTTCAGTGTTACAGTTCTATGTTCTGGGTCTAGGATGTTCTGAGCGCAGGAACCTTGGGTATAAAAGTCATGGTCTACTGCTGACTCTTCTTGATGGTAGTGAGACACAGACTGGTAGATTTGGTGGTGAGAAAACAAGGCAATTCTCGCCTAATGGTTTCAATTTTCTCATTTAAACATAGGGCAGCTCAATCTGTCAAGCAGACCTGTTTCCTTGACCATAATTGCCCTAATTGAACCAGTCATGGGATCCAACATTGTAAGGCCATGAGGCTGCTTTTGAATGAGGATTCAAAGGTATTAGGATCTCTTAGTGCTAAAATTGGGAGAATTTATAAATTTAGTAAATAGAAAAGCAGAGGATACTGGGTGGGAATTGCTTTTGGAAAGCGTGGTTTCATCGTAATATGACAGATTTCAAAACACAGCAGCTGGGAGTCTTGGGCCAATAATTCTTTTTTTGTTTTTCCCTCACTTCCCCTTATTGGTGATGAACATGGAAACCAGTCAGAGTTTGTTTTCCCATTGAGCCTTAGTCTTGGAAAGGGGTTTGCCCTGAGGGGACCTTGCCTTCATGTCTCCTGGGTGAGCAACTTGCTTGTTCTTGTAGTAATCAGTCGGACTGCCTTTATTGTTTTGTATCCCCCCCCCAGGTCTTTCTTTCAAGAAGTATCTTTTGTTCTTCTAGCCTGCTCCAGGGTGGTCTGCTTCTCCTTTCAAGTGGAAATGTCCCCTCTGGAGATTCTGGATGCTGTTCAGGATTCTACCTGTGGTCTTATGTAATGCAGAGGCTCTGCAAGAAGCCTCCTTCACTGGGCATGTTGTATAAGCTTTCTATGGTGATCTCTCTGGCTATTCCTGTCTCTCCCCCTCAAGTGTCTATTTTATAATGGTATGCAAGGGAAACCAAGATTCAAAAGACAGCCAAGCATCTTAATATTATTTCCCTGCTTTTGCCCATTCCTACTGTGTGTCAATGCCTATATCCGAGAGCCCTGTTGTGCCAAGGCTGTGTGTGCATATATCATTATTTACCTCTGTCCCACTTAGTTCATCATGTGAATCTGCCTAATTGTTCTCCCATCTGCTTTGTTCTTCCATTCCCTTCCTCCTTGGACAATTATTCTTATGGCCCTTAACAGTTTCCAGTGACTTTCTGATTACTTGTACTAGTCCTGTGTGAAGCTCAACTGCATTTCTGGTCCATGGATTTTAAGTTTTCTTGAGATATTTTTATGATTTCAAATTCTGTTCCCTATTTATACTTAGGAGTCCTGGTGTGGTGCTGTGGGTTAATGTGCCAGACTGCAAAGCCATTTGAACTGCAAGGTCAGCGGTTCAAGCTCACCAGCTGCTCCTCGGAAACCCTATACAGAGTCATTATGGGTCGGAACTGACTCGATGGCACTTCACAACAAATTTATACTTGAATTACTTTGAGTGAAGTAGAAATATCTGCAACAACAACAAAAAATACAGAAGAGAACTTTCATGATACAGTAATGTGGGGATTATCACTTACATTTTCTACCTAAGGGGAAGAGGTGATAGTAATTATCTCATACTTTGAATAAGGTTTTACTGTTTACCATGTACTTCCACTTACATGATCACACCTGAGCCTCATTACAACCCCTGAACATAAGGATGGCTGGCATCATTATCTGTATTTTATGTATGAGAAAGTTACGTTTCAGAGGCCACAGGAAATTGAGACTAAAGCATGAAGATAAACTATATATAACTATGGAAATCAACACCTGCCTGCCATTTATTATATTGTGGTGGTTTGTGTGTTGATATGATGCTGGAAGCTATGCCACTGGTATATCAGCAGGGTCACTTATAGTGGATGAGTTTCAGTGGAGCTTTCAGAAGAAAGGTCTAGTGATCTACTCCTGAAAATTAGCCAATGAAAATCCTAAGGGTCCCAAATGACTGTCTGCTATAGTGCTGGAAAATGAGCCCCACTAGGTTGCAAGGCACTCAAAACACATAGTGGCTACAAGCAATGGACTAGAGCAGACCAACGATCATAAACATGCGGCAGGACCAGGCAACTTTTCATTCTGTTGCACATGGGGTTACTATAAATCAAAGTCGATTTGATGGCAACTGGTGTGGCGCTGTAGGTTAATGCGCCAGACTGCAAAGCTGTTTGAACTGCAAGGTCAGCAGTTCAAACTCACCAGTTGCTCCTCGGAAACCCTATACAGGGTTGCTATGGGTCAGAATCGACTCCACGGCGCTTAACAACAATGTGGTGATGTAGAATAAGCATTTGACCATAAGGTTGGCCTCTCCTTGGAAACCCTTTATAAGGTTACTATGAGTCAGAATTGACTTGACAGCATTAACAACAACAAAGTAATGTAAAACTGATGAGATATTTGATTTTGTGTGTGTGTGACATAGAAGCATGATGGGAAAATCAATTTTAAAATGCTGTAAGTATATTGCTTTAGGATAAAATTGTAGGTAGGGGAATAGAATGGAAATACTAGATCAAGGGAAAAAATAATGTAAAATTTCCAACTCTTTAAAAGGTTTTATTTTCTAAATGCATAATTAAAAACAAAAAACAAAAACCACAACAGTTGCTGTTGAGTTCATTCAGACTCCTGGTGATCTAGTATGTTTCAAAACAGAGCTTTGCTCCACAGAATTTTCAGATTGATTAGAATCTAAAGTAGATCACCAGGACTTTCTTCCAAAGTACCTCTGGGTGGACTCACACATTCAGTGTGAGTTTCAGTGGAGCTTTCAGAAGAAAGGTCTAGTGATCTACTCCTGAAAATCAGCCAATGAAAATCCTAAGGGTTTTCTGTTAATAGTTAACTGTTTACACTCCCCAAATAAATACTGCTACTGTTGTTAAGTGCTGTCGATTTGGTTCCAACTCATAGTAACCCTGTATAGGGTTTCCAGAGAGGGACTGCTGAGGTTGAATCATGACCTAGTGATTCAAACCGACCTGGAGGCCCAGTGCTTACCTTAAGGGGCCACACCAGGAGTCCGGTGGGTACCAAGTTATTTTACTATATAGATTGCACAGGAGACACACTGCAATGACCAAGACTTTTATTTTTAAATAGTAATTATTTACCTTATACCAGAAATGACGACATTGGCAGTCTTAATTTCCCGATGAGGAATTTCGGGTCAACTGAAAAAATTCGAAGAGGGAGTAACAAGAAATTCAAAATTGCTCTAACACTGTTTAAAAGTTAAGCTACAGTAAAAGTAGACCACATTGCCTGGGAACGAACACACCAATGTGTACTTTAACATTTTTTTTGTCAATCCCTTACTAAAATAAAAGAACAAAAAATTAGTAAACAATTTAATCTAGGGATTCCCTTTTGTACATCGAGCAGTTTTTAATGCGGCTCATTCGAATACTGTAATTTGTTACTTTTCACGATCATTTCCCTAGGCTGCACAGGGACCATGCAAGGAGGGTTTTAAGAAACCTGTTTACCTTTGGATCAAGGGGAGAAAAACAGCCGTTCCACGATCTAGGGCTTTTACCCCAAGTCCATTCTGTTGTCCCCTAGTAGTACTTCCAGATGGCAACAAGCCACTGCTCACGTGACACCCGCCCACTCGCGCGCCGCGGGTTCACTGCACGAAGAATGCTCAAAACGCAGACCTTCGGGGCCTTTTCTGTAGGCCCAGATTCTGAGTGGCGGCGCGTGGGCAGTCAGCGCTGCAGATTGAGAGGGTTATTTTGCGGCAGCCGCCCACCAGCCGGAGCCAGGAGCTCCGTTCACCTGATCCGTCCTCCGTCCCCACCTCCGTGCCCCGCAGATGTCACCCTGGGCTCTAGCGAACGGGGCGACGGTCCCCAGCCGGTCAGAACAATTGAGCGAGGCGCAAAATTCCAACTGGTATCTGGCTGCACCTCTCAGCGTATCTTACCGAAGATGGCGGCGGCGGGGTCCGACGGTCACTTTCCAGGCGCCCTTAACTCGCTCTTGCCGCCGCACCACCTACCTTGTTAGCGACGAGGTCCCGACGCGCTGCGCGAGGGGGCGGGAAGGAGTGACGACTAGCACTTGGAGGCGCCAATGAGCATACAGGAGTTCGCGCCGCGCCCAATCAAGGGACGGGGCGGCGGAGAACTAGGGTAGGTTGTAGGCAGTCTGCGCATGTGGAGAACACGGAGCTTCTGGGACTTTTCTTGCTGCTGCGCCGGGCTTCTTCCAGCGCACTCTGCATCCTGGCACTTGGCACATCCTCGACGCCGCCGTGGAGGAGCTGACCAGCCGTCTTCCCGCTGGTCCGCGGCCAGAGATCAGGAAAGCCTCTTGCAGTGGTCGCGGAGTCACCTCCGTGACTGCTGCCATGACCGACTCTCTCAAAAGGAAACTTTTCCTTCGCAGTGAATGCAGAGAGAGATGAGGGGCGACTGCTGGCCTTAGGACAGTGAGATGAGTTCTGGATCTGCCAGTTAAGATTTTGCTGAAGGTCGCCTGCTCCTTCTAGGGCTCCTTCCTTTTACCCGACGACCAGGTGCCTCCCGCGGGCAGCTTGTGAGAGGAAGGCCTCGCTCGCTGCCGGGGCGCGCGACCACTGAAGGGGAAAGAGCGGGGGTTCTGGGCCGTCGCGGACGACAGCATGTTCCCGCGGAGACCGCTAGCCGCGGTGGCTGCCTGGCTGGCTGGCGCGGCCGCGGCGGGGCGCGCGGGGGTGAGATGCGGGGGCCTGTTGGCGTTGCTGGCCAATCAGTGCAGCTTCGTGACGGGCCTGCGCGTGCGGCGCGCGCAGCAGATCGGGCAGCTCTACGGCCGCCTCTACTCAGAGAGCGCTCGCCGCGTCCTCCTTGGCCGCCTCTGGCGCCGACTGCGCGGCCGCCCTGGCCATGTCTCTACCGTGATGGCGGCGCTGGCCGGGGTTTTCGTGTGGGATGAGGAGAGGATCCAGGAGGAGGAGTTGCAGAGGTGGGTACAGTAGCAGCCTGGTTATTCTTCCATGGGGCGGAGGAGGGGTTGGGAAGCTGGGGTGGGACGTGAGCCCTGGGACTTGTTTACTGATCAGTCTCGAGTCGGTCTCCTGGTGGCTACGTTAGTAAGCAAATCAATCTGTTTTTGTTTTTTTTTTTTAGCAAGCCTGTTCTTTTATTGTCCCTCATGTGTTGCTTTGGTTTGTCGGGTTAAAAATGAAAACTGAAAGTGTACATTAGTGTAGGAGGGAGACTTTGAAGCAGCATTGTAAAAACAAATCGGATCATATAGGCCATTGTTAATGTAAGCCTTAACAAATCCAGAAAGGTGCAAAGGCGAACCATGTTGCCTTGCGCTTTTCCCAGTGGACTAATCCAAATGAGACCCAGGCTTTCTGAGAAATGCCAAGAGAGCTCTCTATTACTTAAGTCCAAATTGAGTCCAAAAAGGACAAACCAACGGCCCAGACATTTTTAATCTTTTTTTTTGGCTACTTTAACTAGAATTAATTTGGCTGTGAAATCAGGCTGATGTCAGAACTTCAGTGTGAAAAGTAATGTGTTCATCTGTGACTGTCAATCAGAATTTTTGAGTTTTCTGGTTAACCTTGCCTCGACTCTCACTTTGCATTGTACGGATTTTCCTAAACTGCTGGTGTGGCGCTGCAGGATTAGTACTGGACTGCTAACTTCAAGGTTGGTAGTTCAAACCCACCAGCCGCACCTTGGAAACCCTGTGAATCGGAACCTACTCGATGGCACTTAACGACAACAAGCTGTGCTTACTCCTCACCCCCGACTCTGCTCCTCAACACTGAAACTTTTGTCAAGACTGCTTTTAGGATCCTGGAACAAATTCCTCTCCCTGATAAGCTCCCACGCACGCCTGTTTAAACATTTCTTCCGTAGACATTTCTTAACATTTCTGGTTAGGTTAAAAGTGGAAATCCTCCAAATAAAGAAATTTACTGTGCGAACTCTCTGGGAGATATAACAAGTAAGTATAAGGCTGTTTGACGAACTGGCACAACTTTTCCTTGCGGGAAGGATGAAAATTTTATAAATACAAAGTAAAGTCATAACCACAAACATGCTTATTCACAAAAAAGCTGAGGTAGCAAAGCATGAAATATCATTTGCTTAGTTTCCATTAGTATTCTTTTGTTACTTAGGCATACAGTCTCAGGTGTGAGGAAATACATTAAAAAATTATAAGAAGAAACCTTTTAAATTATTAATTGACTTTTGAATTTTCAAATATATTCTATTTTTGACACTAACATACCCATGTTCCACAGTGGTTATATTTGAAATGAAAATCCCCAATTTGGATCTGACTGTGGAAGAGCAGATATACCAGGAGTTGTTAAGTGCTATTGAGTCAGTTCCAAGTTTTTTTTTTTAATGTTTTTATTGTGAATTGGGTGAAAGTTAACAGGGCAGGTCATCAGTTTTACATTCAAGAAATTATACACCTGATTTCATTACAACGTTTATAATCCCCTCCATGTACCATCAGTTAACTATTCTCTCTATTCATTTTAGCTCTTTAAAAAAACAAAAACAAAAACCACTCAGGCATATATAATAATGTACACCACCAAAGGGGCACATTCTGCAAGTCTGCTTCCTGGACGCCCGCTCTCAGTTCCTGTCTTCCCATGAATGTAGAGTCCTCAGCTGCTCCCTCTCTCCCTGTGCCCATCTCTGTCTCCATCTCTGGTGTCGCTGCTTCTCTGAGTTGCAAGTTTTTAAGGAGCAGCTAGTGAGTTTGAACCACCGAGTAGGGGTACTGTCTGCAAAAGAGGACAGCTGTTATGTTGGAGTCAGGAGTTGAATACTTTTAAGCCTGAGCTGGTAGATAACCCTCTTTGGCTTAACTTCAAGTGTTTTTGGCATGATAGGTCCTGGAGCCTCTGTTTAGCAGTTCTGCCATTTGCAGGAGCTAGAGGTTGAAAAAAAAAAAAAGCGTGGTAAACATTTGAGTCAGTAGTTGCTCATTGCATATTGTGGGGGAGAGATCAAACCAGTTGATTTCCAAACCAGGTATACATTCTTTCACCCTCTTCCAGCTGTCTCTGAAACCTAAGTGCTGTTGAGAAACTCTTGGTTCCATTCCAATTCCTACATAGGCATTGCTCCAGATTACCAGCGTTGGAATTTCAGAAGCTTTAATGAAGGACAGCCAAAACACTTTTAAAGTGCCTTTGACTATCCTTTGGATTGTCCTGTTATAGGCCCTCATTTAATACTTGTCCAATTCATGTTTGAATTGTTTTTCTTATGTTTAAAATTTTATTATGTTTCCCATCTTGTGTTGCCCCTGTCATGTGTTCAGTCATATCGTTCTGTTCACCTGCATCTTGATTGTACATTTGTTCCTTAGGTCTTTGCTTTGAGAGCTTGTCATGTTTATATTTTATTGAATAAAATATTCTGGGTACAGGTTAACTTTCCTTGCTTTGTGTTTAGGTGTTCTGCTTGATTTAAAATAAGCCCTGCTGATGTGGCCATAGAGGTTGTTAAGCACATGACATTGTAGATGTTTCTTTTGCTCTTGTTAGTTGATTATGGGTAGCTTCCAGAATGGAGCCCAGTTGAATGTTTTCCAGCAAATGTTTATCTTTCATTGTTAATGTTTGAAAAGCACAATTGTCACATGGTCCCCAAATCACAGCCTTTGACTGTTCTGTGCTGTTTCTGTACCAGCTTGTCCTGGTACAAATGAATTGCCACCTTCGTTAAACTCTGATGGGATGTGCTTTTCAATGTGTACTTTAAACTGGTATGTTATTCTCCTATAATACTTGGGTTTCTATTCAGAATGAAAAAGAAGCTTGCTTGTTCATCTGTTGTGCTTCAGAGCATCTTACTAAATAGGATCTCATTAATCTATCAATAGCAAAGACATTTGAGAAAGGAAGCAACTTGTATAAAGTGATTTTGACTCACTGCTGGACCCAGGGGTAGAAATCAGGTCTTTTGATGCTTGCAGCATTTAGTAACTTCGTGTCTCATACTTCTGACGTTAATGTCAGGAGGGACCAGTCACAGGAGAAGGATATCATGTTTGATAAAGTGGAAGGTCAGAGAAAAAGAGGAAGACTCCCCAACAAGATGGATTGGCCAAGTGGCAGCATCCATGGACTCAAGCGTGGCAACAGTAATGAGGTTGGCCCAGGGTCGGGCAGTGTTTCGTTCTGCTGTGCATAAGGTCGTTATGGGTCGGTACTGACTCGATGGCACCTAGCAGCAACAACCCAGTAGGCTCCAGTGAAACAAGCAAACAAAATAACTTCTGGTCACTGTTTCTGGTGCAAGCTGGTATTCTGTGAGCCCAGGGCAAATGTTATGAGAAACTACAGTAGCAAATGTTTTATTACCTTGGAAAATTAAAAATTTTAAATTGCAGCATTAAAAAGAGGAAGGAAGTTGAGTAATAGGGAGGACTAGGGGAAATGTTCCATAACACCCCTCCCTTCTCCCCTTTTTAAAGTTACAGCTCATTGCTCAAGAAATTTTAAGTAAATAAGTGACAGTAAAGTTTGATAAAGAAAATTGCCTGTTATTCCCATTTTTGTCTTCTAGGACATTCAAAATAACTTTAACCTTTCAGTATGTTATTAGCTAGATAAATGATCGACATAAAGGTTTTTTTGGCCTGAAGGAATTACTTTTTTTTTCCTTTGTCATTTTAGAATATTTTACTGATGCACCTTTCTTAGTTTATCAGGACTACATAAAAACAGACTTGAACATTTTGAGACTGCCTTCATTCTGAGTCCTAATATGGTGCTATAGTATGTAAGCATTGGACTGCTAGCCGCAAGGTCAGCAATTCAAACCCACCTTGGAAACCGTTCCTTGGAAATCCTACACAGGGTTGCTATAAATTGGAACTGATTCGACAGCATTTAACAACAACAACAGTTATCTCAGAATTGTAGTGAACTCTATGATGTCTTTTATTTCCAGTATTCTCTCTACGGGTCAGAACCAACTCCACTGCACATAATCACAACTCCACTGCCATATCAAAAGTACATGAAAGTGCCTAACTTTGACTTTAATTTGGAATTTGAGGAAGGGATTATGTGAAATGAGACAGATGTCTTGTTGATGTTTCTGATTGCATGATGGCTTCATTTGCATCATTTTGGCATTTTATATCTAGTACTTAAAGAGCTCTGGCAGCATAGTGGTTATGAGTCAGGCTGCTGCTAACTTCAAGTTCAGCAGTTCGAAACTCCTAGCTGTTCCGTGGGAGAAAGATGAGACTTTTTGCTCCTGTAGAGATTTACAGCCTCGGAAACCCTGTGCAGGGTCGCCATGAGTCAGAACCGACTCCACAGCACATAGCCACTACCATATCAAGTACTTGATTGAGGGCAGGGCCACTAGGTGAGCCAAACGTGGTTATTAATTATGTTTTCATGGTTGCAGGTCTTGTTTCCATGGCTGTCAGTCCAGCGTTTATCAAATATTGAAATGATTTTTGTTTTAGGCATAGGAAAGTACTGACTTTCTTTTTTGATGTGCTCACTAATTGGTTCTGTTTCTGTTTTGGGAATAATCTCTTTTGTCCTTTCCTCTCCTTATTACTAGTTTTAAGTCTCTTAGATACTAAGGTTTAGACATCCTATCTGTTCAAACAACAGTTGGCACAAAAGGATTCCAAGATCTAAATGGCTAGAGAAATTGATTTCTTTTCTCAGTGGATGTGATGAGAGTGACTTTATGCTGTGTGTTAGTTATGTCTGTCATGTTAACATTTAGAAGTTGAAAAAACAATCAGAAATTGTTAGGTGCATAATGGCTGTATTGGTAGCAGACATTTGTACAATGCATTCTTGCTCTAGTGTGCTTTTCTTTTGTGTATGTGTAGGTGTAAGTGATTCCTTTTGTTTGTTTCAGTGGTGAAAACAGGATGAGAAATATTTTAAAGCTGGGTCCAATGTTCAGAGATTTGAGTGTGATGCACCCAACCACCTGTCCATTCTGCCAGCAGATTAAGAGAGCAAGTAGGGCAAGTGTACATCTTTTTTAATTCCCAAGGAAATATATGTTCTATGAGCCAGTTATTTCAAGAAAAGTCTACATGTGACTACTTTTTAATTACTGTTGTGCTTTTGAAGGAAGACTTTTGCAAGACAATTCCACCTCTCATCAATGACTTAGTCTCTAAATTTTATTCATGGCTACCTACCCCATTACCATCAAGTTGATTCTGACACATAATGAATCAGTAAGGACAGAGTAGAATTAGAATTGCCCCATAGGGTTTCCAAGGCTGTAAATCCTTATGGAAGCAGACTGCCACAACTTTCTCCCTTGGCGGCATTGATGGCTTCGAACTGCCAACCACCATGCTACCCAGGGTCCTTCAAGTTTAACTAGTGACCTTTAGTACTATGTAGAAAAAACTGATTGAGCAGTGGGTCAGAAGTTCTGTATCTTGTTGAGTCTTACAAGGCTATTAAAAAATATTGCCTATAGTTATTCATCTTAAAACTTTATTTGTATATAATTTTTTTGTGAGCCCCTGCTATTTTAATAAGACGTTCTGTTGGTGGATACATTCCTGCCCCTTTTAATTATGTGTTAAAAATGACATTCAGAAGTGTTGTTTAAATATTACTGATCTTGTTGGCCTGTTTTAAGACTCCTTCACTATTTCTAAGTAAATTTGCATTCATTCCTGTTTTAAAACTTTAAATTTAAATGACATACTTTTAAAAATGGTTAACCCCTCCCCCCCCCCTTTTTTTTTGTATGAACTTGAATGTAAATTGTACTGTTAAGGGTTCTTGGTTGCAAACAAACTGAGATTGATAACTTAAACCAAAAATGAGCAAGCTACTAATTGGAAGGGTATTAGGTCATTGAGAATTGACAGGCCAGCGTACAGTTGGCTGAAAGCCACCAGGACCATGCTAGCAGCATTACCAGACCAGTTGCACTGTTGAGACTCTCAGCTTTCCAAAATGACTGAGAATAATTTCCAAAAGCTACTGTGCCTTTGTATTATTTAGGACTTTTAATCAGTTCATTCTGGGACAGTCTTGGCCAAAGAAGCAACCCGAATTTTGAAAATGTGGGTGAATCAGAATGCTAACTAGAATAGGAAAAAAATCATAGGTTGAAGCCTTGCTAGAAACCAGCAGTATGCTCATTGCATAGCAACCAAATCTCTGGACCAACTGCGTCCAAAACTGCGGTGCCCAGCTGGCTGTGCCACTGTCAATGGGTGTTGCTCTCACAGTCCAGGCGGTAACCCAGGATCACGCATTAAGGCTCTTGAGAGAGCTCCTTCTCTTCTTCTGAGTCTCCCATTCCAGGGCTCTTCTGTTCTAGTTAGCATTCCAGATCACCCACATTTAAACCTTTGTGTGTTTGCTGGTTTTGCTTTGTAGTCATGACTGTTAGAAGTCTTAGTGTTATTCCCTTTAAGATTTAAAGCTGCTTCCAGGAACTGTAGGATAGGCACTGGACCATAAGGTCGTTCGAACAGCAAGTTTGGCAGTTCAAACTAACCAGCCTCTCCTCAGAAATCCTATATAGGGCTACTGAGTTGGACTGGACTCAACAACATTCAACAACAGCAACAACCAGGATTTCTAATTAACCTCATTTAAATTAGGAGCAGTACTCTTAACTACTTGCTCTAATTATTAAGGTGTTGAGTTGTAGCAAAAGGTGGGGGTCGGGTTGCTATTTTGATATTCTCCTCAAATAGAAAGAGTTTCATAGGTGGTCAGAACAACAAATGTCCTCTACATAAATATGTTAATCTAAGTTTCAAAATTTAAAATTCAGTGAAATATGTGAACCTTAACCTCTATAACCCTGAGACCAGAAGAACTAGATGATGCCTGGCTACCACTAGATATTGCTTTGAAAGGGAGGGGTCACGTTGTAAGTCTTGGATAGAGTGGGACAAAACAAACACGCAGAAAACCAGAACTGAAAGTCATGGGAAAGAAGAGGTTTATCTGTCAACCAGGCCTGAAGGCTGACTAAGGGCCATAGTATGTGGGGTTCCACCAGTCTCTGTCTTTGCCCTTTCAACGTATTATCTATTTATGAAGTCTTAGTGTTAATATTCTGATTTTCTATTTGCTGTTTTTGTATGGTTTTCAATGATTTTGTCAATTTGTTCTTGTAACTAATGCTTTCCTGAGTTCTTCTAAAGTTTTTCCTGATCATTCCCTCAATCCATTGTAAGTACTTAAGTATCATTCTTTTAAATTCTTTGTGAGGTAGTTCTGATACCCTTTCTGGTATTATATTTTCTGGCTCTGTATTTTAAGGCTCTCTGTCTTGTTTCTTTGTGTAGGCTGAAATTGTTGTCTCTGAGACATTGTGGTCACTGTATTTCCATTGAGGATTGTCTGTTGTTGTGATCTCAGGCTCCCACCACCTGCCTCCTGGTGGATGTGCTAGAGACTGGAAATGTATATGCTGTTCTCTGTTCCTGTAGGCGAGTTTGTCTGATGTTGGCTGCTGGTTATCATTGATCAGGTGGTACCACTTGCCCAGTGGGTAGAGCTGCTGAAAGTACAGATGTGACTGGACATATGGACATATAATTACTGTTGTCTCCCCAAAACAAAAAACAGCAATAAAAGATTTAATGAGGTGAAATTCACACCCCTCCAGAGGCTTTGCAGGAGGGGGTGCCATTGGCCACTGGGTGGGAAAGGGTAGAACTGGCCATGCCCCTGGCTACTAGGAGGCCACAGGGAATAAGGGAGAACCTCACTCCCCTCGCTGGCAACCTCCAATGTGTGTCCTATGCCTTCAAGTCAGTCAACTCTATCCTCTTTCGTCTCTTTCCTTTTTCATTGTTTCTTCTCAGCTTCGTCTTCCAGTCCTCAGTCAGTCCACCTCACTAGCCTGTCCTCATAGTCCTGGTGTGGCGCTGAAGGGTAAGCAGTACACCGAAAGGTCGGTTTGAACCGCAAGGTTGGCGGTTCAGACTCAGCAGCTGCTGCTCCTCAGAAACCCTATACAGGGTTGATATGATTCGGAATCTACTTGATGGCACTTAACACAAGCCTATCCTTAGAAGCTCAGGGTTCCAGAATAGTCATCCTTATGTGTTTCAAGTTGTTCTCTCGGGTCCCTGTTTCAGAGTGTCTGCCTGCTCCACCATCTTGTCCCAGAAGTGTACATACATATTTTAAATTAGATGTGGAAACGATGAACTCAGATTTTTCTCTCATTAGTCACCATCCTGATAGTTAACATTTGAGCACTTATTACCTGCCAGGTACTAAGTACTATCCACTTAACTTTACTTAATTTTACTTAATTTACTAGCCTCTGAGGGGATGCTATTATTATCAATGTTATTTTGCAGATTTAGAAATCAACAGAACTGGTTAAGTAATTAAAAGTCTAGTTAGTTAGTGTAGGGGTAGGTTTCTAAAGAAGAAACCCACATTTTGGTTAGTACAGTGTATTTTGTTGTTGTTAAGTGCCATCAAGTCTGTTTTCAACTCTTAGGGACATTGTATAGGTTTTCTGAGGCTTTAAATCTTTGAGGGAGCAGAAAGTCTCATCTTTTTCCTGCCGAGTGGCTGATGGGCTCTAGTGGTGGACCAGTGATTCACAGTCGGTACTTATTGTATGGAGCCACTACTCTCCCACATTATATTTGTTGTTGTTAAGTGCCGTTGAGTCAGTTCCAACCCATAGAGACCTTGTATAGGGTTTCCTAGGAGTGGCTGGTGAACTTGAACCACCAACCTTGCAGTTCAAATGGCTTTGCAGTCTGGCGCATGAACGCACAGCACCACACCAGGACTCCATACATTATATTTAGTACACTGTAAACTATGGGAGTGCAGCCACTTTTTTACCTTGTAGAAGTTTCCCAGAGTAAGAGACTTCATGGAAGTATTTTCACTGTATTACTTAAAAAGACATTTAAATAATTTTTGGAAAGTCTTAATTGAGACCGAAACGTCAGAAACATTTTGCTTTCTTAACTGAGTAGCTGATCTCATTTGTGTAAATGATTCACATAATTCTAGTGCCCAGAATCTGAGAGCCCTCAAAGGCCTCTCTGCCTGAAGCCTTTGTTCTGACTGATTGCTGCAGTTTACCACTTGCATTTGTTTTGTTGAATTTGTTTTGGATTAGGCCAAGGGAGACATTGAATTATAAACATGTTCTCTTTTATCTCCATGCACTGAAATATTCCCTTATAGTCCTTAGGATCAAGAACCTGACCTGGTATTATTAGACCAGAATGTTGGGACTTAATTTTGTTGTAATGTTGGACTTTTTAACAGTGGGACTCAGCTTTGAGTGTCTAAATATATCACTTTTGTAAAATGATCACATGGGGGAGTGACAAAGGGAGCATTTCACATACCATACTGGGAAATTTTAAAGAAGAAAATACTGCTATTCCCACTCCGTCTTGAATACTGGTTGCCATTGTTTCAATTCTGACTCATGGTGACTCTTTAGGATAGAGTTGTTGTAGAATAGAGTTTCCAAGGCTTCTGCAATCTTTTTCTCTTTTTTCTTTAACTTTTTATTGTGAATTGAGTGAAAGTTTACAGGGCAGATTCAACAAATCATATACTTGCTTCATTGCAATGATTTGCAGTCCCCTCTATGTACCATCAGTTAACAGTTTTTCACCTCTATTCAAGTTAACTCTTGCATTCTTTCCTGTCTCCTGCTTCCTTCATCTTTCCTCTGCCAATCTCCCTCTTATTGTATATAATTAACATGATAACCCATGTTAGCATGTGAATATAGTCTAGCCCATGAATAATCTTCCCTCCCCAACTCGCTAGTAACCATCATAGAATGTTGCTTTTATAACGAAAAACCTTTTCTTAACTATTTACAACAGGATCTCATACAATATTTCTCCTTTTTAATGTCCTCCCAGTTTATCCATGTTGTGAGGTGTTTTGCAGATTCAGCTTGGTTTTATTCTTCAGTGTTGTGTAGTATTCCATTGTGTGTATGTACCAAAGTTTTGTTTAACCTTTCTTCTGTTGATGGGCTATCTCCAACTTTTCACTGTTGTGAGTAAAACTGTAGTGAATATGGCTGTGCATGTTTTTATTCAGGACTCCTGATGAGGTGCTGTAGGATAAACACTGGACTGCAAATTAAAAGGTTGGCAGTTCAAATCCACCAGTTGCTCCTCAGAAACCGTGTACAGGGTTGCTATGAGTTGGAATCTTAACAACAGCAACAACATGTCCGTACATGTTATGATTCTTATTTCTTGAGGATATATAAGGAGCTCTGGTAGTGTAGTGGTTACGAATCGTGCTATGAACTGCAAAGTCAGCAGTTTGAAACTACCAGCTCTTCCGCGGGAGAAAGAGGAGGCTTTCTGCTCCTGTAAAGATTTACAGCCTTGGAAACCCTGTACAGGGTCGCTATGAGTCAGAACCGACTCCACGGCACATAACAACAACATATACCAAGTATAGAGGGATTGCTGCTTCATAATGGTATTTCTGTTTCCAGCTTTTGTTGTTGTACTTTAATTAGCTTATTTTTCAGGTTAGAATTATTTCTTTTGGTTAACAACATTTACTGCCAGTATATGAATGTTTTATTTTTTAACACAGGGAAGCTTGGTGTGGTAGGTTTGTGGTCATTTGATGTTTTTACAACTGAGTTAGAGTTTAGGTTCTCTCTCTTGTTCTTGTTATGTGCCGTGGAGTCAGTTCCGACGCATAGCGACGCTGTACAGGGTTTCCGAGGCTGTAAATCTTTACGGGAGCAGAAAGCCTCATCTTTCTCCCGCAGAGCAGCTGGTAATTTTGACTGCTGACCTTGAGGTTCACAGCCTGATTCGTAACCACTACGCTACCAGAGCTCCTTCTATATATGCTTAGACGTGAATATGACATTCTTATGAAAATTAATCTTAGTCACTAAAAGAAGATTTACTATCTGAACCTCTGCATTTTTTTAACCTTTACCATCAGGCACTAGAGCATCTGGTCGCTAAAGAAGGTATGACTCTAGTCCTTCAGATAACATTTTTTCTTATTGCCAGCACTGGAACACCTACTAGAATAGTTTTGAGTTATCTGGCATATCTTGAATCCTTGGCAACAGTTAAGATATTTTCTGCTGCTCCTTCATATTCCTGTGTTCCAGAGTCTTGTATACTGTTCTGCTGCAGTTGCTCTGTAGTGGCTTCAGATTGTGGCCCATTTGTGACACTTTTGACACTTCTCAGTGATATTTCAAATGTGGCATCATCTAGTCCTGGATGACTGCTTTGCATGTAAAATATTGAGAGTTGTTTCAGTTTGTTGGCTACAAAGAGTGGTCTGATAGCTTCTCCTTAACAAACTGTAGGAAAGTGGTTGAGGAACTGTACTGTGTGCTTTTCTGCTGAATTGCTGGCACCTTAGTCAGGTCTGTGCCCGACCCATCCATTTCCTCTATCACAGACTTCTAGACTGTATTTCCAACTTTTTGAGGAAATGCCATACTGTTTCCCACAGTGGTTGCACCATTTTACAGTCCCACCAGCAGTGTAGGAGGGTCCCAGTCTCTCCACATCCTTGCCAGCATTCATTGTTTTCTGCTTTTTGGAACTTTGCTGTTAAAGCTGGAGTAAGATATATCATTGTTTTGATTCACATTTGTCTGAAGGCTAAAGTTTGTGAGCATTTCTT
>NW_006408763.1:1344631-1346493 GCF_000296735.1 Chrysochloris asiatica | reverse complement strand
GCCACCAGTTCTTAGTCCTTCTCTTCTTAGTTGATGAATCTAGAGTCCTCAGCCACTCCCCCTCTCCATGCCCCCATCTCTGCCTCCATCTCTGGCTGCTTCTCTGGATAAGGTCCCGCATTCTATTTGTGCGTTCCTCTCTTGATGGTCCTAGGGTCCTCTGTTTCTGGACTGAAGGTTAACCACTCCCCTTTTCTTGTTACAAAACTTCTACCTTTACAAATGTGACAGTCGCGATTAGTCATTATAACAGTTATTCACTATTGAATCTTATGCATCTTATCCCCATCTCCTTTCACCACACCCATCTAAACAAGATGACAGCTATTCAGTTGTTGCAGACCATGAAGGCCTGGTTAGAGGTTCGAGGCCCTATAGGCCCAAGTGTAACAAATGAGGCCACTGGCAGTCAATGTTGTTGTTGTTGTTGTTAAGTGCATTTGAGTCGGTTCCGACCCAGTCAATAGCAGATTGTTTTTCATCTTAGTATTCAGTTACATGTATTAATTTAATATATGGAGCCCTTGATAATCCACAGATAAATGTGATATTTTCCTAAAAGCCCAGACTGTAAAAGTTGCAAGGTCAAGCCTTTCTCCAAAGGGTTAACTAAAAATATCTTAGCTACTTCTTGGTTCTTTGTTCTATAGACAAAGAACCCATCCTCCCTGATCCCTTTTCCAGGTGCAGCCCATTCACCTGGGTGTCTTGAGTCCTCCTGAAAACCTGGCTCAGGAAGCTAAAACAGCAGGACTCCGCCCAAGCTTTTGTCCTTACCTCTCACTTTCCCCCAACTGAGCTCAGGGGCTATAGATATGTTAATTGAGCCTGAGAATCCAAGTTGCTGGCCTGGGATTCGAACCAGCAAAGTACAATGTAAAGTTACCTAGAATGTATGGAATGTCTGGAAAAGTACTGATAGCTGTACCTTGCCTAAGTCCCTCCCAGCTTGGTGTGAAGCTCCTCCCCTAAATAAAACAGAGGCCCGGGCCTCCCCAGGTGTGCATTACAGGAGGGCATGCAGTAAAGATTACAGGGCAGTGAGTTGCTGCCTGCAGAGGCCACGATGCCTGTAGTTCCAAGCCTGCCCACCAGTGATGTATCCACCCTGGCTTTGGGGTGCCTCATTGTCCCCCTCTTTCTGTCTGTGTATTCTTTTGCTATCCCTATCGCCGCTGGATCTCCCCTCCTCGTGAACAACACAACTATGTCGAGGTCAGACCCCAACATTCAGTGGAGACTCTTTCCCCCCACACTCTTAAACTAAGCTCCCTCTTGAAACCTTGTAAGCCAGGCACTTTGTGCCTTTATTGCCCCTCATTTTAGACAGCCAATGTCTAAGTTGCCTGTCCCTATCTACCCTGTGCACAGAGCAGATAGCATTGATACTTGATTTGAAGACTCTTTCCCTCTCTGTTGGTATTTAGAGTAACTACCCCTCTGAGTATAGGTCAGGCTCATCATGAAGATGTATCTTCTGTCACTGTAGCTGTACCAGTCTGCTTGTCCTTTCTAGTAGGAATGTCTCACCTCACAAGGTTGTGGATGGGACTCAGGATTCTACCTAAGGTCCTGTACTCTGTAAAGACTGCACAAGGCCTATTTCACTGGGCAATTTGTAGAACCCCTTTGAGGTATTCTAATCAGTTATAGCTGAAGACGGGCTTACAAGTTTTCTCTAATCATGTTTGCCAACATTCCTTTCTATGCCACTCGAGTGTCTATTTTACAATAGTAGGCAAGGGAAACTAATATTCATAAGACAGTCAAGGATTTTAGTATTATTTACCCTCTTCAAGCTATTCCTAGATCCTTGTATCCCAGAGCCCTGTTGTTCCAAGGTTGAGTATGCATCACTATTT
>NW_006408763.1:1329244-1343421 GCF_000296735.1 Chrysochloris asiatica | reverse complement strand
ATTTTTAGGAATTCCTTCTCAGGCATTTCCAAAGCCTGCCCATCTTCCAGTATGGAGTGTAGGTCTCCTTCCAGCTCATTTGCCTCAGTCACTTTATCTTGTTTCTGGACATGTGCTGATAATGTCATCTGCTTCTGTTTTTTGGGCATCTTCAGGGGTTATCTCTGTGGCCTTCCTTAATACTTAGATGGGTGTGTATTTTGGTATATTTTATGCTTTCTGAATGCCTCCAGGTAGATGTGATCAGGAGATGGGCTTCCCTTTTCACTCTTCTTCCGGAGAAGTTTCAAGATGCCACTGTTGGTCGTTTTGACATAATTTAGGATTTAATTTTTGGCCTATTTCCACGTTTGTCTGCTTGTCCTGCTCCACAATCCCCATTTAGGCCTTTTTTTTCTAGTTGGAAACAGTTCTGGGCCAGCTGTGGCCGTTTAGTTTTAATTGGAAACTGTCTCTTTAAATTTCGAGGAGATCTGTGTGCATGCGTAGTAGAACCCTCCAAGGGTGGGGCTGGGGCACACACTAGCTCAGGTACCCCTATAGTCACCAGAATGGAGGTGCGGAGACAGCAAGGGACCAATGAACAGATACCAAAAGAAAAGAATGTCCATACCTTTAGCTCCATGGTTCTGCCAGGCGTCTGTGGCTGCTCCGATCCTTCCCCCACGTGGTCTTACCCAAGATGGCGGCTCCTGAGCATCCCGGACTAGAAAGCAATAGATTTCTTGCTTCTGCCACAAATTCCCCCAGCTGTGAGCCTTCCAACTCTCTAAATATTCCTTATATATGTGGTTCAGAGTTCTGGGACCATCCCTTGAGCCTGCTTAGTCGGGTATTCTGTGTTGTTGTTGGCGGAGCTCTCTGCTACATGTCCACCTGATCCGCCATCTTGTTTGTTCTCCTCTCTACCCATTTTTAAATAGGATTATTTGTTTTTCTTTTGAGGCATTGAAGTATTCTGTACATTTTAAAAAGTAGACCTTTCTTTTCTCTGATATGTCATTGCTAAACATTGTTTCCCAGTCTGGCGTTTCTTTTTTGTTGGTACACATAAGCGTCTAATTTTTAGGAGGTCCCAGTCATCTATTTGTCTTCAGTTATGTGTGATAGGGTATTTTAAGTTTATCCTCTATTTTTTCATTGGTGATCTTTATAGTTCTAGGCTTCAGATTTCGGTATTTAATTTACATTGAGTGCATTTTGTGTATGTGTGAGATACGGGCTTGTTTCATTTTTCTGTAAATGGATTTCCAGTTTTGCCAATACCATTTGGTAAACAGACTATCTCTTCCTCATTTAATGCATTTTGGCCCTTTGTCAAAGATCAACTGACCCTTGTTGTTAAGTGCCCTAGAGTCAGTTCTGACTCATAGGGGTGTATAGGGTTTCCAAGGAGTGTCTGGTGAGTTTGAACCGCTGACCTTGTGGTTCAAACCAACTGTTAAAGTCCAGAGCTTTTATCCTACAGCACCACACCAGGACTCTGTATGTCTTTTGTTGTACTAATACCAGGCTGTTTCAACTACTGTGGCCATTTAGTGGGTTCTGAGATTGGGATGTGAGAGGCCTCTTACTCTTTTTTTTTTTTTTTTTTTCCCAGTAATGATTTTGCTTCTCTGGGAGTTTCTTTCCTTTCCATATAAAGTTAATGATTAGTTTTTCCATGTCTTTAAAAAATGATGTTGGAATCTGGACTGGGATTAGGATTATGTTTTATCTATAGATTGCTTTGAGTAGTGTTGACATTTTCATAATGTTAAATCTTCCTATCTATGAGCAAGGTATAGTCCTCCATTTCTGCAGGTCTTTTTTTGGTTTCTTGTAGTAGTGTTTTATAGCTTTCTTTGTATAGGTCTTGTTTTTCTGGTTAGATTTATTCCCAAGTATTTCATCTTTTGGGAATAAATCTATCAGCACTGGACTACAAACCACAAGATTGGTAGTTCAAATCTTCCAGTTGCTCCTTGGAAACCCTATACAGGGTTGCTATGAGTCAGAACTGACTTGACAGCACTTAACAACAATAACAACCTTGTAAATGGTATTGTTTTCCTGATTTCCTTTTCAGAGCTCTCTTGATTAGTGTAAAGGAGTACACGTGATTTTTTTTTTTTAAAGCTTTTATTGCAAATTGAAGGTTTTACAGGGCAGATCATCAGTTTTACATTCAACCAATCGTTGCAATGATTATAATTCCCTCCATGGACCAGAAGCTAGCAGTATGTGTACCTCTGTTATCTTTTTTTTTTTTCCTTTTGATGTGCCCATACCACACTGAAAATATATATTCATTTAAATGTCCAAAGGGCACATTTTGCAAGCCAGCCTCCTACCTGCCCGCAACACTGCCTTTCTCAGTCCATGGGCCTATAGTCCTCTGTTGCTCTATCTATACCATTGCCTCTGCCACGATCTCTGTTGTCACCGGGTGCTGCTTTTCTGGTTAGGATCCCTCCCTCCTCTTGATGGTCTTTGGGTCCTCTGTTCCTGAAATGACAGATTAACTGCTCCCCCCTTTTAGTTATATTACATTTATAGTTGTGACAATCGCCATTAGTCCTGATAACAGTTACTCACAATTGAATCATAAGATCCTGTCCCCATCACCACCAGACCTATCTGGATAATAAGAAAACTATTCAGTGGTGATTCTGACACTAAGCACCCTCATGAAAGCTTGTGAGCCAGCTACTTCATGCCTTCATAGCCCTCCAATTTTGATAGCCGAAGTCTAAGTTGCCCATCCCTATCAACCCAGTGTTGTGAGGAGGCCTGCTTGATCCTTGATGTGAAGAATCCTTCCCTTTCGTTTGGAATTTTGGGCAACTTTTGACTATGAGCAGGTTGTAGCAATTTATGCTTGCGCCCTGTATCAAACTTCTGTATCTTCATTTGATCAAGTTCTGGTCAGCAAACCATCCAGACTGGGTCAAATGGATACTGTCTGCAAGTTTGGGAGTTCTCACACACCTCCCCCTACTTAAGACCACCTGACCACTTCACTCTTCACTCCAGCCCCCAATGGCTAGGTCAGTGTTCTTGGGCTCAGGTGTTCATATATCTCCCTGGACTTCAAACCAGCCAGCCCTTTCCTTTCTCTCTTTCCTCTTAGGGTTGTAGGGTGTCTATGGAACAGGGCCAAACTCAGACCATGTCTTCATTGCTGCCAGTGGTTTTTGTATGTTGTTCTTGTACCTTGCCAGTTTGCTGAATCTTGCAATTGGTTCCATCAAAATTTCTTGCTGAGTCTTTGGAATTTTCTAAGTATAGGATCATATCATCTTGCAAATACAGAGTTGTATTTCTTTGCCAATTTGGATGACTTTAATTTCCTTTTCTTGCCTTATAGCTCAGACTAAGATTTCCAGCACAGTATTTTGAATAGCAATGGTGGTAAAGGACATCTTTGTCTGGTTCCTGTTTGCATACATGGCATGAGTAAGGGGAATGGCTTTAGTTTCTCACTTTTGGCTGTTAGTTGTTGGTTCCTTTCTTTTCCTGTTTTGTTGAGAAATTCCTATTCCTATTTACTTGAGTGTTTTTTATCAGGAATGAGTGTTGGATTTTGTCAAATGCCATTTCTGTATCAATTGATAATGATCATGTGATTTTTTTCCCCCTTTGATTTATTTATGTGGTAGATTACATTGTTTTTTTAACATTGACCCATCCCTGCATACCTATTATGAATCCCACTTGGTCATGGTGTGTGTGTGTGTATATATGTATATATACACACATACAGTTGAATTCTATTTTCTAGGAGAGAATTTTTGCATCTATGTTCATGAGAGATGTTGTTAAGTGCCACTGAGTCGAGAGATACTAGTTTATAATTTTTTCTCTGTTAGTGATGTCTTTGTCTGATTTTGGTATCAGTTATGCTTGCTTCATAAAATGAATTCAGGAGTTTTCCGTCCTTTTCTGTATTCTGGAATAGTTTGAATAGAATTGGTGTCAGCTCAAGGCTGTAATCTTTTTGGAGTAAGATCACCAGGTATTTTCTTTTGCCAGCTGGCAGGTGGGTTCCAACCTCTGACCTTATTTTTGGTTAGTAACCAAGTATTTTAACAACTGTACCACCAGTGTGCCTTCCATCTGGAATAACAGTTGGTAATTTAAGGGGTATGACTCGACGGCACTTAACAACAACAAACCTATGTCAACACTGTCCCTAAGAATGGCAGTACAAATGACATTTGCCATGGATCAGTGTAAATTAGGACATTGGGTATTTTACCCTTAAATCAGACTTGTGCTCCTGGAGCAGTGGAGCAAATCCAAGTTAGAAAAAGAGAAGTTTTATTAGCAGATGCCACCAGCATGGAATCCAACTACAATGCAGACTATCTTAATGGAACCCCACTTGTGATCAGAATACATAGAGTTTAAATACATTTACAGTGGAATATAGACTGGGGAAAGTCATATGCTTTTCTAGGTACTTTTCCATTTACAAAGATGTAAATATTGACCATAATCAGATAAAACAGTAAGAGTAGCATTTGTGATAGTTAGAGTCTTCAACATCCAGCACACAATATACCTGTCCTTGAGCAATACAGAAATTTATATAAAAGTTCCTTAAAGGCTGCAGAGAAGAATAAGGCATACATGGCATGAGTAAGGCTAACTACAAACGTGGTGTAATGTTGGTGGATAATAGTACATTAATAATAGGTCACAAGTATACTAGCAGTCCTTGTTGTTGGGTGCTTTTGGCTCTGACACATAGCAGTCTTATGTTCAAAAGAACAAAAGGTGGCCTGATCTTGCACATCCCACAGAAATTGCTGTTTGAGCCCATTGATACAACCATGTGACAAAATCCATCTTGTTGATGTTCTTCTTTTTCACTGACCCTCTTCTTCATCAAAAGGAGCTCTGGTGGCATAGTGGGTTACAAGTTGGGCTGCTAACTGTAAGGTCAGCAGTTCAAATCCACCAGCTGCTCAACAGTAGAAAGATAAGGTTTTTTGCTCCTGTAAATATTTATAGCTTCAGAGTCCCTATACAGGGTTGCTGTGAGTTAGATATGACTCGATGTTACTTAAGAACAACTTTACCAAACACGTTGTCTTTCTCCTGGAACTGATCCTTTCTAATAACATGTCCAGAATACATGAGACGAAGTCTCACCATCCATCCTCACTTCTAAGGGGCAGACTGTCCTCCAAGAAAGATTGTTCGTTCTTTTCAGTCTATGGGATCGTCAGTATTCTTTGCCAACACCATGATTCAAAGGCATCAATTCTTCAGTCTTCCTTATTCACTGTCCAGCTTTCACATTCATATGTAACAACCGAAAACACCACCTTGCGGCTCAACTCAAACCTTCTGTTCCAGTGCTTATCTACAGTGCCACACCAGGACACAGCCCAAGACTGGTTCCTAGGAGGTAGGGAATCAACATGTCTCCACTTTCTGATACCAACCCACCAACTGTCCGTCCCACAGCACTCAGCTCTTGTGCTGGCTTTGATTATTTGTCTCAGTGGTCACACAGAATTCGCAGACTATACAGGTTACAGTTCAGTTTCAGGAAAGCTCAAGATACAGTTCTTCCATCAAGACAGTTTATTCTCATTCCCATGGGCCACTCTGCCAGTAAGTGCTCAGGGCCACCCACTCTGCCAGCAAGCTTTCTCACACCATGCCATCTCCTGCCAGTCTCCTGGTGCTGCTGGCCCTGTGGTTGCCATCTCTCTGCCGCTCCTTCTTGCTGTCTGTAGTGTCACAGCTGTCTGCCTCCTGGATCAAGGAGGTTAAGTGCAGGGATCTTAGGTTCAAAGGACACGTTCTGCTTCTGGCTCTTATTCTTTGATGGTAGTGAGGTCTGGTGTGGCTAATTTTAAACCTATTGGGATGGCAAAACTAACCAGTCACCAGATTAGGATCCCTTCCCCACTAGGATACTGTGTACCTTACATAGTGGTAGCAAGCTTTCCAGTCCCCTTGATGGGATAATGCACTGGACCACAAGGTTGGTTTGAATCACAAGGTCCTATAACTCACCAGCTGGAAACCCTATATGGAGTCGCTATGAGTTGGAACCCACTGGTGTGGCGCTGTGGGTTAATGCTCCAGACTGCAAAGCCTTTGAGTTGCAAGGTCAGCAGTTCAAGCTCACCAGCTGCTCCTCGGAAACCCTATACAGGATCGCTATGGGTGGGAATCGACTTGATGGCACTTAACAACAACAATCATTTGACTATGACTACAAAAGCCCTATTTAATTAACAGCACCACAGGTGAGATATACTCTAGGTTGTATTTTGGCTCTTGTGGACTTGTTTTAATTTTCAGCTTCACCTTAAAACCTGTATGTAAGCAGTTGTTGGTTGTTTTTTCCTGACTGATTATGAGTTTCTCCATTGTCTCTTTACAAAGATGTAATTGATGTGATTCCTTTATATTCTGTCTCGTGAGGTCCACACATATAGTCCCTGTTTATGTTGTTGAAAAAAGGTATTTACAGTGAATAGTTAGTTGGTCTTAAAATTCTGTCATGCAACCTCTGGCATACTTGCTATCATCAAGGCTATATTTTCTTTGTTTCTTTTTTTCCAGCTTTCACAATCTAGTCACCAGTAATTATCAGTGCATCTTTTTTTTTTTTTTTTCAATGCATCTTGATAGCATGTTTGATCAATTTCAGACTGTAGAAGTTGGTAAAAGTCTTTGGTATTAGTGGTTGGTGTGTAAGTTTGAACAAAAGTTATATTAACTGGTCTTCCTTGTAGAGGTGTGGATATGATCCTGTCACTGGCAGTGTTGTACTTCTGGGTAGATCTTGAAATGCTCCTTTGAAAATGAATGTGAAGCCTTTTCCTCTTCAGTTTCTCACGGTAGATCATGTCATTGTCCAATTCAGAATGAACAATGCTAATCCATTTCAAATCACTAATGCCCAGGATATTGGTCTTCAAGGGTCCATTTCATTTATGACAAGTTCCCATTTGCTAAGTTTCATACTTAGGAGATTCCACATTCGATTATTATATATGTCTGCAGCTGTTTTTTCTCATTTTGAGTTGTGCCACATCAGCAAATCCTGAAAGTGTGACTCCATCTGTGTCACGGAGTCTGCCGTACCCCCATTTGTATTTTGAATGTCTTCCAAGGAGCTCTGATGGCACTGCAGTTAAGCACTCAATTTTCAATTAAAAGGTCAGTGGCTTGACTCCATCAATTGCTCTGTAGGAAAACCATGTGGCGGCAGTCCACTTCTGTAAATATTTGCAGTCTTGGAAACCCTGTGAGACAGTTCTTTGTACTCTTAGAAATAACTTTGTACTTTGAAATTAGTCCTCTTTGTATCAGTATCTAGCTTTCCATGTGCCAGAGATAACACCTCAGAAATTCTAGTTCTTTCCACTTAATTTGTTCAATTTTGAGTTTTCAGTGTGTATGTAGGGCTGAATCAGGTGGTGTGCAAGGGGCCTCAAAGAGTTGGTGGAAAAATAGAATTGAAAACTAATGGAATTTTTATCTGAACTTTTTGGGACCCCCTCATACATAGCATGGCCATGAATCAGAGCCTACTTGATAGTACCTAACAACAACAACAACTCCAAGAGAGAATAAAACATTTTGTCATGTCATAGATTTTTTAATGGTTTTAGTTTTTGTCCCAGTTGTTATTTAAATAGTTTAGTATTGAGATTTTCTCCCCCTTAAATGTTTTTTGGTGGGGTTAGTTTCTGAGGCTGTGTTCCACCGGCTGAGTTGTAAATGCCTTGAAGCTGTAGGCCTTCCCCTTGTTTTGTTTTCCTTGTAGTGCCTTCTGTATATTCATTTGTTGTATTTATTATGTGCCAGGTACTTGGTGGTGTGTGGGTTAGGCATGGGGCTATTACCTGCAAGGTTGGCAGTTCAAACACACTGGCTCCGCTGTGGGAGAAAGATGAGACTGTCTCCATCAAGATGTGCAGTTTCAGGAATTCCTGTAGGGTTGCTATGGTTGGGCAGAATCCACTCAGTGGGAATAGGAATTGTGCTAGTTATCCATGCTGTATGCTCATTAAATGGTAACTGACAGAGGAAAGACCATGGGAGTTCACTTAATGGTTCGATTCACCTGGTTTTGTTTTTTTTTAAATGATGATCAGTGGTTTATTTCAGTGCTCTGTTCCTTGCTGCCTACTCACCAGAATGTGTAAAATGAAAAAGAATTGCAATACCAAATTTCAGTAAGGATGAGGAGCAGTCAAAATTCTTAAATGATACTTTTGAAAATTGTTTGGCAGTTTCTAATAAAGCATTAACACACATTGATTTAGCAATTTCACTCTTACATATTTATCCAAGGGAAAAATTGTCCCTGCCTCACAACAGGGTCCTATTTTGACAACTCCATTTCTAACATAAGTAGACTATCTATTTTTAAAATTTTCACTGCTATTCCCTTTTAGTATCCATATCTATAAAAAGCACAAACTACACAGTATAGATGAAATTCAAAAACATTGAGTAAGAGAATAGTTATATAAGAATGCATGTGTGATTCCATTTATATGAAATATAAATGGAATATATTTGTCTTTGAAGGTTGGCATTAAAATAACACCAGCAAATTACATGCTGCAATATTGTATATAGTACACATTACTAATGTACCAAAAAAAAAAAACCCAAAACAGATGGTTGTAAGTACGGTTTATCATAACTCAAATACATTATAAGTCAGGGACTACTTGTATATGTCCACACAAAGAGTGTTCTTTGTCAGCTTTATTCATAATAGTCCCAAACTGGAAACAATATGACTATTTATCATCAGTTGAATGAGTAAATAAATTGTTGTTGTATAGTGCCATCAAGTCGGTTTTCTCATAGTGACCCTGTATAGGATTTCCAAGGAGCAGCTGGTAAGTTTGAACTGCTGACCTTGTGGTTCAAACCAACTTTGCAGTCCTGTGCTTATCTTAAAACGGCACACCAGGACTGTAGTGCTTTTATACAATGGAATACAAAGGAATAATAGAAGTACAAACTGTACAATTTGGGTGAAATTAAAAAATACTGAGTGAAAGAAGTTAGTTATTTAAGAATGAATACATATATGATTCCATTTATATGAAATTCTGGAACAAGTTAAACCAATCCAGGGTGATAGCAATCAGAATAGTGGTTGACAGGGATATAAGGGGGGTTTTATTTGGAAGGGACAGAAGGGAACCTAGAACCTTCTAGAGTGTCGGAAATATTCTAAAACTTAATTTGGGAGGTAGTTGCATAGGTGTCTGTATTTGACAAAATCCATTGAGCTATATACAGTTTAGATTCCTGGTGTGGCACTGTAGGATAAGTACTGGGCTGCTAACCATAAGGTCAGCAATTCAAACCCATCAGCTGCTGCTTGGAAACCCTAGACAGGGTTGCTATTATGTTGGAACCGACACTATGGCACTTAATAACATAAATTAAACCTCATAGTGTTGTTTGTATAAAAGTATCATAATGAATTATTAATATTTCAGTGTGACAATATTTGTTCTTATTAAAGAATGATAAACGAAAATCTTAAAACTATATGGTAATATATATATATTTTTAAATGATTTCTCTTCATTTTAAAAGCAGGGCTTGACTCCAACCACCTGCGTTATGCCTGTTTTTCTCTTTTCCAGATCCATTGATGAGATGAAACGGTTAGAGGAAATGTCAGGAGTTCCGAGATCTGGAGTTGAGCACCACTCCCCAGAACCAAAATCTCAAACAGAAGGGAACGAAAATTCCGGAGGCAAAGAGCAGCCATGGGAAATGGTGATGGATAAGAAACACTTTAAGCTGTGGCGGCGCCCAATTACAGGCACCCACCTCTACCAGTACAGAGGTGAGCCCCATTTGCATTGCCTTCTAAGTGTGTTCCAGGGTTGCCTAAGGTGTCCTAGTGATGCAGTGGTGAAAGTGCTTAGCTGCTAACCAAGAGGTCACGGTTCAACCTACTAGCCATTCTGCAGGATAAAGATGTGGCTGTTTTGCTCCTGTAAAAATGTGCAGCCTTGGAATTCCTACGGGGACAGTTTATTCTCCCACATGGTCACTATGAGTTGGAACCAGCTTGATAGCAGTGGGTTATGGTTTGCCTAGGTGTGCAGAACTTGTTTTTCATACCTCTTTAAGCCTTTCTATTCTGATTATTTCTCAGGAAATTTGCCATGTTTTTCTCTTTGTTGATTTTCTTCCAGATGACACAACTCCAGTGAAATTTTTGCCTTATTCTGCTGCCCTAGTTATGACTTCCAGTTTCTGAATCCGCCTTTGTGATCTATCAGTACTCTATAATTAAAATGCAGTTGAGTGATAGGAACAGGGTGAGTGATGCAAGTACATCAACCACCCCCTCTTATTCTTTCTTGTCATTCTAGTTTTTGGAACCTACACAGATGTGACACCCCGACAGTTCTTCAATGTTCAGGTGAGTTAATGTTTCTTCCTAGATTTGGAGCTTCTAGGCCTAAATTGCCACCGTGGCTAAAAACAGTGGGCTCAACCATAGCAACAGTTGTGAGGATGGCACAGAACAGACAGGCATTGTGTCCATTTCTGTTGTACACAGGGTTGCTATGAGTTGGAACGGACTCTGCACCCAACAACAACAAACCTTTAGAAAAGCCAGTTTTTACTGTTCAGAGGAATACTTTCTCGGTCTCAGATGTAGCATTGGCTTCTGTACCTACATCTTGTTTCTTCGTACTTCTCACCCCACATTGCAGAGCATCTAGGTAAACATTTGTATATAATTTCATGTGTCCCATGGGAGTGAAACCTGCACCCCACCCCCCAGGGCTTTTGGGAAGATAATGCAGGAATGAATTTGAATTCTTTGATATTATTTGATAAGCCTTTATAGTTCTCATATTTATCATTTAAAAATCACTTTTATGTTAAAGATCTAGCCAAAAGAATTTAGACAATTCTCTGACATTTCTTGGGATTTGTAGTTTATCTGACCTGTAGTGTGACTGTGTGCTTAAATTATATGGTTTGAACTTGTTTCATGAGCCAGCCCAAGGAACTGATTCCTCTGGTTCCCATGTGGAATTGGCTGTATTTAGAGGTAGTTGTTAAGTTTTGTTCATGGCTTACTTTTATAGGTAAGTAACAACGTGCATTGATTGGTAAGTATGACCTGAGTCACCTAAGAGTCAGTCTTTCCTTGTAAATTAATTTGTTTCTTCCGCTGTTCCAGTCACACTTTCATGCGAGGTGAATTGATGGCAGTTATTCACAGAAAAGTATTTTGAAGGCTTTTAAAGGAATAATCTCTTGTTATACACAATTAACATGGATGAATCTCAAAAGTATTATTCTGAGCAAAGAAGCAAGACACAGAAAAGATCATATTGTAAGATCCGTTTTAAATCTAAAAAGTTAAAGAACAAGTAAATCTAATTTTGACACACTTGCCTTTAAAAAAATTAAGATATATAACAAAGATATATAACAAAACATTTGCCATTTCAACCATTTTTGTGTGTATAGTTCAGTAACATTAATTTTGTTTTTTCATCACCCTCGCTGTGGGTCGGGATCAACTTGACGGCACTTAACAACAAAAAACCCAGAAACTCCGTGCCCCTTACACATTAACTCCTCCTTTCCCTCAACCACCCTGCCCTGGCAACTATTCATAAACTTTTATCTCTGCATTTTCCTACTCTGGGTATTTCCTGTAAGTGGGATCTTGCAATATTTCTTCGTTTGTGACTGATTTATCTTATACTCTGCATAATGTTTTCAAAGTTTATCCATGTTGTAGCATTGACCATTTGTATATCTTCTGTATTCAAATCCTTTTGGTCATTTTTTGATTAGGTTGTTTTTGTTGTTGTTGAGTTGTAAGAGTTCTTTGTATATCCTGGATATTAAACCCTTATCAGATACATGGTTCCCAAATATCTTCCCCACTTTCTATATGTTGTCTCTTCATATTATTGCTAAAATCCTTTGGTATGCAATTGTTTCATTTTGATCTTTTGCAGTTTTGGTGCCATTGTTGGAGAGTAGGTCCTGAAGCATTACTCTTAACATTTTGTTCTAGGAATTTTATGGTTTTAGTTCTTAAAATTTAAGGCTGTTGATTCATTATGAGTTCATTTTTGTATATAGTGTGAGATATGGATACAGATTTATTCTTTTCCCTTTGCATTTTCTTGATGGTATCCTGAAGAGCAGAATTTTTAAATTAAAATTTTATTTAACTGGCCTATAATTTCAAATTTATAGTTACAAGAATAAAAAATCATATCTTTTGTATACTCAGATTTATCTTTTGCACTTTTTCCATTTGATTTACATTATATGAATATATACATGTCTTTTTTTAAATGTTTTATTGTGAATTATGTGATAGTTTACATGGGAGAACATTAGTTTTACATTCATCCTATCATATATCATTTATTGCCATGGTTACTATCCCTCCATGCATCATCAACCAATCACAGGTTATACCCTTGTAAGCCCTCCCCCCTCCCCCCAGTCGTCAGCACACAGCCCCTCTCGCTCTCTGGGTCTAAAGTCCCCAGCCGTTCCATTTTCCCACATCATCATCTCTGCCTCCATCTCTGGCATCACTGCTTCTCTAGGTAAGGTCCCACACTCCGCTCTTCTCTCTTGATGGTCCCAGGGCCCTCCGCTCCTAGACTGAAAAGTTAATCACTCCTCTCCTTGCTACAAAGCGTCTAGTCTACCTTTGCATTTCCAACCCTCACAATCAGTCCTGATAACAATTATTCACTATTGTATCACAAGAGACCTATCTGCATTTCATTTCATCAGCCCCGCCTAGACAGATTGGATACTACTCAATGGAGATTCTACCTTCTTCCAGGCCCTCTGGATCTAGGTTCTCTCTTGAAAGCTTGTAAGCTAGTCACTTCTTGCCTTTGAAGACCCCCATTTTGGGTAGCCAATGTCAAGGTTGCTCATCTCTGTCTACTCTGTATATGGAGAAGGTGGGAATGATGGTCCTAGCTGTAAAGATTTGTTCCATCTTTTGAGAATATACACATACTTTTTATCTGAGTCTTTTTAAAACTTTTTCTTGTGGATGAAAGTTTACAGAGCAGATTATCAGTTTTACATTCAACAAGTCATTCTCTTCATTTCCTCTCCCCTCAATGTAACATCACTCATCCCACTTCCTCCCTGGGTTTCTTATTTCCACTCCTCCTCCTTTCCCAATCCTTCTGAACTTTTGTTCTTGGGTAGATACTGTCCTTTTGATTTAAAATGGTTGGGTGTTTTATGGTATGTAGTGTAGTTAGTGGTTATGAGTTGGGCTGTGAACCGCACGGTCAGCAGTTTGAAACTACTACCTACCTGTTCTGCGGGAGAAAGATTAAGCTGTCCGTTCCCATAAAGATTTACAGCCTTAGAAACCTTATGCAGGGCTGCTGTGACTCGGAACTGACTACACGGCACGTAACCACCACCACCATACTTTCCTCACTAATGTTGTCCCCCCTGTGTACCTATCTCCGGCTTGGCAGAGAATTGAAGTACTGGGGTGAATTCAGTTTCAGTCTTTAAGGGTGACCAAGAGCCATGGTCTTGGGGTTCCAGCAGTTTCTGTCTGACCAGTAAGTTTGATCTATTATGATTTTTAGTTTTGATTCAGGTTTTTGTCCCAATTTATCCAGGACCTTCTAATGTGATTCCTTTTAGAGAAGGGATAGTGGTAGCCAGGCACCATCTAGCTCTTGTGGTCTCAGGGTCGTGGTGATTGATGCTCCTGTGGTCAGTAAGTGTAATAGACTGATTGTTTCCAAGTGTCTTCAGTTTTCATCACTTTTCTTTCCTCAGGACAGGCAGAGACCAATAGTTGCACCTCAGATGTCTGCTCATAAGCTTTTCTTTGTGGACCATGTTATGACAGTTGACTATGAGATCCCCCAAGACTATATGCTCATTCCCTCAAGGTGTTTGGTCATGTTCAAGAAGTTTTCATATTGCTCCCTGTATGCTCCACCATATTCACATATATATTTACAGTAAAGGTAAATCCCCATGTATAAATACCCTGTCAAATCTGTACTATTTGTAGGTAGACTCTCATGCTCCTTCCCATACCCATTCAGCCTTTGTATCTATACCATTACTGCATTGCTTGAACCTTTCAAGGGTAAATTACATACAGACAGATAGCCTTTTTTTTTTTTTTTTTT
>NW_006408763.1:1324287-1326072 GCF_000296735.1 Chrysochloris asiatica | reverse complement strand
GGGTATTCGGTGTTGTTGTTGGCAAAGCTCTCTGCTGTACGTACACCCGATCCGCCATCTTGTTTGTTCCTCCCAGACAGATACCTTTTATCCCTAATTCCTTCTGTGTATATTCTTAAGATTAGGGTTATTAGTCGACCATGGTATCGTTATAAAAGGTAGTAAATTTAATATATATGCAATATTTTTATTCCCAAGAATGTTCCTTTGTCACATATTGTTCCCTCCAGTACAGATACCATCAGACTACATTTAGATGTCAGGCCTCTTTAGATCGCTTTAATCTGGGACATCTCCACTGTGAAGGCTTTTATGTAATAAAGATGAAGAGCCTCTGCTCAGATCTTTCCTGTTGAGCAGCATGGGAAACATTTAAAACAAAAATGAAAGAAGGGAGATGGAGGGTGATCTCATCCAGAGTTGTAAATTCAAAGACCCTTTTCTCTTCTTGGATATTTTATTAGTTTTATTGGACTCAGAACTGGTACCACCCACCAGTAATATGCAGATGTACATTTATCCTAAGCGCTTGTCAGTTTGTATGACTTTTTACTGGTTTGGATGTACATAATTGTCTAGATTTGAAATTCTCTGGTTGGTAATAATACCCGAAATTTAGAAAATAATTCTACTTGCAATTCTTTGTGTGAGGTATCTGCTCATACTTTTGGACATTTAAAAAAAATCTGTTTAGAACATTTTAGAATTGTTTCATATTCATTTATATCACTGGTTGTATTTTCTCTGACTTATCTGTTGCAATATTTTTTCCTTGCTCCTTTCGTTGCTTTGTCCTTTACTTTTCACATTCACATTCATTGTACTGATAATGGCCTCATTAAGGGATTGAAAACATCATTTATACACTTTGGCACTAGTAGGCTTTTAGATCAGAGCATTGTTTCCTCAAAAGACCCTGAGTCAGAGGCCCAAGCATCTTGAGAACAAGTTTGTCCTGGGTCTCTTGAGCCTTCATGATTTTCTCTTTCCATAGCTGGACACAGAGTATAGAAAAAAATGGGACGCTCTGGTAATCAAGCTGGAGGTGATCGAGAGGGATGTGGTTAGTGGTTCTGAAGTTCTTCACTGGGTAACTCATTTTCCCGTAAGTATGTTTACTTCTGGTTTTACTTTCTCAAGGCTGTTGGATGCACAACACTAATCTTTCCTGTCCATTTCTTTAGTACCCGATGTATTCACGGGATTATGTTTACGTTCGACGGTACAGCGTGGATCAGGAAAACAACGTGATGGTATTGGTGTCACGGTATGTATGACAGGCTGCGGCTCTCGCTGAGTTCCTTCAGATGCGTCTGTCCTTTGTTCATCTGTGTCTGTGGTGGGAGTTTGTATATTCTTAGCACCCTTCTGCGTTCTCCCATATGATTCCCCACAGCCAGTGCCTCACCCTTTTCTAGGTAGAAGTGAGTGTTCTCTGTGGCTCTCTAGGAAGATTGTTGTTAATAACAGGGAGTTGATTCCGACTCATAGCAACCCTTTAAAAGGTTTCCAAGAAGTGCTTGGTGGGTTTGAACTTCTGACTTTGTGGCTGGCAGTCCAGTGCTTATTTTACTGTGTGACATAAACCCTCATGAGTCACAAATGTACTATAGGACCATACTTAAGTTTTTGAACTTAGTTTGTTTTGTATTCACTCATCCTAGTAGAGATCATCTGAAGAACAGATTTGATGAATTAAACACTAAAGACCAAAGACCAGAAGAGTTGTGGGATGACATCAAGAATATCATACATGAAGAGAGCAAAAAGTCATTAAGAAGACAA
>NW_006408763.1:1212125-1322587 GCF_000296735.1 Chrysochloris asiatica | reverse complement strand
GAAAAAGAGGAAGACCCCCAACGAGATGGATCGGCCAGGTGGCATCATTGATGGACTCGGGGGTGGCAGCGGTGGTGAGGTTGGCCCAAGATCGAACACTGTTTCGTTCTGCTGTGCATGGGGTCGCTATGAGTCGGTTCCGACTCGATGGCACCTGACAACAACAACAAGTAGCTACTCTTGTTTGTTTTTCCCATTTAAAAAAATTAGAATTAACTTCTTAGGTCATCTTAATCTTACTTAGCACCGATGTTGTTTGATTTATAAACATTGTGTAGATTTTACTTCCCCTTTTCTCCTTACCAGAGCTGTGGAACACCCGAGTGTGCCAGAGTCTCCTGAATTTGTGAGGGTCAGATCATATGAATCCCAAATGGTTATCCGTCCCCACAAATCATTTGATGAGGTGAGTTTTAAAGCACCCAAGAGATGGATGGTGTGTGTTGGCTTTGGATTGTTCTCAAGAAGTACCTTTTGTCTGGAGGGGGTAAATTGTTGTAGAGCATTGGTTTCACACTTGGCATGCATCAGAGTGAATTAAATATTAAATAAAATACATTACTGAGCTTCAACCTCAGAGTTTCTGGTTCAGGAAGAATCTTCATTTCTAGCAAGTTCCCAGGTGATACTGAAGCTACTGATCTGGAAACATACTTTGGGAACCCCTGTTGTTTGTAGGGTGATGTATCTGGAAGATCCCCTAGACCAAGTGTTGATCTGTTGACTCCCTTTATTTTAAGAGACAGTTAGGAAAAAATAGTAAGCATATACTCATTAGACTGACAATAGTAGTGTCTCAATTTTCCAGAACTGCCATAACAGGATGTCACTAAGTGGGTGCCTTTAAAGCATAGAATTGTGTTTGTCACAGTTTTAGAAACTAAAAGTTCAAATCATTGTCTCAGCCATCCATGATCGTCTTCGTACTTTCTGATGTTGTTAAGTGCTGTGAGTCAACTATGACTCATAGCAACCCTATACAGGGTTTCTGAGGAGCAGCTGGTGGGTTTGAACCACTGACCATATGGATCACAGTTCAGTGCACATCCTGTAGCATCACACCTGACAATCCTCTGACATCCCTTTGCTGCTTATAGATTCATCTGCCTCTGTCGTGACATGGTGTCTGTACTCGCATGGTGTCACTCAGTCCCTTTTTATAAGACCCCACTCAGGAGGAGTTAGGGCTAGGACCTGTCCTACTCCAAAACTACCTACACAACCCAGCTGATAACAAAAACCCTTTGTCTATATAAGGTCACAGTTACAGATACAGGGACTAGAACTTTAACATAACTTTTTGGAAGATGCAACTGAATCTAGAACAGGTAGCGTTTCTAATTAGTAGATCGTGCTCCTTTTCAGTGAAAAGTTTTCCCATGGTGAGCAGAGAACACATCTGATCTTTTCTGGATTTGTTTTCTTGTCCACAAGATAAGAGGGTTAGACAAATCTTCTCTGTAGTCCTACTTTAGAATTCTGTGATCTTTCTTCAACAAGAATATTTTCTCCCAACTTTTAAGCCAAATCTGTTGAGTATACATATGGATGCCACAGGTTGTCATTTTATAATGGTTTTGTTTCCCCTCAGACCTACAGGGAGGTCTAGCAAGCATTTGCTGTTCTCACCAAATTGTTTTTCTTAATACAACCTCTAGAGGGACTTTTAATATGACATAGAAGCAGTGTTTCACCTCAGTCAAAATAGTGTTGCACTCCTTATTTACTGAGGGACTGGCACATTTACCTCTGTGTTATTTTAGAGCAGCATTTTTAAGATTCCAGATCTGCTGCCTATTAGTGAAAGGTAAAACTAATATAGTAGATTATGACCAGCTTAAAAAAAGAATAAAATTAAGCAGGAGCTACCTGAGTGCATCTCACATAGGACGGGTCTGACACTTTTGTGTAGTGGCATAAATGTGAGTGTGTGTACACATAGCACGTAGTTGTGTTCATAGGTTCAGCAGTGTAATAGGTACACGTAGCCAGATCATATGGGAACAGTCTGGAAGAACGTTGTGCAGGCTGCACTCTCCTTTCTACAACAGGTCTCACAGAGCACACTCTTTCAGCCACAACATGCATGCAGTGCTTCTGCACAGACAAGCCTATTAGAAACTTGGATTTTTGTTGGAGGCTGGTCATGTAGGCACTCTCTGCCTAGCATGTACCCAAATTCCTGGATCCCAAAGGGGAGAGCACAGGTGCTCAGCATAAACCACGTAGTTTACAGTCTAGCCACAGCGAACCACCCTTCTCAGTAAGTGATGACAGAACTGAGAGCCAAGCAGCTTTTGTAAAATTGGCAGTCTCAGAAAAGACTCTCAGCTCTTTTCTGCACAGGGTTTTTTGTTGTTGTCATTTTTTAAAGTACTACCCTGTCCCACAATCTGTGATGTTCTGTGATATTGATATGGGGTTACAGTGACTAATTCAAGTACCTTCCTCATCTTTGCTGTTTTTCTTTTCCAGAATGGCTTTGACTACTTGCTGACATACAGTGACAATCCCCAGACAGTTTTTCCCCGCTATTGTGTTAGTTGGATGGTGTCAAGTGGTGAGTGAGATTTCTCTGCAGTACCTGGAGTCTGGGTTGAGCAGATTTTCTCTGACTTCTTAATGGCAGCATGAAGATTGGTACTCATCTCACTAGATCAAGCCCTACTGGGGAGAATGGCATTGAAGCTTCCAGCTTAGTTTTTCAAGGATGAAGATGATAGGATCCCAGAAAGGAACTTGTGCCCAGAATATGGTTTTAAGAAGGACATTGGCTTCAGTGACTTAAATATGGGCCGTGTACATTAGTGCATTTTTTGAAAAAAAGTTCTTTGTAGGTGGTATTGGAGACTGTAAGATCTATATAGAAAATGTGGTGTAGGGTGGTTGGTTACCTGGGAAAAGGACTACCACCTATCATAGCAAAGGCTCATGCCACAGCTATAATGGCATCTTCTTTTTTTTTTTTTAATTTCATGAGCTTTTAATTTTTAAAGTTTTTATTGTGAATTGAATGATAGTTTACATGGGAGAACATCAGCCATACAGTTATCCTATCATCTTTCGTTTCATTGCAGTGATTACAATCCCCTCCATGCATCATCATTTAACTGTATTTGCTTCTGTTTGCTTTGGTTTGATTTTAAAACACTCAGGAATTTATAATCATTCAAGCACCCAAAGGGCATACCCTGTAAGCCTGTTCTCCGGATGCCAGCACACAGCCCCTATCCCTCCATGAGTCTAGATAGAGTCCCCAGCCACTCCATCTCTCTATGTCATCATCTCTGCCTGCATCTTTGGTATTGCTGCTTCTCTGGAATTACACTTGTTTTCTTTCTTTCTTCCTTTAGTTGAGTTCTGATCATCCAACCATTGAAGCTAGGTCAAATGGGTACTATCTGCAAGTATGAGCATTCTTGTGTATCTCACTTCACTTAATGTCAGCTGGACTTCACTCTGCTCTAGCCCTCTGTGGCTATGTCTGACACATGGACTCAGGAGTCCCCAGGTCTTATCACACTCTAGGTTGACAAGAGTCTATTGAATGTGTTCGGATTCAGCCCACATCTTCATTGCTGCTTTTCCCCCACTTCCCCTCATCAGTAGACCAGTGTGGCTGCCTGCTCCATGTACTGTTCTCTTTGAGTTTCAGTCTTCTAAAGGGATTTGCCCTGAAGGGACTTGAATGCTTGCCTTGATGTGAACCGCTTGCTTGTTCTTCTGGTAGTCAGTCAGACTCTCATTTTTTGTTTTTGATTTTCCCTGCTCGTCTTTCTTTCAAGAAGTATCTTCTGTTCCTGTAGCTGCTCCAGGCTGGTCTGCTTGTTTTTTCAGGTGGAAATTTCCCACCTTAGAGGATTCTAGATGGGGATCTGGATTCCACCTAAGGTCTTAGATACTACAAAGGCTCCCCAGGAAGCATCTTTCACTGGGCAAGTTCTAGCACCCCTTTTAGATATTACAATCAGTTGCAGGCTGAAGACAGACTTACAAGCTTTCAATAGTCATGTTTCTGGCTATTCCTTTCTGCCCCTCTAAGAGTTTATTTTATAATAGTAGGCAAGGGAAACCAAGATTCATAAGATAGTTAAGCATCTTCACTATAATTGCATCTTTTCCTGCTGATTTCTTTTATCAGAAAGCACCTTCACGTGTCTTTCTTCTGGCTGTCTGTAGATAGTTTGTTCTACCGTGGGGGGAGAAGAGGAGAGACTATGAGAATGGAGAGGAGAGTGGGTGTTTCTGTTTGACATTTGTCTCGATAAAATTGGCAGCTGTTTAGGCTATGCCATGATAAACCATGAAAAACACACCCATTGTCAGTGAGTTAATTCTGATTCATAGCAACCCTATAAGACAGGGTAGAACTGCCTCGTAGAGGTTCCAAAGCTGTAATCTGTACAGAAGCAGACTCTGCCACATCTTTCTTCCTGTGCCCTGATAACGGATATTTAAGCACCTAAAAGAGAATCTTTGGGAAATAACGGCCTGATTAGTATCCCTTTTCAAAGGATAAGTGGTCATGGATTGCTTTTTATTTCATATACATTCTGGGAGGCAGGTGTAACTCATGTGTTTTTACTTAGGCTGTGTTCTTTCTAAATAAGCATTAGCTCCCTACATCAAAGACAAAAGACTCTCATTTTGAGTGTACCTGCTGGGTTCTATCTCAGTCTAACCACATTGTCCCCTTTCCTGACAGGTATGCCAGATTTCTTGGAGAAGCTGCACATGGCCACTCTGAGAGCCAAGAACATGGAGATCAAAGTAAAGGACTACATCTCAGCTAAGCCTTTGGAGATGGGCAATGAAGCCAAGGCCACCACCCAGTCCTCTGAGCGGAAAAATGAAAGTAGTCATGGCCCTGCCCGTATCGAGTATGCCTGAAGGGCTTTGGGATAAGGAGGGGGATAGACAGCTTTTATTCCTAGCTCAGTCCTTTATCCCTCTGCTACAGAATGGGGACAAGCCACATATATTATAAGGCATGTGCTGGAGCTACCAGTGCAAGTGAATTCAGTAACTGGTGTCTGGCTTCATTCAGAGCCCTCACTGGTCTTTATCAGAACACAGAGAAGAAGGCATCCCTGGAGACGTTGTCGTATTCTCAGGCCAAGCATTTTGAAATTCAGTATTTCAATTCAGTAGTTCTCAGAACGAATCTCTCACCTCATGCCAGAAGGGGACAACGTCCATTTGTTTCCTCTGCTGACATTCCAGTTCCCATCGTCAGTTCTGCAGTGCTTTGGATTTCCTTCAGTTCTGAAGATACATCTGGAAAGTATATAGCTGGCCGCTTGATTCTTCAGTGAGGGGATTATTACTGGGAGTGCTCTTGGTGTAATGGTCTTTATTATTGAATAGATGATGAAATATTACTTTGTGCTCTAAGTGCCTTGTCTTTACCTTGCATCTATCTTTCAGAACATAAAGTTTGTACCAAGAAATTTCTCTCCTTACCTCTCAAAACTTTCCCCACTGACTCTGTCTTTATCCATTGCAATTTCCTTTTGAATCTCTGGCCAGTTCTTCCTTCAGATGTTTTAATTTACACTGTGTTCATTTGGATCTTTGCCTCCTTCCTAAGCTTACCCAGTTTACCAAGAGATGGATCCTATTTGACAGTAGCTTTCTGAATCATCAGTGTTTTGATAGGGCTAATGGAGGTCCTCAAAACATTGCATTCAAATTAAGTGGGGATTTTATTTTGTTTTGTTTTCTAATTTTTGTATCAAAAGAAAGAATTAGGGAGTTGAACAGTATTTCTCCATGGTCTCACTATATAGAGACATCAGTTTGATTCACACATTATTTTCAACACTTGAGATTTGCTTAGATGCTGAGGACTCTTCCTCTTCGGAAGGTTAAAGGCAGAGAGATGGGCTGTACTACTTCCTTAGAGCTGTTAGAATGTTAACCAAACTATGTAAAAGAAATTTGCTATAATCTTGCTCAAAATAATAACGTAAGGAATTGGGGACCCTCTTGTTCCTTTGAAAAAGTTTTCCTCCACCCTTCAGAGGTAAAATGAAAACAAACAGTACAATTCTTTCAAGGTCACAATCAAATGGTACTGGTTTGGCCGTGCTGGTTTTATTTATGCTTTTTGGGAGATCACGCTTCCAATCCTCCTTTTATTTCTAGAGTTTCAAAGGCAAGGTTTTTGCTTTTATTCCTACTTGCTACTCTTGTGACATTGTAAAAGGATCTAAACCTGAGACTAATGTAAGCCCTTGTTGATCTCCTCTGCCTGTGAAGTAACTGCCCCAATGCTTCATGTCTTACCTTCTCTGAGCCCCTGACAGCAGAGAGCTGGGTTAAGCAGTCTTTTCATAGGTTATTTCTTATCTCGTCCTCAAGACCTGACTGAACCAGAAAAGATCTCATTGGAGTATTTCTGTGCTTAGCCCCTGTGATTGCTAGGGTGTTAGTGGGTGTGCAAGAGAGCATGTTGTGTGGGCACAGTGGTAAGGAGTTGTGGTTGCTCCATGTCCTGATTTAATTTCACACCTAACACTGACAGTTTTTACAAGTGTGTGAATAAATATATAAAGATTGGTACAAAAGAGTATTTGTCATAGGACAAATTGTGGTGGGGAAATCTTGCATGTTGGGGCTTATCATTTCATCCTGACCACAAACATTGAAGAATGTTCCTACCTGCTCATAGAGTTGTCATATGGAAATGACAGGGCTTGTTCTTTCTTGGTAGTTAGTGGGTGGCTAATATACAGCTAACCTTCTTATTTAGCGTATGGGCCCTCGAAAGGTGACCAATTTGGCAACTCTCAAGACCCCATAGTCCTATTTCTTTGTCTTGCTCTATTAGCCCATATCCTTTACCCTTAAAGAGGGATCACGTTGGGGGAATAGTGATTTTAGGGCTTTGTAGTGGTAAAGTTTAGGGGTCAGGAGGGAAGGGAAGGGGACAAGCACAGGTCTAGAGCAGCAATTCAGTCTCCTGGGCAGAAAGGGATGGTGGTGAGCTCGCTGCCGGACAGAAGGGAGTCATGCTCTAACATTTGTTTTGAAAATGAAAAGTGTGTTCTTCATTTCTCTGTCTTCTCTCATTCTCTTTCTCACATACACGGCAGGCACAGGAGCTGGGCAGGCAGTGGAAGTGTGGACGCATACTAACACAGCAAACTCCAGATCTTTCCCAAGATGAAGTGCTATGTTTATTGACTGTCTAAAACTATGCTGCTGTCTCTGTGTCACTGACAAAGCATCAGCAGCCTTGTCACACTGTTGGTGTGTGTTGAGCCAGTCATAGCTGTCATTACTGAGCACGTGATGTGCCAGGCACCAGGCTACCTGCTTCCGCACACCTCAGCCACAGAAACCCTGCCTTTTAGGAATGGCCTCAGAGGCTAAGGAATTTTTTTCTGCCCAAGGATACACAGGAAGTAAGAGCCAGGATGTTGACCTAGAATTGTCCACTCCAAAGACACCATGAGCAGCATGTTGTAACACTTAGGTTAGTTTCTCATAACTGCCATTGTGCTAGATTCCTTTGCCTGGGTGGTTTGACTTATTTGGGACTGAGATCATAGGCTTGTTTTTCTCCATCCCTGTTAAATTGTGTGGTTACGATTACTCCTCTCCCACCCCGGCTTCATTGTCCACATACTAGCCTATCACCTGGGCTTCATCTCTTACCGATTATTCAGTGGTGCTCTTTCTATGCATATCTGAAACATCAATATAATTTTTCTCCTGAAAATTTTAGGATATACACCACTATCAATGGTACACTGTTTAAGGAGATGGGGTGTATGTATGTAATTCTTGGGGACATTTTGAAAATTACTTTTTTTAAAAAAAATGTATAACTGCAAAGTTCTTGTACCCTGCATGGTAGGTCAAAAGTCTGAAAATTCTCAAAATGAAAATATTCTTCATAAAATCCCAGAATTCTGGTTTACAATTAATGAGTTTCTATAAAATAAACAATAGTGCGTGGATGGATGTGATCTATTTTATTGTAAAACGTTATTCAAAAGAATCACTAAGTCACACTGTCAAAATTGTTTTAATAGCCTTATGGTTGATTCTGGTCCACAAATGTACTTAAATTTATAAAAATAACTTATAAAAACCCAAACCACAGCCGTTTAAATTCTGACTCACCGACACTGTAGGACAGCGTAGAACTGACCCATGGGATTTTGAGGCTGTGCTCTTATAGAAGCAGATTGCTACGTCTTTCATGGAGTGGCTGGTGGGTTTGAACCTCTTGGTTAGCAGCCAGGTGCCACTACGGCGCCTGCTGAAAGCTCCACAGGGACTGTAATGTGCATTATGTGTTGAGAACCACTGGTGAGGACCTACAGGTGTGGGTTTTAGCATTAGCATCAAGGGCTGTGTGATCTTGGACAGATTACTAAACCTGTGTCATTCTCATCTGTAAAAAGGGAATCATTTTATCCATCTCATAACGTGGAGTCCTGACATCATCTCATACGTGATGCTGTAGGATAAATACTGGACTGCTAACCGTAAGGCTGGCAGTTCAAGCCCACCAATCACTCATTAGAAATGCTGGATAAGGACCAGTCTTGGATTTATCGATACAACTAAGAGAGCAAGGTCCAGTCAAAACTGACTTCTGGGCCAGTTCAAAGCGGAGAAGTCACCTCATGAGGTTATAGTGACCATCTTTGGGATTCCAGGGGGGTAATCTTGTAAGATTTTCTTGAAATACGCAGGATGATCACGGGCTTATGAAGACGCTATTGATGAGATTTATTTTCCCCCATTGTGATAATGAATCTACTCATTGTTTGAAGGTATCAAGGACTGTCGTACAAGAACTTCATTGGGAAATCTTATCCCTACCCCTTACAGCCTTGAGCTTGTCCTATCAGGTGTTTTTAGTTTACCAAACTGCAAAGAACATTTAAAAGGAACACAATCTGAGTCCCTCAAAGATGCCCAAGCTGTCATTTTGACATGGTGTAAACTGAAGAGTGCAGAATTCTTCGGAAACACTGCCTTCCGAAGTGTAGTAGCCCTTGATGGAGGATACGTTGAGAAACAGTAGCTTAATATTCTGATGTTTTTGTTTAATAACGGTTCCTATAATTTTGTAGCAATACTTTTTTAACCTCGTCCAGGTGTGGCACTGTAGGTTAATGCGTTGGCATGCAAAGTCACTTGGAACTGCAGGGTCTGCGGTTCAGGCTCACCAGATGCTCTTTGGAAACTACACCGGGTTGTTATGGGTCAGAATTTACTTGACAGCACTTAACAACATACTTTATTCTGGAGTGGCGCTGTTGGATAAGCACTGGACTGACTGCTAACCGCAAGGTCAACGGTACTAACCTACCAGCTGCTCCTTGGAAATCCTATGCAGGGTTGATAAGGAGCTGGAACCGACTTGACAGAACTTAACAATAGTTTTATCAGTGTCCTAAAATTTGGAGTGCAGGACAGGACAGCACTGTGTCCTCTGAAAAGTGAGTGTGCTGTGGACTGGGACCATCTGGTTTGTCGCTGTGTCTTCAGTCCCTGCGCCTCTAGCTACCATGTCCGTATCCTGCCTGTGGAAAGGGTGAAAAGAGGAAGATAATGTCTCTCACCTTTCAGGTCTTTTGACAGAACAGCACTGACTAACAGCCAGTGGCCATAATCTAGTTAAAAGTCCACACCCAGCTGCATGGAACACTGGGAAAGATCCTTTGAGCAACCATGCTCCCATTAAAATTCAAGGGTATTCTTGCTGAAGTTAATTCTAGTCTCAAGGCCTATGGAGTATATATCTGGAATTAAGACTCATTTGGAAAATTGGGGATGGGAGAGGGAGTAGGGGTACTATTTTGGGACTCAAATGTGCTCAGTATACCCCTCCATGAAAAGACAGTGGCAAACTACAGAGCAGGTTTGGGGCAAGTGACTCTAGTGTGGTCAGTCTTGTCCATTCCCATGTTCCAGGGACTGACTTTCAGCTTTGTGGAATCAAACTTCCTTGTGTCAGAGACCAAAGTTGTCTGAATCCTGTAGGCCTAAGAAGGCTTTCAAGAGAAAGACATTTATGTTTCAAGAAAAACAGGCCCCAGGGATGAATCAGGCTGACCTATGTCCTATCCATTATAAACAAGATCATTGAAAACCAAATCATAGTGGACTATGTGGTGACCAGTGGGCATTGTTAAATGCCACTGAGTCCGTTTTGACTCATAATGGCCCTGTACAGGGTTTGAACTGCCAACTAACCTGCAGTTAGCAGTCCAGTGCTTAATCATACAGCACCACACCAGGACTCCTATTGCCACCTTCTTGTCAAGCTCCTGGCCAGCAGGTGGGTTCCTTTTATGTGATCTCTGCTTGTTTGGGCTTCGACTCATTCAGTGTTTTGCATTTCTTTAACTAGTGTTGAACCTAAAATCTGGATGCGTAGGCATTGCAGAGATCACCAATACAAATCTTTCATAAATGGGCTTAAGGTTTGTCCTAAGTCATATAGCTAGTTCCTGGCACAGCCAGGTCTAAAACCTTGGTCACTTTGGAAGCCATTGCATTTTCCATCCCACTGTAATGTCTTGGCAGGGATTTTGAGGAAATCTTTAAAGTTCATTATATTCATGCTGAAAAACTCTACAGATCATTCTCAGCTGTGTAAAAGTGCTGGAGGCTGCTGCTCTGAGGTTCAAAATCACTTTCTGAGTCGGTCTTGCAGCTTCTGAGTGGCGTCAGCAGGGGGCAGGGCCGCACTGACTGCTGGAGTCTCATTCTCTGGTCGCCCTTTGTGGCTACAAAGCTTCACAGTTTATAAAAACAGCACAGTGTGCATTGATTTGGGTACAACAATCACCTCCTAAAGAAGCTCTGGTAGCGTAGTGGTTACGAATCGTGCTGCTAATCTCACGATCAGCGGTTCCAAACGACCAGCTGTTCCACGGGAGAAAGATGAGGCTTTCTGCTCCCGTAAAGATTACAGCCTCGGAAACCCTGTACAGGGTCGCTGTGAGTCGGAACCGTCTCCACGGCACATAACAACAAATCCCCTCCTAAAATGAATCAACGAGAGGAAGTGGGTCAGACAACCACAATCTGGATGGGTGTAGTAGGGTTGGTGGGGAGAGGAAGGCTGAGGGTTTGTCTTTTGGGGCCAGTGGGAGACTCACAAGCCCAGTGACCAGAGGTGTGTGGGGGTGGGGGCAGAGCGAAGCTGGGATAACAAGTCACCAGCTTTGATTGGCTGCCTCCTCCGCATGAGGGAGAGCCAGTCTAGTTTCCAGGCTAGGGAAGTGGGTTGGCTCTTTCAGATCCAGGCAGGACTGGTAGGTCAAATGGATGGTCCAGGTCTTTAATGTTCCAGTCCTCCTGTTCCAATTCCTCCGTGTTCTGTGATAATGTTTGTTCAGTGCCTAGGAAAGAAGGTATTGTGTGGTAATGAGCAGAAATTTATCGAGGGCCCTCTATGTTTGGTAAAGTGGAGGGTTGGAGAAAAAGAGAAAGACCACCAACAAGATGGATTGGCAACAATGATGGGCTCAGGCATAGAAACGATTGTGAGGTTTCATCCTTCCAGACAGTCCACGAACATATGTGAATAAGTGCTGTGCTTCCAGATCATCCTCTCGGGAGAATCTATACTTTCTCTGAAGATGTGGCTCAAAACATTCTTGACTCACCTTTGAATTTGCCTTCATATTCTTTTGTTTTTCAAAGTAATTATGTGATTTTTAAAGTTAGGTATTTATGCATTTATTTTTTACATAGAAATATATTGAAACAAAGGATCAGTGTGTAGATACCCAGTTTGATTTTGTCTATACTTGTATCTATTAATTGGGGAGTGCTCCATACAATAAGCCATGGACTGAGCCCTAGCCACTCTGTGGGAGAAAGATGAAGCTTTCTGCTCCTGGAAGATTTGTTGTTAAGTGCAGTCGAGTAGGTTCCAATTCATAGCTAACATATACAGGGTTTCTGAGGAGTGGCTAGTGACTTTGAACTTCCAACCTTGCCGTTCAAACCGACCTTACAGTCCAGTGCTTGTTCTACAGCGCCACACCAGGAATCGCAGCAAAGATTTAAAGCCTATACAGGGTCACTATGAGTCGGAACCGACTCGGCGGCACTTATCAACAACAACGTATCTGTAAATTACGTTTTTATTTGTAGGTTTATCAAAATGATTTGTGCACATAGTTTAAAATTTCAGGTAGTTCCTATAAAGTCAGTTGTCCCCCATAACTTCTCCCCAGGGATTGTCATTGTCACCTCTAGTGGCTGACGATACTGATATTACCTCTAGATCATGTACTTCTCTAGCCACACCTTGAATTTTTAGTTGAGACATCCAATGAAGATTTCTCTTTTCCTTCCTCCTTCCCCTGTCTTCCCACCCTTCCCGTCCTCTCATTTTTCTCAAGTGGTTAGACCTAATTTTAGTTACCTCATAATCTAGCACTTACATTGTTACGACATGACGCGACACTATGACTACTTGATTCTTGCACAACTTTTTGTTTTCCTTGAGTTAATACTTGGGTTTTCCTTTGCTTAGTTTGTCATGTTCTTATCACTACTTCAACCCTACCCTCTCATTTAATTATGATCTCCCCAGTGTTATTCAGAGACATCAGGTATGCTAACAATTCTACCTCCTTGAGGAGGTCTGGGTAGACTGCTTTAGTCCAGCTGTCCATCTGCAATCTCTCTTCACCATCTGTTTGGGGTTCCTTCCTTGGCTATCCTGTGTTCTCTGTGCCCCTTGCCTTCTTCTTTCTTGGCTCATTTTCTCATTCATTCTGCATAAGATAAAGTGCAGTGACCCTATAGGATAAGCATTGGACTGTGAATGACAAGGTTGGCGGTTCGAACCCACTAGCTGCTCCACAGAAGAAAGATGAGGCTTTCTGTTCCTAAATATTTAAAGCCTTGGAAACCCTATGAGCCGGAACATAGAACCAACAAAGGGTATAATGAAAAGCAAAAGTATTTTAGACCCTCACATGCTGCATAATTCATCAAAGTACAAAAATATCAGTTAGGAATGATTTTAGAATTTTGATGAAGTCTGAAGATACTCTGATTTCTAATCTTTAATCTGTGATCTATACTGTCCCTAAATTTATCAGATCTCATTGTTCTGAGTCTGGTTTTATTTGTTGTATATCATTGGACCTTACTCATTTGTAAATTCAAGTCTTCCAGTTCTAAGAAATTTTCTTTAAATATTTAATTTTCCCTCTTTTTTTCTTTGGGAATTGCAGTTACTCAGTTGTTAAATCACCCAGACTTGTCATCTCATTTTCTTATCTTTTTACCTCTGGTTTTTCAACCTCTGGTTTTTCTACTTCTGGAAATTGCCCTAATCTTTATTTTCCAAACTTGACCTTGAGTTTTTAATTGTTTCTCTTGTGTTTTCAATATCCAAGAGATCTCTTCTGTTTTTTGAGTGTTCTCTCTTTATGCTAACGATTCTTATTTTTTTTATGAGTATAGTAAGTATTCTTGGGAAGCGAGGCGACTTTGTAGGATACGCTCTGGAACTACAAGGTCGGTGGTTCAAGCCCACTGGTTGCTCTATGGGAGAAAGATGAGACTTTCTGCTCCTGAAAAGATTTACAGTTTTGGACACCCTATACAGAGTCAGTATGAGTTGGAACAGACTCTACAGCACTTAACAACAACAAAACTACTGGTGTGGTGCTATGGGTTCAATTTGCTGGATAGCAGTGTCGGTTTGAACCGTGAGATTGGTGGTTAAAGCTCCCTAGTCACTCCTTGGGAACCTTATAAGGCTCTCAATGAGTCAGAACTGACTCAACAGCACATAAGAACAACAACAACTAAACTTAAAGGTTGGCAATTCAACCGACCCTGAAGTGCTACAGAAGACAGGCCTGGCAATCTGCTTCCCTAAAAATCACAAGTCATTAAAATCCCAGGAGCAATTCTACTCCGTAACAGATGGGTTGCCACAAGTTGGGATTGATAGCAACAGATTTGGTGTTGTATCTTTCCTCTCTCAAGATGTTAGTGATATTTGTTAATGTTTCTTCCTCCTGTACAATCTATTTCCTCTTTCCTGTTAGATCTATCCCCTACATGATAGAGGCTTTCTGTGAATGGCTAAAAGCCGATGGCTATCGGGGACTTTGAGTGCGAGTGTGGCTTTGTGCTTCACTGCTGGGTAGTCTGGCTGCATGTCACACAGATCTTCAACCAATTCTTTGTTGTTGTTCAGTTTTTATTGTGAATTGAGTGATAGTTTACATGGAGGAACATCAGTTTTATATTTATCGTTTCATTGCAATGATTACAATCTCCTCCGTGCATCATCATTGAATTCAACGGTATTTGCTTGTATTCCCTCTGTTTTGTTTTTGCAGAGGGGATGTACACAAAAACACTCAGGAATATATAATCATTTAGACAACCAAAGGACACATTCTGCAAGCCTGCCTCCTGGCCACCAGCACCTGGCTGCCAGCACACAGCCTTTCTCTTTCCAGAAGTCTGGAATCCTCAGCTGCTCTATCTCTCCATGTCCTCATCTCTGTCTCCATCTCTGGTGTCACTGCTTCTCTGGATAGGGTCCCACATTCTGCTTGTGCTCTTCTCCCATGATGGTCCTAGGGTTCTCTGTTCCTGGACTGTAAGATTGACTACTCCCCTCTTTTTGTTATAAAACTTCTACCTTTACAGTTGTGACCGTTGCAATTAGTCATGATAACAATTACTATTGAATCTTCAGCCAATTCTAATTATAACCCTTCTCTTCACCTTACTTGGTACCTCCACTTCTCTTGAGCTTTTTGGGAAGTCTGCAGTGTAAATTGGATCAGATGTTGACTTTTCCCACTTGTCATGTGCTGTTGAGTCATTTCTGACTCACAGTGACCTTACAGACAAGGTAGAACTACCCCCAAGGACTCCCTAGGCTGAAACCCTTATGGGAGCAGGTGACCGGGTCTTTTCTCATCTGGATCGTCTGGTGGGTTTGAACCACCAACCTTTCAGTCAGCAGTCAAATGCTTTACCATTGTGTTACCAGGGCTCATGTGCTTTTTCCACTGTTGTTGTTGTTGTTGTTAAGTGCCGTGAAGGCAGTTCTGACTAATAGCGGCACTGTATAGGATTTCCTGGTGTGGCACTGTGGGTTAATGAGTCAGACTGCAAAGCCATTTGAACTGCAAGGTCAGTGGATCAAGCTCACCAGTTGCTCCTTGGAAACCCTATACAGGGTTGCTATGGGTCAGAACTGACCCGATGGCACTTAACAACAACAACAGCATAGGGTTTCCAAGGAGTGGCCGGTGAGTTTGAACCACCGACCTTGTGCTTCAAGCCAATCTTGCGTCCAGGACTAGGAATTCAATATTTTGGTTCCCTTAAATCGTGACCATTTTTTCTACCTACTTTCCAGTTTCCAAAATGTGTTAACTATTGTTCGTCTCCTTTTCTCTGGTTTTGCCTTCAGTTTTGCTGTTGTTTAAATGGAGCTTCAGGAGGGGACAAAAGTAAACATGCTTTTTCAGTCTGTCACCCTTATCCACATTTTCACTTTTTTGTTTGTTTCTTTATGTAGTTTATTTCTCTAACTTTATAGAGGTGTCACTGAAGTGCAATGCTGTTGTAGTCATCGAGTTAGTTCCAACTCATAGCAACCCTGTATAGGGTTTCTGAGGAGTGGCTGGTGGATTTGAGCCACCAAACTTGCAGTTAGCAGTCGAATGCTTACCTTACAGTGCCACACTAAGTACAATTTGTTGTTGTTGTTAAGTGCTGTCGAGTCAATTCTGACCCACAGCAACCCGGTATAGGGTTTCCAAGAAGCAGCTGGTAAGCCTGAACTGCCAACCTTGCAGTTCAAACGACTTTGCAGTCTGATGCATTAACCCACAGCGCCACACTAGGACAATAGATGGTACCTATTTAAAATGTACAATCTGATCAATTTTGACATGTATATCACACTATGACATCATCACAATCAAGGTTATGAATATTTTATTACTCACAAAACTTTCTTCACATTCCTTTGCATCCCTAACGCCTCAGCAGCCACTACTCTGCTTCCTGTCACCGTGGGTTAGTCTGCATTTTCTAGAATTTTCTATATATGGAATCATAGATTATGTACTCTTTTCATATATCTTCTTTCATCCAGCATAATCTTTTTGAGTTTCATCCAAGTTGCGTGTTTCTATAGTGCACTCCTTTTTCTTTCTGAGTACCAGTCTGTTGAATGAATGGACCAGTTTGTTTATCCTCTCACTTGTTGGTGGACATTTTTTCCCCCCAATCTGGGACTCTGAACATTTATTTGCAAATTTTTTGTGTGGATATATTTTTTCCACACCCAGGAGTGGAATGGCTGCGTAGTATGACAGAGATATGTTTAAGTATTTTGAAAGTAATTGCCAAATGTGTTTAATGTGGTCTTGCCATGTGATAGCACTATATAGAGTCCTGGTGTAATGCTATAGGATAAGCACTGAACAGCAAGATTGGTTTGAACCACAAGGTTGGCGGTTCAAGCTCACCAGTCGTTACTCAGAAACCCTCTACAGGGTTGCTATGAATTGGAACCAATTCGACACACTTAACAACAACAGCAGTATATAAATTCCAAGTGCTTTGCAAAACTTGTTATGCCCTGTCTTGTTAATTTTAGCCAATCTAATGGCTATAAAATGATATCTCATTATTGATGTAGTTTTCATTCCCTTAGTGATGAAAGATGGTTAGCATCTTTTTATGTGCGTATTGGCCATTCATAAATCTTCTATAAAATACCATTTAAAATATTTTGCCCATTTTTTATTGGGTTGTCGTTTTATTATTACATTGTAAGAGTATTTACGTCTTTTATTTATATGAGATATAATTCACATACTATAATATTCAACCTGTTAAGATATACAGTTCAGGGATCTTTAGCATATTCCCAAAGTTGCGACCATCTAATTTCAGAATACTTTCATCATCACATCAAAAGTAATGTCACACCCTTTAGAGTCACACCTTAGATCCCCAGTGCCTGGCAACTTCTAATGGACTGTCTCTAGAGATTTGCCTATTCCGGTCATTTCATACAAATGGAACTACACACACTTTCTTTTTGTGGCTGAATTATTTCACTTAGCCCAATACTTTCAAGACTCACTGTGTCGAGGCACATATTAGAGCTTCATTCCATACTTTGCTTAAACTATGGACAACATGGCAGAGAATGAGTATTCCGGAACACTTAATTGTGCTCATGAGGAACCTGTACATAGACCAAGAGGCAATCATTCAGACAGAACAAGGGGACACTGAATGGTTTAAAATCAGAAAAGGTGTGCACCAGAGTTGTTTTCTTATACCGTACTTACTCAATCTGTATGCTGAGCAAGTAATTTGAGAACCTGGATTATATGAAGACTCAGGATTAGAGGAAGAATTACTAACAACCTGCAATATGCAGATGATACAACCTTGTTTATTGAAAACGAAGAGTACTTAAAATACTGATGACGATCAAAGACCACAGTCTTTGTGGTATGGGCTGCACCTCATTGTAAAGAAAATGAAAGTCCTCACTACTGGACCAATAAATAACATCATGATAAATGGAGAAAACATTGAAGTTGTCAGAGACTTCATTTTGCTTGGATCCACCATCAATATTCAGGAAAGCATCAGTTAAGAAATCAAATGACATATTCTATTAGGCAAATCTGATACACAAGACCTCTTTAAAAAGTTCAAGAATAAAAATATCCATTTGAGGACTAAGGTGTGTTTGACCAAAGCCATGGTATTGTCAATAGCTTCATATGCATGTGAAAGTTGGACAATGAATAAGGAAGATAGTAGAAGAAATGACACATTTGTATTATGGTGTTGAGAAGAATATTAAAAGTTCCATGGACTGCTAGAAGAACAAACAAATCTGTGTTGGAAAAAGTACAGTCAGAATGCTCCTTGGAAGCCAGGATGGTCAGACTTTGTCTCTCATACTTTGGACATATTATCAGTAGGATTCAGTCCCTGGAGAAGGACATCCTGCTTGGTAAAGTGGAGTGTCAGCAAAAAGAGAAAGATACCCTCAATGATATGGATTGGTAAAGTAGCAGCAGCAATGGGCTCAGGCTTAAGAACAACTGTGAGGATGGCACAGGACCAGGCAGTGTTTAGTTCGTTCGTGCATAAGGTCACTATGAGTCGGAGCGGACTTGATGGCACCTAACAACAACAACAGCAACAACACACTTTGCTTATTCATTCATCATTTGACATTGACTGGTTTGGGCTATTATGAATAATGCAGTTTGAATATTTTTGTGTAACTCTTTTAAAGAACATACATTTTTTTCAATTCTTTTGGATATATGTAGAGAGTCCTGGTGCGGTGCTGTGGGTTAATGCGCTGGACTGCAAGCTTAGTTTGGCAACTCAAGCTCACCAGCTGCTCCTCAGAAACCCTATACAGGGTTGCTATGAGTCGGAACCAACTCGACGGCACTTAGCAACAACAAGATTATATATATATATATACAGGATTGCTGGGTTAAGTGGTTAAATGATACACTGCTAACCAAATGGTTGGTGGTTTGATGGTTTGAACCCATTAGTAGCTCCATGGAGAAAAGACCTGGCTGTTTGCTCCCATAAAGATTTCAGCCTAGGAAACCCTATTTAAGACATTTATTTAAGACACTGGAGATCCTACCAAACTGTTTTCTAAGTGGCTTCACCATTTTATGTTCCCATCAGTAATGTTTGAGGATTCCAATGTTTTCAACACTTAGTTATTACTGCTTGTTTTATTGATTTGAGTCATTCTAGTAGATGTGATGTTGTTGTTGTTAGGTGCCATAGAGTTGGTACCGACCCACAGTGACCTTATACATAGCAGAACGAAACACTGCCCGATCCTGGGCCAACCTCCAGCACTACATCTGACAGTGTTTCTCTGCTATTCATAAGGTTTTCAGTGACTAAATATTCAGAAGTAGTTCGTCATTCTTTCTTCCTAGTCTGTCTTCATCTGGAAGCTGATCTGAAACCTGTCCACCATGGTTGACCCTGCTGATATTTAAAATACCGGTGGCATAACTTTCAGAATCATAGCAACTCAGAAGCCACCACAGTGTGACAAACTGACAGACGAGTGGTGGAGGTGTGATGTGATATCTTGTATTTCACTGAATTTTAATTGTGGTGAAAATATACACAACAAAACATCCTCCAGTTCAACAGTCTCTACACGATGATCCAGTGACATTGATTACATTGCTCATGCTGTACAAACGTTACCATGGTCCTTTTCCAAATTATGAGAGTAAATAAAAAAAGTATTGTTACAAAACTGTAGGGTATATACCTACAATTGGGATTGCTTGGTTACAGGATAATTCTATGTTTAACTTTTCATAGAGACGGCAATATTTTGTATTGCTACCAGCACTGAATAAGGGTTCCAGTTTCTTCAGATTCTTGCCAGCACCTGTTATTTTCTACTTTTTTTTAATTTAATTTTTTATCATTGTCATTCTGAGGTGAGGTGGTTTTGATGCAACTGTTGGGCATCTTTCCATGTGCATTCTGGCTATTTGTGTATCCTCTTTGAAGGAGTATATGCAAATCCATTGCCCATTTAAAAATCAAATTACTTGTCTTTTTATTGTTGACTTGCATATTTAAAGATTTTATTTACTTGTTTTTGTATTTGTAGATTTTAGATGAAAGTTCTTTTCTGATACATGTGTTGGAAATATTTGCTTCCTACTTTTTTGTTTCCTTAGTGGTGTCTTTCAAAGAGCAAAAGTTATAAAATTTTGACAAAGTCCAATTTACCAGTTAAAAAAAATTTTTTTTCTTTTTGTGTTCTAAGAAACCTTTGTTTAACCCAAGAAAGCTAAGATTTTCTCCTTTTTTTTTTTTTTTCTTCCCCCTAGACATTTTGTGGCTTACAAAAGTTTCCAATTATTCCTTATTCCATATTACTACATAATACTCAGCAACACGGCGGCTCTATAGGATAAGCACTGGACTTCACACCATAAGGTCGCCGACTTGAGCTCACCAGCCACTTCGTGGGAGAAAGATGAGGCTTTCTGCTCCTGTAAAGATTTACAGCCTTGGAAATCCTATACAGGGTTGCTATGAGTCAGAACCGATTCAACAGCACTTAATAACAACATAATGCCCATATTACAGATGATTCTTATTCCATAGGAGGCAGAATAGACTTGTCGTTTCTCTCCATCCCTTACTCTGCTCACACCCTTCCCATATTCCATATACTCTGTAGGGATAATTTGTGAGTGCACTTTGGTTTCCCCTCAATCTGCTTCCCCTGTGTGTCTCTTTCCCACGCATTGCTTTCCCTATGTATTCTCAGAAAACTTGGTATTAGTGGACTTTGATTTCACTTTTTGCCAATTTGGATGGTGTAAGTCCTTTGCAAGCGAATCAGTTCTGACTCCTGGTGACCCCATGTGCATCAGATTAGAACTAGGCTCCACCGAGTTTTCTTGGTTGTAGTCTTTATGGAAGCAGACAACAGGGCTTTCTTCTGTAGTGCTGTTGCGTGGATTTGAACTGCCAACATTTGTTGTTGTTGTTAGGTGCCATCGAGTTGGTACCAACTCAAAGAGACCCTATGCACAGCAGAACAAAACACTGCCCGGTCCTGGGCCATCCTCACAATTGTTGCTACATTTGAGCCCAATGATGCTGCCACCATGCCAATTAGTCTCCTTGGGCGTCTTCCTCTTCTTTTCCAACCCTCCACTTTACTAAACATGATATCCTTCTCCAGGGCACGAGTCTCTCTTGGCGATATGTCCGAAATAGGAAAGTCTGCCCATCCTGACTTCCAAGGAGCACTCTGGTTGTACGTCTTCCAACACAGATCTATTTGTTCTTTTGGCAGTCCACGGTACTTTCAATATTCCTCAACACCATAACTCAAATGCATCAGTTCTTCTACGGTCTTCCTTATTCACGATTCAACTTTCACATGCATATGAGGTTACTGAAAAGACCATGGCTTGCATCCAGTGCACCTTAGTTCTCAAACTGACGCCTTTGCTCTTCACTACTTTAAAGAGGTCTTGTGCAGCAGATCCCAACCTTTTGGTGAGTAGATAAAAGCAGGCCATTTGTGCCACTCAGAGATCTTGAATGGTATAAAGGTTTTATAGTTTGCATTTTGAATTCTTTAATTACCAGGGAATTTAAGTATTTCTTGGCATGTCTTTGTTAGGTTCTTGTGAGTCTGTTCTGACTCATAATGACCATATATAGAACAGAATGAAACACTGCCTGGTCCTTTGCCATGCTCACAATTTGAGCTCATTATTGATGTCGCTATATCAGTTCATTTTGTGAGGGTCTTCTTCTTTTTCCCTACCCCTTTTACTTGATCAAGGTTATCAAACCTTTTCTAGGGTTTGGTCCCTCCTGATGGCATGTCCAAAGTATGTGAGATGATGTCTCACCATATTCCCTTTAAAGGAGCATTTTGGCTGTACTTCTCCCAAGACAGATTTGTTCATTCTTCTATCAGCCCATGATATACTCAATACTCTTTGCCACACCATAATTCAAATGTATCAATTCTTCAGTCTGTCTTATACATTGTCCAGCTTTTGCATGCATATGAAACAACTGAAAATACCACGGCTTTGGTCAGGCTCACCTTAGTCCTCAAACTGACATCTTTTGAACACCTTAAAAGGATCTTTTGCAGGAAGATTTGCTTAGTACAATTTCATTCCTTGACTGCTGCTTTCATGACCATTGATACAAGTGAAATGAAATCTTTGTCAACTTTCATCTTTTCTCTGTTTATCATGATGTGGCTTATTATTCCAGTTGTGAAGCTTTTTGTTTTCATTACGAAGAGTTGTAAACCATACTGAAGGCTATCGTCTTTGAATTTCATCAGTAAGGACTTGAAATCCACTTTGCTTTCAGCAAGCAAGGTTGTGTTATCTGCATATCACAGGTTATTAATAAACCTTCCTCCAATCCTTAAATTCTTCTTTATACAGTCCAGTTTCTTGGATTATTTCCTCAGCATACCTACTGAATAAATATTGTGAAAGGATACAATTTTTTTTTTATTGTGAATTGAGTGAGGGTTTACAAGCAGATCATCAGTTTATTGTTTAGTGATTCATACATTTTGCTTCATTACAATGATTGCAATCCCCTCTTTGTACTAACAGATAACAGTTTTTGCCTCTATTCACTTTAACTATTGCTTTCCTCCCTGTGTCTCCTGCTACCTTCATCTTTCCTTTGTTACCCTCCCTCTTGTACATTGCCTGCTGTGTCTCCCATGTTAACATGTGTCCACCCTCTAGCCTGTGAATAATTTACCTTCCCTCTATAATCATCATTGATTTTTTCTTTTATTAAGAAAATATTTTCTTAATTTTTTTACATTGCTCTCATACAATATTTGTCCTTTGTAATTGATCAATTTCACTCAGCATAATGTTCTCCAGGTTCAGATATGTTGTGAGGTGTTTCCCAGACTCACCATCATTCTTCAGTGTTGCATAGTATTCCATTGTGTGTATATACCGAAGTTTGTTTAACCATTCTTTGTGTTGATGGGCATTTAGACTGTCTCCATCTTTTTGATGTGTCTCTTGTAGACAGTATATTGAACGATCCTGTTTTCTTATCCATTCTGCTCTCTCTGTCTCTTGACTGGTGCATTTAATCCATTTACGTTCAGTGTAATTATCAATAGGTATGAGTTGATTGCTGTCATTTTGCTGTGTTTTTTTGTTTTTTGTTGTGTGTGTGTGTGTGTGTGTGGTGTGGCTGGTTTCTTTGTTCAACATAATTTTCTGTGCTGGGTTAATTTTGTTTGTGGGTTTTCTTTTCATTTTCTTCATGTTATGTTAATGTTCACTAAATCTTTCTGGTTTCCCTCTTTTTAACATTAGATGTTCATATGTGTTATTTTTCTTTGAGGTTACCCTGTAATGTGTTAATGTTTTCCCTGCTTAAAACAGTCTGTTTCATCTTGAAATCTACTTGGCTTCCTTGCCATTTGGAAGTTCTGTATTTACAGTATTCCCTCTTTTGCTTTGTAGTTGACTTCAGTATACATTGATATCTCTGGGTCTCTATTTTATTGCATATTTGTTTGGGGGCTGCTATAAGTTGAAACCAACTCCATGGCACTTAATAGCAACAATAAAATATTTGTTTTACTTTAAATATTTTTATACCTGGATTGATTTCTGGGTGGTGTCGTCATTAATGGTAATCTCAGATTGTTGTCTTCTGTTGTAGGCTCTCAGTTCAAAGAACACCCTTCAGCATTTTTGTAAAATTGGTCTGGTCATTACAAATTCCTTTAATTTCTGTTTATCAGGAAAGGTACTAACTTGGCCTTTGTATCTGAGGGGCAGCTTTGCTGGGTCTGTGATTCTTGGTTGGCAATTTTTTTCTTTCAGACTTTTGTATATATCATGTTGTTGTTGTTGTAATGTGCCGTCGAGTCAGTTCCGACCCATAGCGACCCTGTACGGTGGTTTCTGAGGCTGTAAATCTTGACGGAAGCAGAAAGCCTCATCTTTCTCCTGCAGAACAGCTGGTAGTTTCGAACTGCTGACCTTAAGGTTCGCAGCCCGATTCGTAACCACTCCGCTTACCATTGCCTAATTACCTCCATAAAATTCTTCAATATTGCATCGTAAGGCTTGAATTTTTTCATTTCTTTCAGCTTGAGAAATACTAAGAATTTTCTTTCATTTTGGTTTTCTAACTTCATGTCTTTTCATAATTCATAATAATATTTCACCTTCTTAAGCTGCCCTTTGAAATCTTTGTTTAGCTCTTTTACGTCATCACTTCTTACATTCACTTTAGCTACTGTTCACTCAAGAACAAGTGTCAATCTCTTCTGATATCCATTTTGGTCTTTTCTTTCTTTCCTGTCTTTCTCAAGACCTTTTGCATTCTTCATGTATGATTAACATACTTGTTAACTGTTCACATTTCCTTTACATGAATTATCTAGTATGACTATATCCAATTTTCCATTGGTGTTTTTCCATAATTCTGCCATTTTCTTCTCGATTTGCAAAAATTATTTGTATATATCAAATAAGAATAACTTAATAGCTTATTTTATTTGTGAAATTAAATAAAACATATGGATAATAACCATTGCCAGCTTTAAACATTACAAACCTCTTCTCCCAGTTCATCATCCATCTGTTAACTCAACCTATGCTGTTTGTTGAACAGAGATCTTTAATTTTTATGCAGTGAAGCCCATCAAATTTTCAACTATATTTTATGCTTTTTATCAACACTGGTGATCAGTGGGGTGACAGATGTTGCAACCAGATCACCCTCACATCCTACTTTGTGCTTTTTAAATGCTTACAACCTCAAGGGAGAAAAGATGTCCTTTTACATTTTTATCTCTTAGTTTTATCGCTTTTACATTTAGATACCTTACTCCATCAGGTGAGTGTTGGGAAGTAGACACGCCACTTTATTTTCTTCCAAAAAGTAATCTAGGCTTACCAGTAATGTAAGCACAGATAGCACAATGTCCAGGCTTCCAGAGCAGGAGTGGGAGCAGGGTCCCCTGAGGAGACATAGCAGGGACTGAGCTATTCAGTGGTTTTCTTAAAAGAACTGAGCCTCCCAGATTGACAGCTGGAATAAGTCAGTGTTAGGGTTTTTCCATGTGTCAGGGTGGGAAGAGCAAGGAGGGAAAGGAGCACAGGATTTGGCAAGGGAGGTAGACTTGATGAGGCACTGGAGGGCTGTGGACATCAGCCAAGGCTCTTAGGTCCCTGATGGGTAAGTGCTATCTTGGAGACATGGGCGCGTGCTGACATTGTACTGAGAACACAGGCAGGAAGCAGAGGTGTGTGGGTAGTGACGCAGAGCCCCGATGCCGGAACAGGGGCTTTCCTCCACTTCTTTTTGCCCTCTTGGCCTCTTTGCCTCCCAAGGGCTCTTCGGGTCTCAGCAATCCTAGGTGGCCAGCCATCAGCCACTCTTCTCAGTGGGGAAAGTCTGGCTGCATGGTGTGGAGGTGCTGGTCCTGAGACTGGAGAGGTGAGAGTTGCTTTTCCTCGCCCCTTGCCCTCACTGTAGGGAGGTGTGGGCTGTATGTGAAGGTGTGAAAGTGGAGGAGAGGCTTAGACTTCCAGGGTGGTGATATGACAGGATGCAGAGGAATATAGGAGATGGAGAAGTAAGAGCAATGAAAGAATTGCTGCAGTGGCCACAGTGAAGGACTGAAACATACTGACCACCGTGGAATTGGCAGACACTGGGAAAGCTTTCCTTCTCTCCTAAGCAAGGCTGCCGTGAATCTGAGCCAACTTGTAGGCAACCAACAACAGTACTGAGAGAAGTAAGAGGCCAATGTGTGGAGGGAGGAGGAGGGCCACAGAGAGTGAATTTGCCCAGTGAAACTTAAGTGGGGACTGAAGGAAGGGCAGACGGCTACCCTTGTCAGGATTTGGGGTTATGCTGCAGCCACAACCCTACACGATGTCTTCTCACCCACACAGGGAAGGAAAATCACACAGAGACTGACCCTCCTCACTTCTGCCCACATTCCACTGCCTGGAATCAGTCACAGGGCTCTGCCTACTGCAAGAAGGCTGAGAGGGGCAGGCCTCTGGCCACCTGGAAGGGAGGAGATCTGGAGACTGGTATCCAGCAGTCATGTCTACCACAGGATGTACAGTGATGTGTCCTAGGCAGGTCTGGCCTCCTTCTGGTCTGTTAGTGGGAGAGGGTGACTGTGGGGCTTGGAAGGGCTGCCTGCTAGAGCAAGGCTGGTGGATCTGCTGATGAGGAGTCAGAGGAGAAGGTGGGTGGTGTGGTCCCCCATGCTGCCTGAGGAGATTGCAGACATTGTCCAGGGCTCCTTGCCAGGGCTTGCTGGGCCAACAGCAGGCCTTTGTTTTGTTGATGGATTTACCTTCCTGCCTTTTGGAACTAAGTGCAAAAAGAGCTCATACATGGGGAGGAAGTGATTCCAGAAATGAACCATGTTTGGTTGCAGGCTTTGCTGTCTTTTCCTTTCTTTTCTATTTGTTCTAAGGTTTTCTATAATGTGAATGGATGTCTGGGACTTTCACAGTTAGGGAAATGACAAATGTGTGGTAAAGGTGTGTGGGAGAGAAACCCTGGTCCAAAGTCTCTGGGACTTCCCTGCTCTGTCTCTTGGGCTCCCTTGTTCTTACCAGCAAGGTCACCCTCTCAAGATTCCTGTTTGGCAAGTGTGGAAAATGGTGTGGCACTGTAGGAAAAGCACTGGACTGTTAACTGCAAAGTCAATGGTTCAAACTCACCATCTGCTCCTCAGAAAACTTACACAGACAGGGTTTGTGTTGGCAGCAACTCCATAGCACATAGCAACAACAAACTGTACAAAGTAGGATCCAGGTTGCTTTAGGGCCTTGTGTTGGTGGTAGAACCAGGCTCTTAGCATCAGCCTCCTGACCTGACCCTTGGCCCCTTCCTCACCTGCCTAAGAGGAGGCTGCCCCACAAGACCACATTTTACACATTTGAGATGTCCTTCCTAGACATGAAATGTAAATTCCTTCAGCTTCCGTGGAGTTAAAAATAAAAGACAGTGCTCCAAGACCAACCTAAGAAAGGTGATGTGTAAACCTAGGAGGTGGGGTAAGGGCCTAGAGGTTGGGGCCCAGTGGTGTCAAGAGTGGAAACAGGATGTGAGGGGGTTGTGAGAAGCAAACTGGCTCCCACCAAAGGCAGTCACCTGGTACGGTATGTTCTGAGCTGTGGAAAAAGACCCTGGGCTGTGTGGGAGTTAGCACTTCCTGTTTCCCAACAGGCTGCCCCCAGCTCTGACTATCGCGCCCCAGTAGAGTCTGACCTCTAGGCTAATGAGAGAAGGGCAGGAAGGTTGCCTGTCAAGGAGGTGGGGATTAAATATTAATGCGAACTTTCACCTGGTACCCAAGAGCTAAACCAAAAATGAAGGGGGAAACAAAGCAAATCATTCATTTACTGTCCATCAACCAAAACTGATTGAGGGCCACTGTGGGCCAGGCCTAAACCAAACCAAGTAAACCCCACTCCGTTGTCTGCAATTAGATTCTGACTCATGGCAGCCCCGTTTACTATAGTGTTTTCTTGGCAGTAATCTTTGTTTCTTTTTCTTTTCTTTTAACCTTTTTATTGTGAATTAAGTGAAGCTATATAGACAAGATCATTAACCTTACAGTCCACAAGTTATACACTTTGTTTCATCTCAATGATTACAATCTCTCCCCTGCCACAACAGTTGTACTACTTTCTCCCTGTGGCTCCCTGTTTGCATCTTATATTTCACAAATGAACAAAGCCAAAGTATTTGATGTATACATTGTTGTTGTTAGATGCCACTGAGTTGGTATGGACTCATAGCGATCCTATGCACAACAGAACGAAGCATTGCCCGGCCCTGCCCATCCTCACAATCGTTGCTACGTTTGAGTCCATTGATGCTGCCACTATGCCAATCCATCTCGCTGGGGTTCTTTCTCTTCTTAAGGGACTGGTCCCTCCTGATGATATATCAGAAGTATGAGAGACAAAGTCTGGCATTCTGGCTTCCAAGGAGCATTCTGGCTGCGTTTCTTCCAATACAATTGGTTTCTTTTTTGGCAGTCCATGGTACTTTTAATATTCTCCTCCAATCCCATAACTCAAAAGCATCAATTCTTCTATGATCTTCCTTATTCACTGTCCAACTTTCACATGCATAAGAGGTTATTGAAATACCATGACTTGACTGTGTCAGGCACATCTTAGTCCTCAAACTGACATCTTTGTTCTTCAACACTTTAAAAAGGTCTTGTGCAGCAAAATTACCCAATGCAATATGTTGTTTGATTTCTTGACTGCTATTTCCAAGAGTGTTGATGGTTGATCCAAGCAAAACAAAGTCTTTGACAACTTCAATCTTTTCTCCATTTATATGGATGTTGTTTATTGATCCAGTGGTGAGAATTTTTCTTTTCTTTACATTGAGGTACACCCTATACCGAAGGCTCTGTTCTTCATGAGTGAGTGCCTCCAGTGCCACATCAGTTTGTTCAAAGATTTCAATTTGTATTCCTGAATACAAATACAAATCAGTTCCTGAAGCCTTGTTCTTTGTCAATGCCTTCAGTGCATCTTAGACTTCTTTCTTCAGTACCATTGGTTCTTGATCATATGCTACCTCTTGAAATGGTTGATCATTTCTTTTTGGTACAGTGACTCTGTGTAATCCTTCCATCTTCTTTTAATGCTTTCTGCATCATTCAGTGTTTTACCCATTGAATCCTTCATTATTTCAAGTCGAGGCTTGAATTTTTCTTCAGTTCCTTTAGCTTGAGAAATGCTGAGTATGTTCTTCCTTTTTGGTTTTCTAATTCCCGGTCTTTGCACATTTCATTATAATAGTTGACTTTGTCTTTTTGAGGTGCCCTTTGAAATTTTCTATTCAGCTATTTTACCTTCTCATTTCTTCCATTTTCTTTAGCATCTCTATGCTGGAGATCAAGTTTTAGAGTCTCTTCTGACATCCATTTTGGTCGTTTTGTTCTTTCTTGTCTTCTTAATACCCTTATGCTTTCTTCCTGTAGGATGTTCTTGATGTTTTCTGGTTTTAGGCTAGGTTTCTTTAGCCTACAACTCTTCTGGTTTTTGTTCTTTAGTGTCTAATTCATCAAATCTGTTCTTCAGATGATCTCTAATGATGATCTGGGATATGTTCAAGGTCATATTTTGACTCTTGTGGACTTGTTTTAATTTTCTCCAGTTTTAACCTGAACTTGCATATGAGCACTTAATGGTCTGTTCTGCAGTCTGCCTCTGGCCTTCTTTTAGCTAATGATATGGAGCTTTCCCACTGTCTCTTTCCACAGATGTAGTCAATTTGATTTCTGTGTATTCTATCTGGTGAGGTCCATGTGTACAGTCATCTTTTATGTTATTTAGAAAGGTATTTTCAATGAAGAAGTCATTGGTCTTGCAAAATTCTATCATGTGATCTCCAGCATCGTATCTAACACCAAGGCCATATTTTCCAACTATGGATCCTTCCTCTTGTTTCCAACCTTTGCATTTCAAGCATCAGATGTACACATAGAAACAAAAAGTATATATTCATTAAAGTGTTCAAAGGCACATTCTGCAAGCCAGCCTCCTGCCCACAGGCACGCATTGGGTGTAATCTTTATGGAAGCAAATCACCAGGCCATTCTTCCATGGTGCCACTTGATGGGATCAAACAACAACTTTAGGCTAATGGTGGTGGTGGTAGTTATGTGTTGTATGGTTGGTTCTGACTCATAGTGACCCTGTATAGGGTTTCCAAGGCTGTAAATCTATATGGGAGCAGAAAACCTTATCTTTCTCCTGCAGAGCAGCTGGTAGATTCAGATTGCTGATTTTTCTGTTAGCAGCCCATCTAACTAGGCTAGTTGTTGTTGTTGTTAAATGTTGTTGAGTTGGTTCTGACCCATAGCAACCCTGTATAGGGTTTCCAAGTAGCAGCTGGTGAACTTGAGCCAATGACCTTGTGGTTCAAACCAACTTTGCAGTCCAGCACATTAACCTACAGCAACACACCAGGATAGTAATAGTGCAAATATCACCCAGAGTGTCCAGGACTGAACCAATTTTAGGGAGGCTCAGTGATGAGGTTTATGAAAGGCAAAGGTGAGCCTGGGTTCTGGAATGCCCTGAAAAAGACCCCTGGCTCAGCCTGGGGACCTGGGAAGGCCTCCTGGAGGAAGTGAGGCCTATTGAGAATCTTAGAGGAGGGGCAGGTAAGGGTGGGTAAAGTCATCCCTGGCAGGGGTCAGCCCATATAGGGCACTGAGAAGAAATCTAGCCTAAAGCATGAGGGTTATTGGAGTATCTCTTTCTGCTTCCCTCCCAAAGCCCACTCCCCTGGCTGGCTCTGGGTCTCTCATGATGTCCCTTTCTCTTCATTGACAATCTCCTCCGTGGTCTGGCTTCTCTTCAGCTTTTAACCATCAGTTGCTGTCTACTCAACACCAACTCCTGGTGTAAAACTGTGTTCCATAGGACTTTCAGTGACTGGTTTCTCAGCAGTAGATCACTAGGCCTTTCTTCTGAGGTACCTCTGGGTGGTCTTGAATCTTCAATCTTTCCATTAGCAGCAAATAGGTTAACCATTTGAATCACCATGGACTTCTCTCAAGCATTTTACACCTCCCACTATCTCTTTGTCAGAGCAAACTCTATTTCCATACTTCCCTTCCAACAAACTAGAGAGTTCTTTCCCCTGACAGGCTTACCCCTCACTTCTTAACCCCTCTCGACGTAAGTGCTGCCCAGTTCACTATCAACCTTCTGCTGTTTAAACTCTTTGTAACTTTGTTTACAATTTTCTAGACTTAAAAAAAAAAAAAAAATAGCATTTTTAGACTTCAGGCAAGATGGTGGACTTGGCAGACATGTTCCAGAGGCCCTCTACAATGAAGGAGACCTAATGAAATAGACAGAGAGAACAATCCTGGAACCCAGAGGAAAGGTTAGAGAGGAGGAGGAGAAACTGAACAGGGGTGGTAAAAGAAAGAGACTAACTGGTGAACAAAATCGCCAGCCCCACGTGACACCATCATCTTGAACTTTTAATGAGTAGCTTTGAAGAGACAGACAGATGGTGCAGATTCACATGAACAATCGAAAAGGTGGGATTCCTTCTTGTTCCCCACTATCACCTGGATTACAGAACTGAAGAAAGAAACAGACACGCCTAAATAATAGTAGGAGATTTTAGTAAACCACTTTCGATGAAGGACACAATAACTAGAAAGAAACTCAACAAAGACACAAAAAGAACTAAGCAACACAATTAACCCAATTGGCCTCATAGACATATACAGAGCACTCAACTCAACAACAACATAATATACATTATTTTCCAGTGCACATGGAGCATTCTCTAGAATAGACTATTTGTTAGGCCACAAAAGCAAACCTCAATAAAATTTAAAACATCAAGATACTACCAAGCATCTTCTCAGATCACAATGCTATAAAGTAAGAAATCAACAGTGAGGAGATAAGGGGGAAAAAATCAGATACATGGAAATTGAATAATGCCTTAGGAGCTCTGGTAGTGTAGTAGTTATGAATCGGGCTGCAAACCGCAAGGTCAGCAGTTCGAAACTACCAGCTGTTCCAAACGGGAAAGATGAGGCGTTCTGCTCTCATAAAGATTTACAGCCTCGGAAATCCTGTATAGGGTAGCTGTGAGTTGGAACCGACTCCACAGCACACAGCCAGCCAAAAGCTACTGAGTAATAGAAGAAATAAAATAAACAGAGATTAAAAAAATTCCTAGAATCAAATGAGAACAAAAGTACAACATACCTTTGGGACACAGCAAAAGCAGTACTCAGAGGGAAATTTATAACAATAGATGCACATATCCAAACAGAAGAAACAACCAAATTAGCACCCAACATCTCCAACAATTAGAAAAATAACAGCAAAGTAAGCTTACAGTTACAGAAGAAAAGAAATAATAAAAGTTAGAGCAGAAATAAATGAAGTAGAAACAGAAAAATAATAGAAATAATCAACAAGACAAGAAGTTGATTCTTTGAAATGATCATTAAAATGGACAACCATTGTCAAATCTAACAAAAGAAAAGAAGGAGAAGATGCAAATAACAGGAATAAGAAATTATATGGGTGACATCACAACAGAGCCAATGAAAATAGAAAGGATAATAACACAGTACTACAAAGAGCTGTACTCCAATAAATTTGAAAATCTAGAAGAAATGGACAAATTTCTAGAAACACGTGACTTACACAGACTGAATTATTTTTTATGAATCGGTGTTGGATTTTGTCAAATGCTTTTTCAGCATCAATTGATTTGATCATGTGGGTTTTTTTTCCCTTTGTTTTATTTATGTGGTGGATTACTGCTGTGACACTGTAAAATAAGCACTAGATTACTAATCACAAGGCTAGTGGTTCAAACCTACCAGCTGCTCCTCAGAAACATTAGGGTCACTATGAGTTGGAACTGACTCGACAGCACTTAACAACAACAGCAACAACGTTGATTGCTTTTCTTTTAATAGTAAAACCATCCCTACATCTCATTTGGTCATGATGTATTATTTTTTTTAACATGTTGTTGGATTCTACTGGCTAAGATTTTGTTGAGAATTTTTGCATCTATGTTCATGAAGGATATTGGTCGATACTTTTCTTTTTTAGAAAATTTGCCTGGTTTTGGTTCAGGGTTATACTTGCTTCATAAAATGAATTTTAGAGTTTTCCTTCCTTTTCTATGTTTTGAAATTGAGTAGAATTGGTGTCAACTCTTCTCTGAATAGTTAGCATGTCTTAGTGATTTTCTTTAGAGGTCTATCCTGTTTGGAGTTCATTCAGCTTCTTGAGTGGTTATCTTCTCATTTTTCATGATGTGAGGGAAGTTTTCTGCCAGCAACTCTTTGACAATTTTCTCTGAACTTTTTATTGTCTCTTCTTGTACTGGAATTCCAATCACCCATCAATGATTCTTCTTCACGGTGTCCACATAAGTCTGAGGTTTTCTCCTGTTTTTTGTTTTTTTTTTCGTTCTTTTTTTAAAAAGATTTTTCTTCTAGTTTGCTAGTTTTTAGAGATTTATCTTCAAGGTCACTAATTTGGACTTCCATCATTTCAACTCTCCTTTGTCTTTTCAAGGTATTTTCCATTGCTGAGATCTTAGAATTAATCTCTTGATTTCTATTTGCATGGTTTGTATTGTTTCAAATTTTGATTTATTTTGTCTGCTTCTTATTGTGGTGCTTTCCTAACTTCTTCTCAAGTTTTTTGCAATGTTCTCCTTGCTTTCCTTGATCTTTCTGTAACCTATTGATAATACCTAAGTAACATTCTTTTGAATTATTTCTTAGGTAGTTCCATTACCTTTTCTTCCTCAAAAATATTTTCTGGTTCTGCATCTTAGTCATTTGTTTGCGTCACTCTCTTATTTCTTCACGTGAGCTAAAAATTTCTGTTCTCTCTAAGACATTGTGGTGTCACTGTATTTGTATTTAATTGATGATTGTATATTGATGTGTTCTTAGGCTCTCACCAACTGTCTCCTGGTGGGTATGATTAAAGAATGGAAACATGTGCACTGTTTTCTATTTACTGCTCATGCAGCTCAGTCTAGAGTGGTTTTGGTTGGTGTTAGCTGACGTCTGTCATTGATCAGGTGGTATAAGAGGTGGTATTGGCTCTTGTGTAGTGAGTGGAGTTGCAGAGGGTGATGGCTGAGCTCTATGGGCACCACTGTCTCCCATCAAGTGGGACAAGAGGAGAAAACACACAAATGAAAATGAACAGAACAAACAAAAAAAAGCAAACAGAGAGAGAACAAACAAGATGGCGGATCAGGTGGAAGTGCAGTAAGGAGCTTCACCAGCAACAACACAAAATACCCAACCAAGCAGGCTCAGGGGCTGGTCCCAGAACTCTGAACAACATATAAAAGAATATTTATAAGGTTGGAAGGCTTACAGCTGGGGGAATTTGTGGCAGAAGCTAGAAATCCATTGCTTTCTACTTTGGGATGCTCAGCTGCTCCAGGAGCTGCCATCTTGGGTGAGACCAAGTGGGGGAAGGATCGGAGCCACCACAGACGCCTGGCAGAACTGCAGAGATAAAGGTGTGGACATTCTTTTCTTTTGGTATCTGTTCATTGGTCCCTTGCTGTCTGCACACCTCCATTCTGGTGACTTTAGGGTTGCCTGAGCTAGTGGACACTCCAGCCCCACCCTTGGAAGGTTCTAGTATGCATGCACACAGATCTCTTCAAAATTTAAAGAGATAGTTCCCACTTAAAACCCAACAGCCACAGCTGGCCCTGAACTGTTTATAACTAGAATAAAGGCCTGAACAGGAATTGTGGAGTGGGACAAGCAGACAAAAAAGGAAATAGGCCAAAAATTAAATCCTAAATTGCATCAAAACGACCAACAGTGGCATCTTGAAATCTCTCAAGAAGAAGAGTGAAAAGGGAAGCCCATTTCCTAATCATATCTACCTGGAGGCAATCAGAAAGCATAAAAAATACCAAAATACATACCCATCTAAGTATTAAGCCCATAGATAACCCCTGAAGATACCCAAAAAACAGAAGCAGATGACCATATCTGCACAAGTCCAGAAACGAGATAAAGGGACTGAGGCAAATGAGCTGGAAGTAGACCTACATTCCATACTGGAAAGTGAAATTATAACATGTTGTGGTGTTTTTCTCTTCGGGTTTAACCTATATGGAGTTCGTTGAGCTTCTTGGATGACAATCTCTTCATCTTTAATGATATTGGGGACGTTTTCTGCCTCTATTTCTTCAAAAATTTCTTCTAGACTTTGTTTCCTCTCTTCTTCTTCTGGAATTCCCATTATGCGTAGATTGTTCCTCTTGATGGTGTCCTGCAGAACCTTTATTTTCTCTTTAATTTTCTTTTCTCTTTCTATTTGTTCGTCAAGTGGAGTAATTGCAAGAATTTTGTTTTCTATATTACTGACTCTTTCTTCTATAGTTTCCATTTTACTTTTGTGTTCTTCCACGGATTATTTATTTTTGTTATTTTATTATTAAGCTCTGGAATTTCTAGTTGTTTTATACCTAATGTTTCTATCTCTTTATTGAGTTTCTCATTTTGTTCTTGTATTGTTTTCCTGAATTCTTCCAAAAATTTTTCCATGTTTTCCTTAATGTCATCGAGAAACCTTAATACTAGATTTCTGACGTCTTTGTTGGGAATTTCAGAGCAATAAACGCCTGAAATATTAGGTTTATCTTTCATTGGAGAATAAACAGAAAACATCCTCTGCCCTGATGATTCACAAACCTCCATATCTTTTACAATTTCTTCGAGTAGTTTCTTTTCATCCTTTGTTCTTCAGAGTTAAGTGACGCAAATGAGCTCTGAGACAAGGCTAATTCACTGCTGCTTCTGCTTGCTCCACCCTGGAAAGAACCTACTGATTGCTTCCCTTGGTCTCTGCTGCCCCCACATGGTGCAGATCTGGAGAACCTGGATGGCTGGATCACACTGGAGTTTCTCTCACTAGTGGCATTCCATCCGCGCCTGTTACCAACTGCGGGCTGCTGCTGAGGTTGCTGCGGTCCTCCGCCCGGAGCTCCAGGATGTTCATTCCAGCACCGGTGTCCAAATTGGCACCGGCCTTGAAGGAAGAATTGACAAATGGTCATTGAGACTGTTCGCCTAGGAGAGAACTTCACCCAGCAAGCCACACGACCCGCAGTCTTAGCAACTGAAGTAACTCAGCCCCGCTCTTCTGACGTCTTCTTCTCGTGCCGGAGAAAGGCCTTTTCTCTCTTGTTCTCCCAAAGACTCTTTAGATGAAAGAGGAATTTACTGGAGCTGCAGGAAGTGACGGGGCCAAAACCAGGGTGGGCAGTCCACGTGCTGTGCTCTGTCCTGTCCTCCGAGGGTTTCTGTGCCTGGCACAGCAGGGCCATCCTAATACAGCCTTCTATGCCCTCGACTCTCAGGGCCAACAGCCTCCTGCCATAGCTGGGCAATAAAGGGCAGTGCCTGGCAGTCAAGCCCACTGTGCCCACCCAGGTGGTGCCACCCTATCATGATATCCCCCCCACCCTCCACGTCCTGACTCTCAGCAAACATTTCTTTTTCTTTTTTTAATGTTTTATTGTGAATTATGTGATAGTTTACATGGGAGAACATTAGCTTTACATTCATCCTATCGTATATTGTTTCATTTCCATAATTATAATCCCCTCCATGCATCATCAAACAACCACAGGGTATACCCTGCAAGCCTGCCCCCTGGTCGTCAGCACACAGCCCCTCTTCCTCTCTGGGTCTAGAGTCTCCATCTCTCCACATCTTCTTCTCTACCTGCATCTCTGGCATCACTGTTTCTCTGGGTAGGGTCCTACTCTCCGCTCCTCTCCCTAGATGGTCCCAGGGACCCCTGAGCAAGCCTTTCTTGCTGTGAAGCTAGCCTGTCACCAGGAACCCCAGTCCCAAAGAAGGGGACTTTGGTAGTGGAAAGAAGAGTTCTTTTGGCCTAAACAGATGGAGAGAAGGAAGGAGGGGGGATGGGCACAGAAGGAGGTCCAGCTAGGCTGGTGAGGCCACTGACTATGAAGATTCTTTTCTGAAGGTGGGAAATTATGGGGCCTCTTCTTCACCCCTTTGTCTTCTCTCACCCCACAGGATCCCAAGTGGGATTAAAAGGCCAGTAGACAAGAGGGACAAAGATCAGAAAGGTCCTCAGGGAAAGACTTGCCCCTGAGAGGGTGGTCATGTGGACAAGGATCCAGAAGGCAGCCCTATGTCTGGGGAGCAGTCGGGGGTTGGTGGTAGTGGTGAGAGGCCTTTTCTGGGATCTGCGTAAGGGTAGGTGGGACTGCCTATGTTCCAGGAGAACAATCTGCTTTCCTGCACTCTTGAACCTGTTGTTGCTTAATATTTAAATCATTTACACGTGGACAGCCCTTCACAATTTCCTAAATGATTTCCTGGAGGGCAGCTCATCTGATTCCTGAAACAGCCCAGCGAGGCAGGTACTGTTCAAGCTCCTTCCCCACTGAAGCTGGTGTGACATGACTCAGTGAGTGAGTCTACACATAGGGGCTGTCCCAGCTTGGCACGCTGGGAAGGGGAAGGCGCCTCATCGGTGGTGGTGTGTGAGTAGTTTTTGTTTCCTGCAGTTGACTGGAACTTGTCATCCATGCCAGACTAAGTCTGGGGGAACTGCCCCGGGGACTCCCTGCCAGTCCTGAACTGGCCGAGCCTCAGGGCCTCCAAACTGCTGAGACATTGCTCAGTGTTCCCCAGGCCCATATAGTCCGGATGCTCCAATATTTGTGTTCCTTCCATTGACCAATGTGCCAGCAAGCCCTCTTCTTCCTCTCCTACCTGTCTTCTTCAGGGGACCTGGGAGGTGGGTGGTTGCGGCGGACACCCTGAGGATCCTTTCAGCCCACAGGAAGTCTGGCTGTGGACAGTCCATAGCCTTGTTATTGGGCGTGGTTTTGCCAAGGCCTACCCTATGGTCGCAGTCCTGGTGTGGCACTGGAGCATAAGAACTCAACTGCTAACTTCAAGGTCAGCGGTTCAAACCTACCATCTGCTCCTTAGAAACCCCATACAGGGTCAATGTGAGTCAGAACTGACTCGATGGCACTTAACACCAGCATCCTGTGGTCAGGCATCGGGGAGCTCTCTGAGGAGCCCCTACAGAGCTTTGTGATTAGCATGGAGGAAGGGGCGCTCTGCAAAGGGGTAGGCGAAAGACAGCTGCAACCCAAACAAGAAATGCCCTCCACTCACCAGTCCCTCCTCAGGGCTTGACCTTGCATGAGTCATTTCCTCTCTTTGCACTTCAGTTTTCTCATCTGTAAAAAGGACTGAGGATAGCCCCTGGGAGAAGGCCTGGGTTAGGGAAAGCAGGCCAAGGGAGGCAGGACGCCTGAGAGCAATTTGCAGCACCTCCATTGTTACTCCTGGTGTGGCACTGTGGGCTAATGTGTGAGACTGCAAAGTCATTTGAACTGCAAGGTCGGTGGTCCAAGCCAACCAGTCGCTCCTTGGAAACCCAATACAGGGTTGCTATGGGTCAGAATTGACTCAATGATGCTTAACAACAACAGCATTACTTCAGTCTTCCCATGACAGACTTCCATGGGGCTAAGCTTTCAGTCTCAAGCACTTGGGGAAAGCTGAATCTCTGACCCTCACACACATTAGAGGTAACTGTCCCTCTGCTATTCTGATTTTAAAAACGTTTTTACCTCATATTTTATGTCCTTGTTCTAAGTAAGTTTCTGACCATAAGAATAAGGATGTGGCACTGTAGGATCAGCACTGGACTTCGAACCACAAAGTTGGTTGTTCAAACCCACCAGCTGCTCCTCAGAAGCCCTATACAGGGTTGCTAGTATTTGGAACTGACTTGATGACACTTAACAACAACAACATGTTTGAAGTAGGCTCATCTCTTATCAAAGGTGGAGGAGGTTCCCTAGACTTCACAGGTCACTTGGAATCCAGTCCCTCTAGTTGTCACCACATAGGGCTCCCATTACCTGAATTCACCTACACACGCCTCTGTTCTGTTCCCCTTGGATGGGTGAAGATGGAACTCCCTCCAAGATCAGAGGCTATGAGGTGGGATGGAGTAAGAGAGCCCAGGGGTCTGCTAACTCTCCTTGGGGCACCTCTCCCTCAAGGCCTGCTGAAGACTCAGGACTCAGCAGGACACAGAGAACAGACATCTCATGGGAAAAAGACTGGCTAGAGAGTCAATTTTGCCTTTTACAAGTATGGAAACCTCTCCAAGTGTCAATTTTTCATCTGCAAAATGAAGGCAATAAATAATTCTTATCCCTTAAAGGTATGTACCACCACTCCTCTGTCAATTTGTCATACTGTGGTGGCTTGTGTGTTGCTATGATGCTAAACAGTTATCCATGGTAGACAAATCTCAGCAGAGCTTCCAGACCAAGACAGACTAGAACCTACTTCTGAAAATTAGCCAGTGAAAACTATGGATCACAAGTGAATATTGCCTGATGTAGTGCTGGAAGATGAGCCCCCTAAGGTGGAAAGCACTCAAAATACACAGTGGTAGCAACAATGGCTGTGTGCATATTAAGGATTGTCATGATGGCTAGACCAGGCAGCACTTCATTCTGTTGTACAAGGGATTGGTGTGAGTTGGCACAGACTCGTCACCTACTACCAACAACAACAAAGGGATATAAAACTGTGATGTAAGAAAGTGACAGTAAAACTGGTGAAAAACATGGTTGAAAATAGTCTACGCATGATAAGTTTGCAATAAATGCAAAGTTGAAAGCGTTGTCAAGTGGTTCTTGTTTTCAGCCAGAATGAGGCAACACCCAGACACTGGACTTGCTGGAATGAATTAAGAAAGTCCTTAGGTTCTTTTAAATTAAATTAAATTAAAAAAAAATGTTTTCCAGGTGGCATCATTGATGGAGTCAAGTGTGGCAGCGGCAGTGAGGTTGGCCTAGGATCAGACATTGTTTCGTTCTGCTGTGCATGGGGTCGCTATGAGTCGGTTCCGACTTGATGGAACCTGACAACAACAACAATGTGATAGTTAACATGGGAGAACATTAGTTTTACATTCATTCTATCGTATATCATTTCATTGCCATGGTTACAATCCCCTACATGCATCATCAACCAACCAAAGGGTATACACTACAAGCCTGCACCCCGGTCGTCAGTGCACAGCCCCCTTCCTCTCTGGATCTAAAGTCCCCAGCTGCTCCATCTCTCCATGTCATTGTCTCTGCCTCCATCTCTGGCGTCACTGCTTCTCTGGGTAGGGTCCCGCTAAATTAAATTATTTTTATTTAACTTTTTATTGTGAATTGAGTGGAGGTTTACAGAACAAACACATCATCAGCCCCACATTCAACAAATACACTTCGTTTCATTACAAATGATTGCAATCCACTCCATGTACCATCAAGTTAATAATCTTTACCTCTGTTCACGTTTTTCCCCCTTCTCCCTCACCCCCACCCACTCTGTAACCATCATAGAATACTTATTTCATTTAGAAAATGAATTTGATTTCATTTTTTCTTAACTTTTTACCACAGTGGTCTTCATGCAACATTTGTCCTTTTGAGATTGACTAATTTCACTCAGCATAATGTCCATCACGTTGTGAGGTGTTTTGCCGATTCTTCATCATTCTTCAAAGGAACTCTGGTAGCATAGTGATTATGAATTGGGCTGCTAGCCTCAGGGTCAGCAGTTCGAAACTACCAGCTGTTTCGTGGGAGAAAGATGAGGCTCTCTGCTCCTGTAAAGATTTACAGCCTCAGAAACCCTTTACAGGGTCACTATGAGTCGGAACTGACTCCATGGCACATAACAACAAAAATATTATTCTCCTAAATTGCATAATATTCCATTGTGTGTATGCACCAAAGCTTTTTAACCATTCTTCTGTTGATGGGCATTTAGGTTGCCTCCATCTTTTTTTTCCCACAAATAAAATCTTTTGTTTGTCTTCATTAAAAGTCTGAATTGTAAACAGATTCTTGAACTGGTGATTCATAGCCATCAGCTTGTTCAACATTAGCACCTGTCTCATCTCCAGTAACGTTTCCAGAACTACTGCCTTCACCATGAAGCGCCATGAGTTTTTCCAACTAAAACTTGGGCTTCTTCAGCATTTTTACTTTCCTAACAAACACATCATGGAGAGGGTAAATAGACTGGCAAGTCTTCTCTATGTCCTTTCTAATGCTGTCTGGAATTAGTTTATTGACCACTTCTTTCAAGTCATTTGTCTGTACCTCTTGGGTTATGATTTCCATAATTTTCTTCAAGATTTGATGGACACGTTGGTGCTGAGCATAAGATGTCTTCCAAATCTGGTTGTTGCGGTTTTTTTTAAGTAAAACCAACACAGAACAGGCGAAGTTAATAACCATCTGTAGTCTTGATATCAATGTGAGCTTCATGATCTGCCACTTTTTGACCATGTAGCACATTTTGTCATGGGTAAGATCCATGCCATTGAAGTTGGTCAGGCAGTTTTTGCCTCAGTAATTAGCTTGAATTTTTCTGAATGCAACTTCATCATTCTGCAGATCAGCAAGACTCACTTCAAAAATACGACCCTTGAGCCCATCAGATGCAATTTTGGTTCCTTGAGTCCTTGTGACTAGTGTTCTCCCAATATTTCTCATATTGAACATAGCTGGTGCCTTCACATCATACCAATCTTTCTTAGAAAATGGATCATCCACTTTCTTCTTGGCTCCTTTTTTTGCCACCATTTGTAAAGCACTTGTTCTTGCCGACTGCCATCGTGCTGCTCAGAATGCCAAAAGGCTGTCTCCATCTTTTTGCTGTTGTGAAATCATGCTACAGTGAACATTGATGTGCATCTATCTATTCATGTCACAGCTCTTATTTCTTGAGGATACGTACCAAGTAAAGGGATTGCCTGGTCATATGGTACTTTTATTTTCAACTTTTTGAGGACGCGTCATACCATTTTTCACAGAGGTGGCACCATTGAGTCTCATCAGCAGTGCTGGAGGATCCCAGTCTCTCCACACTCTTGCCAACATTTGTTGTTTTCTGTTTTTTGGAACTTTGCTATTAATGTGGGAGCAAGATGATATTTCACTGTTGTGCTGGTGTGGTGATGTAGGATAAACACTGGACTGCTAACCACAAGGCCAGCAGTTCAAACCCACGAGCTGCTCCTTGGAAGTCCTATATAGGATTGCTATGAATTGGAACTCGACAGCACTTAACATCAACAACACTGTGTGCTGGGCACTATTCTGTTATAAGAGCTCTGGTAGTGTAGTGGGTTATGAGTTGGAGTGCTAAACATGAAATCAGTGGTTTGAATCCACCAGTTACTCAGTGGGAGAAAGATGAGGATTTTTTTCAAGAGCACTGGTAGCAGATTACGAGTTGGGCTGTTAACCATGTTGAAATCTATCAGCTGCTCCATGGGAGAAAGATGAAGCTTTCAGCTCCTGTAAAGAATTATAGCCTCAGAAACCCTCTGGCACGCAACCGTCAACCACAACCTCCCTTTTGGAGTCCTGGTGTGGCACTGTACGATAAGCACTGGACTGCTAGCTGCAAGGATGGCAGTTCAAACACACCAGCCTCTCCTCAGAAATTCTATATAGGATTGTTATGAGTCGGAACCAACTGGACAGCACTTAACAACCACAATGGCTTATGACTGTGAGCATTTCCTCATGTGTTTGCTGGCTGCCCAAATGTCTTGTCTTCTTGTTGAGGTACTAAGTGCTGTATACATTTTGAAGAGTAGTTCTTTGTCTGACGTGTTGTTGCCAAACATTTTTTCCCAGTCTGTGTGTTCTATTTTCATTCCTTTGGTGAAATCCTTTGATATACATAGGCATCTAATTTTTAGGAGGTATCAGACATCTATTCTGTCTTCTGTTTGTGTGTTTTCAGTTATGTTTAATAGTGTATTTATGGTATTTTTCAGAGCTCCCAAGTTTTCCCCTAGTTTCTCATTGATGAGCTGTATAGTTCTCAGTCTTACATCTAGGTTTTTAATTCAGGTTGAATTCACTTTTTTTTTTTTTTTTTATTTAAGGTTTTTATTGTGGATTGAGTGAAAGTTTACAGGGCACATCATCAGTTTCACATTCAACCATTCATATAACTTGTTTCATTACATTGATTATAATCCCCTGAATTCACTTTTGTAGATTTATTACCCAGTAGGCTTTAAGCAGGGTGTTGTTCAATATCCATATATTTGATTATTTTTCCTTGATCTTCCTATTGTTGATTTCTAATTTGATGGTATTGTGGTCTGAAAAGATGCTTTGTAGTATTTTGAAGCTTTTAAAGTTATTGAGGTTTGCTTTGTGGCCTAACATGGTCTATTTTGAAAAATGTTCCATGTGCACTGGAAAAGAATGTGTATTTTGCTGTTGTTGGGTTGAGTGCTCTGTATATGTCTATGAGGTCAAGTTGGATGATTGTGTTGTTTAGTTCCTTTATTTTTTCTAGTTCTGTCCTTTATCAACAGTGGTGTACCAAAATCGCCTACTATTATTGTAGAGTATCTCTTTCTTTCTTTAGTTCTATTAGAGTTTGACTTATGTATTTTGATGCTCTTTCATTGGAGGCATAGATAGTTATTAAGGTTATGTCTTCTTGTTCAATTGACCCCTTAATCATGATATAATGTCTTTAGTTTTTGCCTTAAAGTCTATTTTATCAGATATTAAAATTGCCACTCGTTTTTGATTGCAATTAAAACTTTTTTCCATCCTTTGATTTTTAGTGTATTTCTATGTGTAGGATTTCTTATTCATGTTATTTTTATCTTTTCCTTCTTGCAAACAGCATATTGAAGGAATCTGTTTTCTGATCCATTCTGCTGCTCTCTGTCACTTGACTGGTACATTTAGTTGATTTACATTCAGTATAATTATCAATAGACATGAATTGATTGCTGTCATTTTGTTGTATGTTTTTTGTGATGCTTCTGGTTTCTTTGTTCCACATACTTTTCTGTGCTGAGTTCATTTTGTTTATGGGTTTTCTTTTCATTTTCTTCATTTCTGTTATGCAAATGTTCACTAAATCATTCTGATTTTCCTCTTTTTTATTTTGATGTGATGGTGTAATCATTTTCTTTGAGGTTACCCTGTAATTTATTAATTTTCTCCCACTTAAAACCGTTTATTTTATCTTGAAATATTCTTGAGTTCCTTGTCATTTGGAAGTTCTATATGTACACTATTCCCTCTCTTACTTTGTAGCTGAATTCATTATAAATTGATATCTCTGGTTTCCTGTATTAGACTACTGCTATATCTGGATTTAAGGAGCTCTCGAAGCATAGTGGTTATGAGTCAGGCTGCTAACCTCAAGATCAGCAGTTGGAAACTACCAGCCATTCTGTAAGGAGAAAGATGAGGCTTTCTACTTCTGTAAAGAATTACAGTCTTGGAAACCCTATACAGGGTCGCTGTGAGTCAGAACTGAGTGACCACCACATCTGGATTGAGTTCTAGGTGATGTTGTCATTCATAGTAATCTTGGTTGTTGTCTACTGTTGTTGGTTCTCAGTCCAAAGAGTATCTTATAATATTTTTTGTAAAGTTGGCGTTGTTATTACAAATTCCTTTAATTTCTGTTTATATGGAAATGTCCTTATTTCATCATCACATTTAAGGGACAGCTTTGCTGGGTATATGATTCTTGGTTGGCAATTTTTTTCTTTCAAAATTTTGTATATGCCATCCTATTGCCTTCTTGCCTACATGATTTTTTCCAAGAAATCAGAGCTTAGTTTTATTGGTTATTCTCCTTTGTAAGTAACTTTTCATTTTTCTCAAGCTGCTCTCAGGATTCTTTCCTTATCTTTTGGTTTTGGAAAGCTTGATTATGATATGTCTTGGTGCTTTTCTTTTGGGATCTATCCTGTTTGGGATTCATTCAGCTTCTTGTATGCTGATCTTCTCATATTTCATGATGTTAGGGAAGTTTTCTTCCAATAAGTCTTAACAATTTTCTCTGTGCCCTTTGTTGTCTCTTCCTGTTCTGGAATTTGGATCACCCATAAGTTGTTTCTCTTCATGGCGTCCCATATAACTTTTAGTCTTTCTTCAGATTTTCTCAATCTTTTTTTCTGATTGCTCTTATAGCATACTAGTATTGAGAAATTTACCTTTATGGATGTAATTGCAAAATGGAAGTGTGTGCAACATTCTCCATTTGCTGTTTGTACACCTCTGCTTAGGGTGGGTTTGACTGGTGTTGGCTGTTGTCTATTGTTGATCAGGTGGTATAGGAGCTCCTATTGACTTCTGTCTAGTAGGTGGAACTACAGAGGGTACAGTTGTGGCTGGACTGTATGGTTATGGTTACTGTCTTATGTTGTGTAGGAAAGAGGAGAAACACTACCCTCACTCTCCTCCTCACATACTAGTAAGCAAAACAGAATATACAAGCAAATAACCAACAATGAAAAGAGAAAATAATAAAGGAGAAGAAAGAATTTAAAACAGGCAGAGACCAGAAAAAAGGAATATACTAACTAGAATGAGAAAAGAAGGACAGGAAAATAATGCTATAGAAGATAAAATAAAAGGAAGAAGTAAAAATAAAAATAATCTTTAGAAAAACCAATGGGGTTGGTGGGAGGGGAGATGAAAAGAGAAAGAACGTAGAAAGTAGTAAAGAAAGATCCAAAGGTGGGGTAGGGGCAGGGTTGGGAGGGAGAGCAGAAATGAAAGAAGAAAAGAAGGAAAAACAAAGGTAGTCAAAGAAAGGATGAAATTCAAGAGAACAGAAAGAGAAGAAGGAGGAGAAAGAATAGAGAAACAAAAGCAACGAAATAACAAAAGGAAAACAAATCCAAAAACAAAACCGAAAAAACTGCAGCTATTGGACCAAGAGAGAAGAAAACTTTAGGGGGTTCCTGCAAGCCAAGGATCTCACGAGGTGGGTGTGGAAGGGATGTGGCAGGGTTCCTGGTCCTAGATGGAGTTCCTATTGACCTCCGTGTTATCTATGTTCAGGGTACTCAATCCAGAAATAGTTTGTGGAAGCCCTTGATGGAACTAGTTTCAGTGTCTGGTTAGGACCACAGGATGACTAGTAAAATGCTGGTCTGGTGGCTCTGTGGATTCTGTAGGTCCTAAGCTGAGGCCACCTAAATCCAGGTATCACAAAGGTACACCAAAGTGGAGCAGCCAGCACTGCCTCATCACATGGCTCTGAACTCCAGAGAGCAGGGGCCGTGCTGGGGTAGATGAAGGTGGGAGCAGGCTACATCTATGGTCACCAGGGCAACGTGGGGAAAAAGAAGGAATGGGACCTTTCCAGTCACTTATGTGACTCTGCTCTGCCAGGCTACCTTCTGCTGCCAAAGCTGCTCACAAAGGTTCAAGATAGTCATGCTGAGCCTGGCCAGTCATCTACCAGCCAGTCTCCCTCTTTCACTGTCCCTGCTCAGCATCTCCTCCCTGCAAGCACTCAATCCACTTCTCTGACCTTTCTTCTGCAATTCAGGGTTCCGGGATTTTCATCTGTGTTTGTTTTATTTGGTCTTTCACATCTTTGTTGTAGAGGGTTCATGTAGTGTGTTTGCCTAGTCTGTCATCTTACTGGAAGTCTTATCAATGCATCTTGATTGCATGCTTGATCAATTTCAGATTGAAATTTTATGCATGGTGAGTATCCTGTGTTGGAAGGAACTGTTGAGTTTATTTGGGTGTTCCCCTGCTTCAAGGAGGGGTACAGTCTCCAGAAAGAAAGATATCCCCAGGCTCGGAGACACTTTCCCTATGGAGGGCAGGGGAAGTTCTGTTTTCTGACACTGGTCTCTTATGCTGGCTTCCTCTCATCCCTTCTGTTAGGAGGTATGGCTAGTACAAATCTGGGATGCCTTAGCTCCATCTACAGGCAGAGTGCCCAGAGAGTGTCACTGAGGTAGTCCTCTGGAGAGGCAGCTGTGCCCCTGTGCCTACAGTGGGTCCATGGGGACCGCAAGGCAAGTTTGAGGAGGGATCCCCAAGATATAGCTTGAGGAGAAGTAACTGAGGGCTGAGTCAGGGCACGGGGCAAGTTTTACAGAGGTGGAGGCTTTGGTCTTCCAGAGACAGGGAACAGCAAGAGCAGGGGAGGTACTGGGAAAGCAAGGATCGTGGTGATTGAGTCTTCACAGTCAAACTGGCTGAGTGAGGCTGCCACCATCTCTCAGCAGGGAGAGATGAAGTCCTGAGGAGATGAAGTCCTGCGTTCCAGGGGGATTTTGCCCAGATACCCATTAAGGCTGTACAGGGTGTGGAGAACCCAGGGCCCCTGCCTCAGCTCACTGCCTGGCCCACCTTTCACTGTAGTCTGCTCAAGCTGAGGTGGATATTTAACACAAAGGGCTGAGGGTGGGAGGAGTCCTGGGAGAAGAGAAAGGGAAGGAAAGCAGGAAGAGAGAAGTTGGGCATGGATGAAGGAGAGCAATGGAGAGAGAGGAAGAGGAAGGAGGCTCACAGCCCTCTGATATCAGGCTTGCCTGGTTCTGCTCAAGGACACCTCCCCAGGGCACTGCTTTCTGCCCTTACGGTGTCCCTCCTATGTCACAGTGCCCTCAGCACCCTGGTCAAAAGGAGGGAGAGTCCTCCAGCCACCTGTGGGTTCTGGCCCAATGATGGGTGTCTTTGGGGTGACACTATGGGGCCAATCAGAGGTGTAGCAATCTAGGGACCATCTCTAAGTTATGCCCCTTCTCCAATTTTAAACTGATAGCAGCAGACTCTTCAGCAGCAATGCCTCCCCACACTTGTTAGGCTGCCTTTCAGATCTGGGGCACTTTGGAATGTCATTCTGTGCCTCGTCTGGTGCCCCGGTGGGCTTATGCTGGCCGGCAAGTAGCCTTCTTTGCTACACTAATGAGGAATGCTGTTGAGCCGAATCTGATTCACAGAAACTGCTCAGTGGTACCCAGGGCATGTGCCTTACCTGTCCGGCCCCCTGCTCTTCCTCCCATGGGCCTGCTCCTGGATGATCCTGTAGCCTCAGACAGCCCCATGGCGGCGGGAACAGCACACCCCTGCAAGCTTAAGGAAGTTGGACCTAGGTCAATTCTGTCTTCATCTGGCATGGCCTAGGAGGCCCTTGGCGCCCACCCCTCCAGGTCTCTTTCCTGTCTCATAATAAACCTGAGGCCTGCCCCTGCCCCTGGGGAAACTAAGGGAGACACTCCTAGCCCAGTCCCAGCTATGGGTGAGTCAGGCTGGGGATAGGGCCAGACTCCTTCCTATCTGCCTAGCAACTACAGCCTGGAAGGAAGCAGGGGACAGTGGGATGACCTTTCCTGGTTGAGACTCAGGAGACAGGTCTGTTGAGTATATAACATGGCATAGCCCCTTGGGCAGCTGTGTCTGGGACACCCTCTCTCAGGAGCTGGGGTTCTGACTTGGGCCAGTGGATGGACCTCAAGGGTCCAGAGCCCCAGGGATGTGTCAGTGGGAATCCTAACTAGCTTGCTTATACACAGCACAGTGCCGACACCTAACAGGAAGCCTTCTGTATTTGCAAACCCAAAGACTAATGTCTTATAAGTCTTCTTCAGCCTCTCCTCAGGTGACATCACTCCACAGAACAGCACTGATGGTGGCGAATTCACACCTTATAAAACGTGCATGTATGTGTGCATGGTATATGGTGTGAGATATGTGAGGTATGTGCATGTGTGAAACGTGTGTCTAAGGTTATATATGATATGTAGTGGCGTGTGTTGTATGCAACATGTGTATGAGGCATATGTGCATGTGTGAATGTGTAAGGTGTGTGTACATGTGTAGTGTGTATGTAAGGGAGCATGTATGTGGTCATGGTGTACGCATGTAAAGGGCACATGTGTACTTATTGCATGAGGTGGTATATGTGTGGTATATATGTGTGGGGCATGCGAGGGGTGTGTATAGTATGTGGTGTGTGGTTAGGTGTGTGTGTGTGGTACATGGTATGTATGTATATGATGTGTGTGTAAGGGATATATGTGTGGTATATGGTGTTTGGAGTATGTGGTATGTAGTGTGATGTTGGTGTAAGGGATGTCTGTGTGATTCTGAGTGTGCTATCTGGTGTGTGTGGTCTGTGGTATGTATGCGTGATGTGTGATATATGTGTGGTTATGAAGTATGTGGTATGTATGTGTGATATGTGTGTGTGTGAGGGATGTCTGTGTGGTGTCTGGTGTGTGTGGTATGTGTTATATACATATGACGTGTGTGTAAGGGATGTCTTTGTGGTTATGGAGTGTGTGGTATCTGGTGTGTGTGGTCTGTGGTCTGTACGTGTGACGTGTGTATATAAGGGGTGTCTGTGTGATTATGGAGTGTGTGATGGTGTATGTGTGGTGTATGTGTGGTATGTGGTATGTATATGTGACATGTGTATGTAAGGGATATATGTGTGGTTATGGAGTGTGTGCTATCTGGTGTGCATGGTATATTATGTATGTGTGAGCAGTGAGACCTTCAGCTAAAACAGAGCAGTGATCTTCCAGGAAGCATCATCACACAGGGACCTTAATCCTCACCAGTCCTCTCCAGGCATTTCCTCTCTGTGCTGCTAACCCAGGCCTCAATACCTGGTGCCTGCTTAGCCTGCCCTGTCTCCTTCAACCTCCCAGCTCCTACCTTTCCATCCTTTTCCAGAGTGTGAAACTGAGTCATGGCATGGGGAGTTGGGGGGGGGGAGGGGAGCACACACAGCAGCCCGGGGAGCAGAGGCCCAGGCAGAACGGAGAGGAGAGAAATTGTCTACCACCCGCTCCGGCCCCAACCTGGGAGCCCTCCCCTGCTCCTCACTGTTTCATGTTGTCCACCCCATTCAGTCTGACTCCATTCCTGATGACTCTGCCCTCATCGACCCTGGGTTCTGCCTTTGTCCCCTTTCCCTGAAGCACTGCAGCCCCTGACCACTCTCCTAGCACCTCTCCATTCACAGCTTAGGGCCCTCCCCTTCATCTCAAACTTCCAAGGACTCCTATTGTCTTTTCAATAAAGCCAAACTCTCCCTAACAGTCCCAACTGAGCTGCTGCCACATATGCCCCATCTTTATCCTTTATCCATGAGCTGTTCCCACCTCACGGACTGCTCTTCCCTGTATAATTCCATGATAAGCATTGCCTCATCACTCAGTTCTAGCCTAGACGCCATCTTTTCTCAGAGGCCACCTCCACCCCCACCCTGTCACAGCTCCCTGGTGTTCTTTCCTTTCACTTACACTGTCTGTGGGTCCACAATCAATGCCCATGGAAGCAGCACTCAAGAAATCAAATGACCTATGGCATTGGGCAAATCTGTTGTCAAAGATCTCTGTAAAGTGTTAAAAAAAACTAAAGATGCTCCTGACCCAAACCATGGTGTTTTTAGTCACTTCATACTCATGCAAAAGCTAGTCAATGAATAAGGAAGACTGGAGAAGAATTGAGACCCGTGCATTATGGTGTTGAGAAAGAATATTACATATAGTGTGGATTTCCAAATGAACAACCAATCTATCTTGGAAGAAGTAAAACCAGTATACTCCTTGGAAGGATGGTGAGTACTTTGGATATGTTGTTGTGCTGTGGAGTTGGTTCTAAGTCATAGGACCCTACATAAGGTTTCTGAGGCTGTAAATCTTTATGGGAGCAGAAAACCTCATGTTTCTCCCGCAGAACAACTGACAGTTTCGAACTGATGACCTTGAGGTTAGCATCCGCACTGGTAACTACTACGTTACCAGAGTTCCTTGGACATATTAGCAGCCCCCCTAAAAGGACATCATGCTTGGTGAAGTATACACTCAGTGAAAAAGAGGAAGACTTCAATGAGATGAATTTAACACAGTGGTTGCAACAATAGGGTCCCTTTGAGTTGTAACCAACCTGACAGCACCTAACAACTACAACACGATAAAGACTGGACTACTAACCACAATGTTGGTAGTTGGAGCCTACCAGCCTCTCCCCAGTAGAAAGATGAGGTTTTCTATACAGGGCTCTATGAGTTGGAGCCGACTTGATGGCATTTAACAACCACCACAGCAACAACAATTACAGCAACAACATTGTCTGACATGATGTCATTTATCTATTTACTTGGCTGTTCTGTCTCCCCCATTAGAAAGTCAGCCCCACGAGGATGGAAACTGTCTGTTTTTTTTGTTCGTGGCTGTATCCCCAGCACTTGGCACAGTGCCTGGTGGTGGTGGTGGTGACGTGCTGTGGAGTCAGTTAAGGCTCATAGTGACCCTGTACAGGGTTTCCGAGCCTGCACATCTTTACAGGAGCAGAAAGTCTCACCTTTCTCCTGTGGAACAGCTGGTAGTTTCAAACTGCTGACCTTGAGGTTGAGGTTAGCAGCCCGATTTGTAACCACTCCGCTTCCAGACCTCCTACTACATACAGTGCCTAGCACTCAGTAAATACAGCTGAGTGAGTGAATGCTAGGACAGGGAGTGAAGCCTGTAAGCACAGCTTACTCAGGGTCAGCTGGTGAGTGGCAGAGTTTCCCCTTGAACCCAGGACAGCCAGCTTCAGTGGGGTCCCTTTCACTCACATGACCATGGTGTTTACTTTTTGGCACCTTCTTCTGCTCCAGGAACCTAAGGACACCTGTCTGGGGCATGGTGGGGGTGGGTGAGGGCCAAACTCTGCAAGGTCCCATCCTGACATTGACTTCTGCTTGACATTGTAGACTTTCAGCTTCCTATGCAATCAACTTCCTGTTTGAGGTCTACCTGGGAGCATAGGGACAAGTCAACAAGTCTGCAAAGACACATCCAACTCCCTCTGTGAGCTTTGCACTGTGCTTCCCCCAGAACTCAGGGTGGGCCAAGCCTTGTACACTGTGCAGCCCCAAGTTTGTAGTTGAGCTGGGGAGACAGATTGACGATTCGACAACAGCAGGACCATCCAAGATGGAGGCTTGTAGACCAGAGCTTTGGGCTTTGGGCAAAGAGTGGGGAGGTGATGGGAAGGGCCTAAGCAGGTGGGTAGGGACATTGATCTTGGAGGAAGAATGGAGGGGGCACTAAAGAGTGAATTTAAACTCTAGCTCAGCCACCTACCTGCTGTGAGAACCGGGGCAAGTTATTTAACTTGTGCCTTAGTTTCCCACTTGTAAAGTCGGGGTACCAATAAACCCTACCCCTTAGGGCTCTTTGAGATTTAAATGCAACAATTTCTATAAAGGTTTTAGAACAGTGCCAGACACATGACACGTAATCCATGTTAGCTATTGTAGTTGATATTTATTATTAAGAAAGGTGGCATTTATTATTAAGAAAGAGAGGGTATGGACTGGCAAAAGGGGTGGCCTTAAACACAGGCAGGCCCATTAAGACCCTGCCCAGAGGCAGGGCAATCTAGTAGCCCAAACCTACCCTCCCACCCCCAAACTATGAAACTTAGATGCAATAATGCTTATAAAGCACTTAACACAGTGCCAATATTTGTTGTCATTGTTGTTTAATGAAAGCACAGAGAGGTTAATGCACTTGTCAAGGTCACACAGTGAGGAAGTAGCCCAGCTATGTTTGAGCCAAGGCAATGTGGCTTAAGAAGCTCCACAAGTTAACAGCTGAACTAGTATTACGGCTGCTGCTAGTGTTACTGGCAGAGGGACCAGCTAGATGTTTGATGGTGATAAAGGGGTTGGCAGGGTGATAAGGAGGGAAGAGCAGTCATTGCTCCCTGATGCTCTCTTGGGAGCACATACTGTGACCACAGTGTGGTCACATTTCTGAGAATTTGTCATCTCTTGCCCAATCATTACCACTAGCGACAGAACTCTTCCTTAGCAACCTCCTCTTCCCTTTTGGCTACCTAGGACCTATAGTCAACAGTGTGGGAGCAGGGCCCCATTCACAGCTGTGAGCATCATGGGCTGGGGCTGTGTCAGGGATGGGTATTTAGGGAGTCGGCTTTTCAGAAAGCCAAGGGAGAGAGATATCCTCCAGCTCCAAACTCTGTCTCCAGGTATATCTAGAGGTGAAACCAAACCCAGATCCCTTTGATGGACACAGTCGTGGAGAGGAAGAGACTCAGACTTGGGGAGTTGGCTCTGGCCTTGGCAGTGGGAGACCCTATCCCATATTCCTTCCTCAGGGCTATGGCCTCCCGGTCTCCAAAGTGAGAATCAGATCCCGCAGAACCACACCATCTCCTGGGCAACAGGTTTCATCTCTAGAGACCTACCTGCATCACAAAGTCTAACATCTTTGGGAAACATTTTTATTATTAATCTAACGTTCTTCCGTAAGCCATTCAAACTCACCAGACGCTTCTCAGAAAATCCATAGAGGGTTGCTCTGAGTCAGAACCAACTCAATGGCACTTAACAACAACCCAGTTCAAAATTTATAAACTTCAGACTTACTTTAAAAGGAAAACAGTATCATTCTTTTAAGCGGATAACTCATAACAACCCTGTATAGGGTTTTGAAGGCTATAAATCTTTGTGGGAGCAGAAAGCCTCATATTTCTTTCACAGAACTCTATAGGATAAGTACTGGACTGCTAACCACAAGGTCAGTGGTTTGAGCCCACCACCACCTGTTCTTTGGGAGAAAGATGAGGCTTTCTATTTCCAGAAAGTTTTACACCCTTGACAACTATGAGTCGGAAATGACTCAATGGCACGTAACAACAAGTGGACAACTAGCATCACTTACCACGGATACAGCACAATCACAAAAATAAATATTATTGCCACTAAATAAGGGTGGCAGTTTGTGATTTATTGACACATCATTAAAGCATATTTGATGTTTTACTTGGAGGGGCTGAGTGAATGAATAGATGAAGAAAGGCCATGAATGCTAGAGCAAGACACTAAGCTTCCTTATTTTAAAGCAAATATCAGAAAGGCATTAAAGCCACTAGTTGCCAACTGATACTGAGTTGATTCCAAGTCATGGAGACTTCGTGTGAGTGTCAGAGTAGAACCACTCCATAGGGCCATCAATGACTAATTTTTTTGGAAGTAAGTTCCTAAGCCTTTCTTTTGAGGCATGTCTGGATGGACTTGAACCTCCAATCTTCTGGTTAGCAGTTAACCAACTGTTTATATCAGCCAGAGACTCCTTAACCTAGTGATAGCAAGTCAATTCCAACTCATGGTAACCCTCTGGGTGTCAAAGTAGAAATGTGCTCCATAGGGTTTTCAGTGGCTGATTTTTCTGAGGTAGATTACCCAGTCTTTCTCCTGTGGTGCCACACCAAACCCAAACTGAGATACGCTTCTTGCTGTATTCAGAAGAACTGATTGGAAGATATCTGAAAAAGAACTTCTTCATGGTGTGATTTAGAATTTTTCAGTGCCACGTCAGATAATACTTTGAGCTATTTGAACATCACCTCAGACTGAGCCAAGTGGGCTCAGTGGCACAGAGAGTGACTGGTTCTGGTCCAGGTTGTCCCCTCCTGGGCTCATTTATCAGAAGGGACAGGGTCCCCAAGGGCGGACCCAGTGTGCCCATATAAGCTGCCCCATGTGTGCTCCTGCCCATAGATTTGCATGTGACATAAGACCCTCATGTGGTGACAGACACCAGTCCTTCAGCCGTGTGTGGGCCCACTTCTGAGCCAGCCTTCACTACTCCATATTTCACATTTCCCAAGAGCATGCCTGAGCTCTTGCATCCAACCTGACTGAGGACTGGATACCCAATTTGAGCTCTCTCTGCACCCAAGGACTCTGGAACAGGCAGGCAGGACAGGCCCCACTTCAGGCTGGGAAACCGGTGGGAAACATCCTTAGAAAAAATCAGCAGGTGATCTCCCAGGGCCACCAAACTGTATGGAGCAGTGCCTATCTCACAGGAGCCAGGCCACTGAAGTCAAGAGTCTGTGGGGGTGACCACAGGCTCTTTGTCATTAGAGGCCTGGCTCAGGAAACCTGACGTCAGCCATGACTCACCCCTATGCTGGGGCAGGAGGCCTGGGGGTGGGGCCCCGTCACTTTCACCTTTGTGCCCACTCTGGCCTAAGGATCTTAGCCAAGCCACTCTCTCCCTGGGGGTAGATGCTTGGGGTTGGGGCTGGAAGGAGCAAGAAGGAAAATGCAGGGCAACATCAGCCCAGAGCAAAGTGGAAGGGAAACCACTTTGCGTGGGGGCTGGGCTTGACAAGATGTTGGGGCAGGGATGACCGGGAATCCCAAAGGCAGGAGACAAATGACGTTTAAACAGCAATCAAGATGGTTACACAAAGAATAACACAAAGGATCATTTGTTCCACTTGAGGATCACGGGCTTTGAAATTAAAAAAAAAAAAAAAAAAGGAAGGAGAAAAATGCTGAGCTCCAAATTTGTTTGATAGTATCTGCCTCGTAACAATCAGGTTAGGAAAAAATAAAAAACACAAAAGATTGAGTGTGGTGCATACACCCCCTCGTCCCCTGCCCACGTAGCAGTGAGGGGCAGAGTCCTTGATAGAGAACTTGCAGACAGGGAGGCTTCTGCCTACCAGACCCCTCCCCACACTGCTTTCCACCAAGTCTCTGCCATAGTTCCCAAGGCTCAGTTCTGGGCCACCACGGGAAGAGGGGAGCAATGGTGGTCCTGGAGAGGCGGCAAAGGAGGAAACATTTGCACCATGATTTGGTCTCCAGGGGCAGCAAGGGTTGGGGACCTGTAGTCAGAGCAGAAGCGGAGGTGGTATATAAGTTTGCATGTCTCGTTCCCCCTCTCTACTCACCCCGGAGTGACGTGATGTTCACAAGGGGTGGGGGTTTCCCCAGTTTGGCAGTAGGGTAAGAAAGCCAAGGGGAGCTCTTGGTGACTAAGTCAAGCCTCCTTGGGTCTGTGTACCAGAGCTAGAAAGGGGACAGCCCCCAAATTAGTTGCATTGGTGGTGGGGATGGGTAATACATCTGTAACCACTTTGGGCAGACAGAGGTCATTGATCCGGAACAGAGAGCCTGGTAAGGCCTCCGAGGACTGTGACATTACAGCAAACGTTCAGCTGTGACTACTCCCACTACCACCCCCACAAAGAACTTCCCAGCAAAGTTCATACTGTTCTCTAGAAGGAGAGGAAGAGACGTAGCCCAATGTAGGCATCCTGAGTCTGGAGCCCCCTACATGGCTAAGCTGATTGTATCTCATGAGTCAAGGCTCCCAGCAGGTTAGGTCCTCTCACCTTCCACCTCCTCCCTGTGGAGCTGGATGGCTGGATGGCAGGTGACATAGTCAGCAAAACAGGACCTGACACTATTCTTTGCATGCTCTGTAATTTGCCCCTGGAATCAGCCATTAAGTCATTTGCCTGGCTGATGCCAAGGATAAGGGCCTCATATCAGCCTCTGGGATCTGTGGTCCAGACTCCTCGGCTCTAATGTGGGCTTTGACCCATCAGCCTCCAGACTAACCTGGTAGGAAGAGATGGAGTCTTAGATGCAGGCTTAGCCTTGTAGCCTTGGAACCAATATGGGAGAGAAGCTGGTCGAGTATGTGTTATTGTTTATAGATGGGGATACTGAAGCATGAAAGGGTCCCTTGGTCCCCAGGAATTTTTATAGTCCTTGAGGTTTCTCTCTTGAAGGTCAACCTCTGCATGTCCCCTCACACTGTACACCCCCTCTCCCCAGCCCCAGCACACACAAATTGATACAAAGATTCAAACTTCATCTCAGACAGTGGAGCTGTATGCATATTATACACCAACATAAAAATCAGACACTTCAACACAACTGTGAACAATTCAGGAGTTACAGGTCAAGTGGGGACTTGGGGGTTCATAGGGGCCATAGCTGCAGCTCTCCAAGGCAATCTGGACATGGGGATTTGCATGGGAGCTGGAAGGGTCTTACAAAGGGACAGGGACAGGGGAATGGGGTCTGAGGAGTTGGGGGTGGATGGGTGGGAGCTGGGGCAGCTTCAGCTCAAAGCACTGTCCCTATCCACCTAAGTTTCTGTGCCTCAGAGTTCATTCTTGCCCCTGCCCAGGGGCCTAGACACCCCACGCACACCTGGGGCTCACCACATCCGGCACCAGGGCTGGCAGCTGGGATGGGGGTGGCAGAAGGTATGTAGATAACTTAGCTCTCTGTTCTTACTGCTCATCATCTTGCTCAAATGCCAGTGCTGTCTAGAAGGAGGGCTGGAAAGCTTTGAGGTCTGCTGCTAGTGGAGGTGGTGATGGGGAAGGGGGTGGTGGAGTGAGGGGGTAGAGAAGGTAGATTCGAATATTAGCTCTTCTCCTTTCTCCCTTTAGCGAGGCTCCTGAAATTCCCGGCAGACCACAGGGAGAGCCCAAAGCGTCAGCAGAGTTCCCCTTCAAAATTAGCCTGCACATGGGGAAGTGCATCTCCCTGGTCCCTGGGATTTCCCTGGGCTCTTGGGGAAGATAGGAGAAGCCCTGACTGGTTTATAACTGTAAACTTGTCACAGCCCCCCAGCCCCCCTCGACCTCCCACAAGGCCTTAGGACACTCCTCATCCCAATCACTCCAGTGCTGCTCAAGGGCCTATGCTCTGGCCTACCTTGGCCACTAACTTGCAGCAGGATGCTGAGTGCTGGTCTTATCCACACAATGAAGGGAGGATGTTTCTAAGTAGATGAAAAAAGATACACCTTAGTACTGTTCCCACCCTACACAGTAGAAAGCAACCCTAGTTAGCCCCAGAAAAGAGGAGCCCTCCTGACCAGGGAGCTAACTCTGGAATATGGCAATGAACACAAGGGGACACACATACACTCACAAATACACTCAACCCCTTCGTGTCCCAAAATACACATGCAGATATACCCAGTTCCATGGAGAGTACCCATGAGTGATCCATACTCTAGTATACACAAACTTGTACTCTGTGCATAGCCACCCACATACACTCTCTGGAACACTCAAGGATTGAATGGGTACATGGGCAGACAAATCATGTGTCAGTTTTTGTAACCAATTCCTTGGGGAGAAAATTTGCTGAGAGAGAAAGGGAAAAGGGAGCAGAAACACAAACACTGTACTCTCTCCCAAACCAGCTCCACCGCAAGTCTCTGAGGATGGGGATGTGGAGTTCCCGAGGACACAGTGGGTTAGCTTGGAGAGGGTCAAAGGGTGGAGGCTCAAAGACTGTGGGAGAGGGGCATTTGAGCTCCACTGGTCCTGGCAAACACAAGCTGCTCCCAGGGTTTCCTCCCCTCTCCTCGTGCTGCTCCACCGCCACCCACAGCCTGTGGCCCACAGCCTTCACCGGGAGCCCCGCGGGCCAGCACGGCCTGCACCCCACGTGAGATCGCGGGGGCGGGCGCCTGGCGCCTTCCTGCTCTGTCCTTGTATGGTGACCCAGAAGGCCGGCCCACAGGGTATTTAAGCCAGGACTCAGCGAGGGCGCTGAGAGCTGGCTCTCAGGCAGCGCGATCACAAGAGAGCCTGAGAACGTGGAGGAAGAGGAAGAGGAAGAAGAAGAGGGGAAAAGCGGGTAGAGTGTCCCAAAGCAGCAGCAGACCCACTGAACGAACGCCTGCGCCATGGGGCTGGAGGCTGCATGCGAGCTGGAGAGCGGCGCACTAGGCGCGCTACTGCGGGAGCCGCGGGAAGCTGAGCGCACGCTGCTGCTGGACTGCCGGCCCTTCCTGGCCTTCTGCCGGCGCCACGTGCGAGCGGCAAGGCCAGTGCCATGGAACGCGCTGCTGCGGCGCCGTGCGCGCGGCCCGCCTGCCACCGCCCTCGCTTGCCTGCTGCCTGATCGCACGTTGCGGGCGCGCCTGGCCCGCGGGGAGCTGGCGCGGGCCGTGGTACTGGATGAGTGCAGCGCCTCAGTGGCCGAGCTGGGGGCCGATAGCCCGGCGCACGTGCTGCTTACCGCACTGCTGCACGAGACCCACGCAAAGTCCACAGCCGTGTGCTTCCTGCGAGGTGAGCCTGGTGCTCGGGGCCTGACTGTATCCCCTGGCAGACTTCCCACACCCCCCTCCACTACTCACCCCAGCCCCTGCCAGGCCCAACCCCACTCAGCTGTGCGCTTGTGCTCCCTACAGGAGGCTTCGACAACTTCCAGGTCTGCTTCCCAGATCTGTGCTCTGAGTCCCCTGTTCAGGCGCTTCCACCAAGTGGACCCGAAAGCAGCCGCCCAGACCCCAGGGCTCCCTTCTATGACCAGGTGAGTTGAGTCTAAGGCTCCTTATCACTAAGCAGAATAGGTGCTTATGGAACGGAGAGGCTGCCATTTGTGGATGTATACACTGACTTTTGTGTGCTGGTGTGTGTGTGTGTCGGCTCTGTGGACCTGATGTGTCTTCATGAGTACCCCCACATGTATCTGACTGTACATCTTTATGTGTGTCTCCACATGTTCACTGTCCTCATCATATTTTTTGAGTGATCCCTGGGCCTCTTGTCTGGGGCCAGCTGGGGATGTTTCTGCCCAAGGTTGATGGCTTACACCTCCCAATCTTAGGCTGTGGAGGTCTCACCACCCGGCCCCGTTTCTCCTTCCAGGATGGTCCTGTGGAGATCTTGCCCTACCTCTACTTAGGCAGCTGCAGCCACTCATCAGACCTGCAGGGCCTACAGGCATGTGGCATCACAGCCGTCCTCAACGTCTCTGCCAGCTGCCCCAACCACTTTGAGGGCCTTTTTCGCTATAAGAGCATCCCTGTGGAGGACAACCAGATGGTGGAGATCAGTGCCTGGTTCCAGGAGGCCATTGGCTTCATTGGTAAGAGGGCAGCCTCAGTCCTTCCCTGGACCTGGAGGGGGCTGCAAGGGAAGTGTCCGGGGTACCTCTACTCTATCTTGGGCTTCTTCTCATCTGATCCCCCACCCACAATCTCTCTTGCAGATTCTGTCAAGAACAGCGGAGGCCGGGTGTTGGTGCACTGCCAGGCTGGCATCTCGCGTTCTGCCACCATCTGCCTAGCTTACCTGATACAGAGCCGCCGTGTGCGGCTGGACGAGGCCTTCGACTTTGTTAAGCAACGCCGAGGCGTCATCTCGCCCAACTTCAGTTTCATGGGGCAGCTGCTGCAGTTTGAGACCCAAGTGCTGTGCCACTGAGGCAGGGTTTCCTCTGCCTGCTTGTCCCACAGCTGGTACCACTGTGCTAACTCTCTCATTAGTCAATCTACACAGAGCCACCAGCTCTGAAGAAGATGACAGTGGACAGCTATGCGCCCTTCTGACCCAGCTTACCCCTCAAAACCTCCAGAGTAGGGGTGTTAGGAATTCAGGGACATTGGACTTTATCACTTGGTGATCTTCTGTGAGGGGTTTGAGGGCTGGCCCTCATTCAGGGAGTGAGAATGGAAGCTATGCTTGCCTTCCTTGTCTCTCCATCCTTTGGCAGAAATGAACAGAACTCTATACCTGTGGCCTCCCTCTGAGCCTGCCTCCAAGTTGCATTCCTTGGCAGCTTAAGAGCAGCCACCTCCAAGAAACAAGCTGTGAACCTGGAGCCCTGTCTGGGGGTGGTGCACCGCCCCCTCCTGGGGTCCTAGAACTTGAACCCTGTGCTCCTTAGGGAGCTGGGGACTGGGGAAGTGATATGTATGTTCTATTTATTGACCTCTTGCTTGCGTGCGTATGTTTGCGCACGTTTTATGCCTGTGTTGGCGCTGGAAAGTTATTTGTGTTCAACTGACATTTAACACTCCCTCCCCCACTTCCTCCCAGAACTGTGGTTGAGGACTGGAAACTTAGCACTTTATATTTATATAGAACATTAAGGATGTGTCAATAAAATATTGTTTTGTTTAAAAAAACAACCACCTCTCAAGCTTCTGGTCTCAAGTCAATGCCTGGGAAACTGCTCAGAAGCGGTTTTTTATTCAGATTCACCCTTTTTTCAGCTGCTGGTTCTTGGGGATGGAAGGAGACGAGGAGGGAAAACGAGGCTGCTCCCCTCTCCCACCACCTCTCCCTTGGCCTGTGTTCTCTCTTAGGCAGAGTTCTGTCTCCAGAGCTAAATGGGTTTCTAAGAGGCTGATGCTGGCTTTGGTCCCAGGGGGAAACAGCTCCTGTTCATATCCCAGAACTGAGCCCAGGGCTGTCTTGGTCAACTTCACTTCCTCATTGGAGTATGTGGGATGTATGAGAGGACTTCAAAAAGTTCATGGAAAAATTCATTCTCTTCTCATTCCAATTTTCCCATGAATTTTTTATAGTCCCCTTCATATATGTGTGTGTGCCCATATGTGTGGTATTCCCCTGTATGCACACGTGTCACAGGAATAAGTATTTCCGTAAGCATATCTGTACACATGCCCACTTTCTTGTGGTAGTAGGACAGTACAGCCTCTCCACTCCTCTCCCAGTTCTCAGACTGGGCTCCCAGGCTCCAGAGCGCCTGTCCATGTTGGAGCTTGTGACAGCCCTCATTCCAGATCCGTTTCCTGTCCCCAGAAGGCACATGATCTGGTATTTCGTGTGGAAGACATGTTACTAGAAATGGGCTTAGTTTTCCTTCCCATCCACCCGATGAGCATGTCTTCAAAGAAAACTGGTTATAGGCCTACCATAAGGCACTAGGGTGTCTAGGGGACATGGGATGTGAGCCCAACCCAATCTAGAAGCAGAGGGTTGTCCCAGAGGCTGCTGGGATTGGGTGCAATGATTCGCCTGAGAGCAGGGCATGCTGTGGCCCAGGGGGACGACTGTGCCAGAGTCAGTCATACCTCAGCTAATTTCATCCTTTCCAACTCGGCTTGTGGGTCACCTGACTGAATGCTTTCTCTTGCTATGACATTCTGGGGCTTTGGCATTGTGAATATGAGGGGGTGATAGAGTTTAATGGTTAGGGTTCTGGCTTTGACTAATTTCACCAAGTATGTATGCTTCCTTATGTGTAAATGGGGTTTTAACGTTAGCCCCAACCTCCTAGGGTGGTATCCAGCATTACATGAGTCAATTTACATAAAGGGGGTAACCTGTTGTTGTTAACTGCTGTAGTGTCGATTCGGACCCATAGTGACCCTGTATAGGGTTTCCAAGGAGCAGCTGGTGAGTTTGAACCACCGACCTTCCAGTTCAAAGGGCTTTGCAGTCTGGCACATTAATTTCCAGTGCCACACCAGGACTCCCTGTTGTTAAGTGCTGTCAAGTCAGTTCCAATTCATAGCCACCCTGAATAGGGTTTCTGAGGAGCAGCTGGTGGGTTTGAACTGCTGACCTTGTGGTTCACAATGCTGATCCTTATTGGTGTTGTTAAGTGCTGTCGAGTCGGTTCTGATTCATAGCGACCCTATATAGGGTTTCCAAGGAACAACTGGTGAGCTTGAATCACCGGCCTTGCAGTTTAAACCCACCTTGCAATCCAGGGCATTAACCCACCGGCGCCATATGTAACTGCTCAGGAAATGTTAGCCTCTGGTAGCCTTGTTGTTGTTGTTGTTGTTAAGTGCTATCGAGTCGGTTCCGACCCATAGCGACCCTGTACACAGGGTTTCCGAGGCTATAAATCTTTACGGGAACAGAAAGCCTCATCTTTCTCCTGCGGAACAGCTAGTAGTTTCGAACTGCTGACCTTAAGGTTCTCAGCTCGATTCATAACCACTACGCTACCAGAGCTCCTTTCTGGTAGCCTAAGGGATGAAAATTATCAGATGTGCAGGTGCATCTCCACCAGGCAGTAGACCTGTGAGGGCCAGTCCTGTGGTTGGCTCAGCTCTATATCTGGAACAGCTGGGCATTTACTCCATTCAGTCTACTGAAAAATGGACAACCTGCTCTCCCTTTTGTTGTTGTTGTTAAGCGCTGTCAAGTCAGTTCCTACTCATAGTGACCCTGTATAAGGTTTCCAAGGAGTGGCTGGTGAGCTTGAACCACTAACCTTGCAGTTCAAACTGACTTTGTAGTGCAGCACATTAACCCACAGCGTCATGCCAGGACTCCCTTATTCCCACTAAAAATGCCTTGTTCCCTTTACTCTTTGTGTGTGTATGTTTGTGAGAGAGAGAAGGAGAGAGGGCCTCCCTGGTGAGAAATGGACAGAGCTGGGATTGCTAACCAGACTTCCTTAGGCAGGTTCTGTTTGGGACTTCCTATAATTTCCATGCCCAGCTTGTGTGCGTGTGTGTGGGGGGGTGGGGGGCTGGGGCAACTCAGATCGCATCTTGGGTCCTTCCCACCTCACAGCCCCATCTCACACACAAGAAAACTGGTGGCTGAGGTCCCCCCTTGTTCATCCCACCCTCACTCATTCTATACTTCACCCTACCCGGCTCCACCCACCCTTACTCTACCCACTCCTACCTGTGTCTTCCAAAGAAAATGCATTTCTTAAGTACAATTTTCGTTTCAAAACCAGAGCTAAAGCCTGTCATGATTTGACTTGTGTCTCTCACAAATATGTATCAACTTGGCTGGGCCATGATTCTCAGTGGTTCAGCAGCTTTATAATGATCATCCAGGATGTGATCTGATGTGAGCAGCCAATCAGTTGTAAAGGGATTAGGGTGGGATGCAATACCCTGACTCAGGGCTGTGCCCTGATCTGATATAAGGGGAGTGTCCCAAGGTGGGGCCTGCATCACATGAGATCAAAGGAGCGAGGAGTGGAGGGACTTCTTATCACCAAGGAAGGAAAGTCAGGAGTGGAGGTCCCTATACTGAGAGCCTCCAAGACCCAGGGGAAGGTTGATGACAAGGACTTTCTCCCAGAGCTGATGAAGAAATCCTCTCCCTAAAGTTCAATCCCTGAACTTGGACTTAGCCTCCTAAACTGTGAGAGTAAATTTCTGTTTGTTAAAACCACCCACTTGTGGTTTTTCTCTTTTATCAACACCAGAGAACGAAGAGAGCCTAACTTGAGTTTCTGATTCACTTGAAGTAAGAGAGCAGAGTAGAGCTGAATGGAAAGTCTGTCTTTGCGGCTCGAGCAGAAAGAATTATAAAATAAATATATCTTCTACTGAGATATAAAGGAGCTCTGGTAGCGTAGTGGTTACGAATCGGGCTAAGAACCTCAAGGTCAGCAGTTTGAAACTACCAGCTGTTTCGCAGGAGAAAGATGAGGCTTTCTGTTCCCGTAAAGATTTACAGCCTTGGAAACCCTGTACAGGGTCGCTATGGGTCGAAACTGACTCCACGGCACATAACCAGCCAACCAACAACTGAGGTATAACTTACAGTGCCACCACCCACCTATCAATTTGTCAAGCTGTGGTGACTTATGCCACTGGCATTTCAAATACCAGCAGGGTCACTCATGGTGGACAGGTTTCAGACTAAGGCAGATTAAGATCTATTTCTGAAAATTAGCCAATGAAAACCTTATGGATCACCACAGAACATTTCCCAATTTGCTTGTTTTGGAGATGTCATCTGGAGGCACCAATCACAAGGGGAGGGCATCATGTTTGGTAAAATAGGGGGCCAACAAGGGTGAGGGAGATGCTCAGTAAGGTGAGCAAGCACGCAGCTGCAACTGTGAGGAAGGCGCAGAATGAGGCAACGCTTTGCTCTGCTCTACCTGGGATTGTCATGAGTTGAAATTAATTTATGACAACTGCCTATATATGTGTCTATGTAACTATCTTACAGTAGCGTGTGCAGATCTCAAGCATACAGCTAGGCATATTTTTACATCAATAGTCCTGGCGTGGTGCTGCAAGTTAATGCTCTAGACTGCAAAGTTGCTTTGAACCACAAGGTCAGCAGTTTAAGCTCACCAGTTGCTCCTCGGAAACCCTATATGGGGTCGCTATGAGTCAGAATCAACTCAAAGGCACTTGACAACAACAACCCTGCCTGGGCCGGCTGGGGCATCTGCTTTTTCATTTGTGTTTTTTCTGTGTTCCTGATTCCAGACACAGAAGGAATGCAGGGAGCCCCTTTTGGGCAAGAAATAGCTTGACTCAGTTGCATCCCTTCACTAGACATAGCTTGGGCTGGTGTGTGTCTCTACATCCCATTCAGCACTGAAAAGCTCTAGCTCTGGGGTTTAAATCCAGATGGGACCTTTTGGTGACCCAAGGCAAGTCCAAGGGGGATAGAGGAGGAAAATAAGGAGCTTTAGTTTCCAAATTTGTAAACTGGGGATAAGTGCTGATCACACAAGGCTATTGTGAGGATTGTATAGGAATGCCCGGGAGAGGGTCTAAATATCCAAAACTTACTGTGGTTAAACAGTGTGTTCTGCTTATGAGTGTCTTCTGAGCTGTGTCTTTGTATATACACACTAAGATAGAAAGGTACGCACTTCAGGGTCTCTGGTAGCTTTTCCCCAGGGTGAGCACAGTGTGGAGGAACAGGAAAGGAGGTCTCCCCAGGCTGAGGAGGCAGGCTCCTTCTAGCACACCAGTCTCAGCGGTTGTCAGCCTTTCTGCGATGTTTCTCTGCCCCCTGGTGGCGGAAGAGATCTCAGAAGAGCAGCACCTCAAGTTGGGGGCTCTCCCTGGATGCCTCATGCTCTGTCCTTACCCATCCTCCCCACCATTTTGGCCAGGAAGGAATCCAGAAGACTGGAGCCTGGGCTGAAGCAGAGGTGGGACCTGCAGGTAGGAGCAGGTGAGTCTGCAGGTGGAGGATGTTGAGTAGGGCCTGCAGGTGGAAACCAAAAGAACAATTATTTAAGGAGGAGGCCAGACTGAGCCTGCAAACAGGTTGTTCTGCCAGTCCTCTTGCTTGCTGAGGGGGCAGTGGGAGTCCACCATGGGGAATGACACAGGCCTCTGGACTTGGGTGTTGGCTCTGCTCTTCTGTCTGCCAGGTAAGCCAGCTGCGTCTCGTGCCTGGTTTTGGCTCCAGCCTCTGGAGTGCTTAGAGAAACCAGGAGGATGTGGCTGGAGCTAGCAGGGATCTTTAATGGCTTTGAGAATGGGATCTCTTCAAGAACAAGTCAGCTCTTCCGAGGGGTGGCAGTCAAAGCTTCTGAAGCTCTGGGGATTCCAGAGGGTCTGCCTGGCTAGAGAGAGAGCAGGTGTGGTGTCTAGGCACCCTTGCTGTTTGGAAGGGGAGCCCTTCAGCCCAGACTAGGGCTTGCTCAAGCTGAGCCCAATTTCCAGAAGCCTGGCTTGAGAAAGGAAGCCATTGAGCAGGGTTTGAGGCCTCCCTCCGTCCTTTCTGCCTTCTCCCCTACCAGATAGTACAGTTGCCTTTTGAACCAAGTGTTGGCTTCACTAAGGCAGCTCCTTTCTTGAAGTTGTCTAGGCCTGGCCCAGCTCCAGTTGAGGAGCTAGGCAGGCTCCTAGGACTCCTTGATGGAGGTCTATGCTTTGTGAGGGACCTGAGTCTTTAGGCCTGATGCCCCCCCTTATTCCTGGCATTTGTGTGTGTGCCTCTGTCTCTCTGGACCAGGTTTGATCCTTGGAGCACCCTCAACTTCCAGTTGCCTAGGAGTCTGTGATACCAACTCTCCAGAAGAAATGCAGGAGTCCTGGGACAAGGACATCCCTGCAATTAACCAAGGTGAGGTCATGTCATCTTCTAGCCTAGGGTGAGATGAAATTGTACATATAGCATGATGAAAACCTGCTGAGCACTTGCATGTACAGAAAAAGCTGGGAGAACGTGCACCAGCATACTTGGTGAGCTCTAAGTGGGTAACTTAAGTATGTTTTTAGTATCTTCTATGGTTTTTGAAAGAAAGGGAAAAACTACAGGCTTTAAAAAATGACTTGATAAAATAGGTCCTTGGATCTCTTTGAGTCTGAGTGTTGAATTAAATCATTAGTGAATGTTTGAGAATGTTATCCAGCCTGTACTGGTGTGAGGGGGTGGGATGAAGGTGCAAAGAAATTTATTGGGATCTCAGCTGAAGAATGAGAATGTATCCACATCCTGAAACAAAACCAATAGAAATAGAGACTGGAGTTCAGATGTTGAAGTCACCCAGGGCTGACGCAGTAGTGGACAGAAAGAGAACTGCACAGGGATATTCCACCTTCTAGTTACTGTGAATGATCTATAGGTGGACAGAACCAGTTTGAGTCTCCCTTGGGATGGCTCTTCAGACATTATAGAGCCAACTCTCAGCTTTGTTGAGTTATAATTATTTGGGAGCTTACCATAATAGAAAGGAGCTCTGGTAGCGTAGTGGTTACAAGTTGGGCTATTAACCTCAAGGTCAGCAGGTCAGCGGCTCTGCAGGAGAACGATGAGGCTTTCTGCTCCCATAAAGATTTACAGCCTCAGAAACCCTGTATAGGGTCACTATGAGTTGGAACTGACTCCACAGCACATAACCACCACCACCACTGTAGTAGAAGTTGTTGGTGCTCTGCTCAGGTGCCCCTTACTGGGAAGCACACACCCACTCCTCAGCTGCTGAGGATATTGGCTATTAATGCCTCACAGCTGCAACCACACTTCCGAGAATGGTCCTTGGACAAATGAGCTGCTTCTGCCTAGATGACCCACAGCCAACAAGAGATAATAAAGGATGGAGTCTGGCCTCCTGCTTCAAGGTGGAATGACTCTTTGTTGCTATTCCTGTTTGAGAACTTTCTGTGGGACCTGGCTGAGCCTGCACTTCAGTTGAATTGTCTTCTTCCTCATTCTCCTCTTTTGTTTCCCTCCCTTCCTTACAGTTACTCCTGAGATCACTTCCCCAAGAATCACTTGCAGAAGACAACCTGTCCCAGGCTTTGCTTCAATGGAACCCAATCTAACATACCCACTATGTGCTAGGCCTCATGGGGTTATGTTAATAAGAGTTTATGGAGAAGTCTGACATACTATGGCAGGAAGTTAGGTTGGGGAGATGAGAAGAGATGAACTGAAATGTGGAGAGGAGAGGGAGTGAGTAAGTGTGCATGTGTGAGGGAGCCGCAGGTGCCAGTACTCACCCTTCTGTAGTGGTATAAGTTGAACTTTCTATTCACTTGTCACCACCAAGACCAGAATAGAATGCATATGAGTAGAAATAAAAGAGGGGATAAGATGGAAGAAGAGCCAAGGCATGTTCTGAGTGGCTTGGGCTAGAGTACAGGATGGAGACAGCATAAAGAAAGAGGGCAGAGTTGGGATTCTACTGTGTGAGTTGTAGGGACGGTGGATGTTGTGGACTGTGCTTGAGCAGGAGAAGAACTCCATCAGGCTGAGAAGCAGCATATTTATTTAGCTGGGACTCCGGCTGTGCCTGAGGTCACACAGCCTCAGAACCAGGGATGCTTAACTCCAAAGTTGAGAGACAGACTTCTGGAAGTAAATTGGCCTGGCCATTGAAACTTCCCCTGAATCTGTCCCTGGAGTCTGTGGACATGGATAATGGGCCAACATATATTCCTTCCTTCCCAGGCCTCATCCCAGAGGAAACCCCAGAGAGCAGCTTTCTCCTCGAGGGGGACATCATCCGGCCAGTGAGTGTGTCCATGCACAAACATGGGTGTAAATAACCTTACAGATAGGACTCTACCACCTACATTATGGGGTGTGAGGAGTGAGATTTGGTGCTGATAGCTTGATAGACCTACCCCCCTCTTTTAAAATCAGTCTGAGTGCTGGAATGTATTAGGAATGTTGTTAGGTGGTCATGGTGTCAACTCTAACTCATCGTGATGCTACTATGCATAGCAGAATGAAACACTGCCTGGTCCTCCACTAGCCTCACAATTGTCCTGTTTGAGTTCATTGTTGCTGCCATTGTGTCAATCCAGCTCATTGAGCCTTCTGCTTTTTCACCAACCCTCCACTCTAACCAAGCATGATGTCCTTCTCCAAGGACTGCTCCTTCCTGACAAATATGTCTACAGTGCAAGAGACGGAGTCTGGCCATCTCCTGGCTAAGCTTCTTCCAACACAGATTTGTTTGTTCTTCTGGCGTCCATGGTACTTTCAATACTTTTCGTCAACTCCATAATCAAACGTGGTCTTCCTTATTCACTGTCCAACTTTCACATGCATATGAGGTGATTGAAAATACCATGGCATGGGTCAGGTACGCATTAGTCCTCAAAGTGACATCTTTACCTCAAAGATTCTTTTGTAGCAGATTTGTCTAATACAAGATGTCAATTGACTTCTTGACTACTGTCTCTGTGAACACTGGCTGTGAATTCAAGCAAAATGAAGTCTTTGACAACTTCATCCCCCCCCCCCCATGTATATATTTATTCATCCAGTTATGAGGATCTTAATTTTATTTACATTGTGAAAGAAAGGTGACTCAACAGAATGCGGAAATCATTGAATAATATCATTAATGTCACGGACAACTAAAATTTTGCTGAAGATAATTCAAAAGTGGTTGTAGCAGTACATTGACAGGGAGGTACCAGACATTTAGGATGCATTTAGATGCCGTGAGATGATTTGCTGATATCTGATGGGTCTTGGCTAAAAGCAGATAATATCAAGATGCTTACTTGTGCTTTATTGATTATGCAAAGGCACTCGACTGTGTAAATCATAACAAACTATGGATAATATTATGAAGAATAGGAATTCCAGAATACTTAATTGTGCTTACGAGGAACCTGTTCATAGTCCAAGAGGCAGTTGTTGGAATAGAACAAAGGGATACTGAATGGTTTAAAATTAAGAAAAGTGTGTGTCAGGGTTGTTTCATTTTACCATCCTTATTCATTCTGTATGCTGAACCAATCCCCAAAGCTGGAATAGATGAAGAAGAATGTGGCTTCAGAATTGGAGAAAGATTCATTAACACTTGAGTATTATTGAGTCAACTAATTAATAGGCAGATACTCATTAACTCAATAATATGCAGATAACACTACCTTGCTTGCTTGAAGAAAAGTGAACTTGAAATACTTAACTGATGAAAATCAAAGACTACAGTCTTCCGTATGGATTTCACCTCAATGTAAACAAAATGAAAATACTCAGAACTGGATCAATAAACAACATCATGATAAATGAAGGAAAGATTGAAGTATTAGGAGTAAGCCAGCCTAAATGATAAGGGAGAGTGATACCTGAAGTGGTGGCAGCAGTCAACCTAGGAAGGCTTCCTGAAGGAGGAGACGTGTATCCTTCCCAGGGGAGTTACTTGGAAAGTATTGTGATGAAGGAAGATGCGGCCACAGGTTTGTCAAGAGTGGCTAGATGGCAGCAGTGACTTGGGAAAGACAGCACAAGGGTAAATGCAGAGAGGTGCTCTTGACCCAGAGTTGAAGGGCTGACTCAGAAAGGGAGAAAGAAAGCTGTATAGGAATTGGAGTGACTTGTGCAGGAGAACAGGACCATATTTACTACAGCTAGGGATGGCAGAAGGCTCTTGAATAGTACAGTGACTTGGTGAGAGAAGCAAGACTGTTCTGCTGCCTTGGAGGCCACCCCCTGGCTCCAAGGATGGGAGGAGAAAGGGCAGAGTGAGGTGAGGCCCCTGTTGTCCAGTCAGTGCATGTTTGGTGTGTGTGTGGGCAGACATATGACCATCATAGAGCAGTGAAACATGTTGGTGCCTGGAAGGGTAGAACATGATGATGATACTTCAAAGGGTTTTGGTGGGAGGAAGAGTGGAGAAAAGAGCTACTGAGAGCAGAAGTGTTTGCATCGTTCACATCAGCCAGGACCCTGTCACCATCTTCTTTCCACCTCCACATTCAAGGATGCTTGATGAGTTGCTGTTCTCTAGAGCAGGGCACTGCTGAGGTGCTGGGCTGAGGTTGCTGTTCAGAGCCCTGAGTCTTTCTGAACTAGGATGCCCTGGGGTGCTGGGACATCTAGCTATCCTCTTCAGGGATAGGCTTTTCTTAGATTGATTTTTCTACTTGAGAGAATAAGTCACAAATTCTGTATCATCACAGAGCAGAGGACTGTGTCTTGTTACATCATAATTCATGTAACTGGCCCTACTTATCTCCTCATGCTTCTATGGAATTTCTCATGGGCTCCCCACCTTCACATCCCTAGGCCTGCCTCTCACATCTTTAGGCCTCCTCTTGTAGCTTTGAGGCATGTGGGTGGTCTTGTGTCCTGGGGGATCCTGAGCTACTGTCTCTCCTCAGAGTCCTTTCCGGCTGTTGTCAGCTGCCAGTAACAAGTGGTCCAAGAGTAGCAGTGGCTTTGTGGAGATCCCCTTCCTGCTCTCCAGCGAGTACAGTAAGTGAGCAAAGTGGGAGGGGCGGGGTCTCTCCTGATTCCGGGCCTCTGAGTCCTGGGAGCTGGCAGGCACTCTCTTACTGCCTCAACCCAGTGGTGCCCTCACGCAGTTGTGGCTTCTCTCCAAATTGCTTTATTTTCTTCCTTTTTTATCACCACATCCCTTCTACCATCACCACCCAAACTATAGCTTCAGAAGTCCCTTTTACCAGAGTCCTTTTATTCTATGGCTGCTTGAGTCTGGAGGGTTTAAATCCTGAAAGAGCTGATTGAAGGACTGTCTGGTCTACTTAGAAACCCATTGGTCCAGGACAGTAACTTACTCAAGGTCACATAGGTAGGGTCTACCTGGAGCCCATTATCTTGCTGCCCGTTTTTAACATTCTGTATTGGGAGAGTTTGTAGGCCTGTTTCCTGCCTCCTATGCACATCTCTGGTAGCGTAGTGCTTACGAATTGGGCTGCGAACTGCAAGGTCAGCAGTTCGAAACTACCAGCTGTTCCTCCGGAGAAGGATGAGGCGTTCTGCTCCTGAAAGATTTACAGCCTCGGAAACCCTGTGCAGGGTCACTATGAGTCGGAACGACTCCATGGCATATAACAACAACAACATGCACATCTCAAAGGGGCCCTGAAGGGTGTTCAGCTGGGGTGTCTCTTCCCAGATGAGCTCAGTCGGCAGGTCATCCTGAAGGCGTTTGCTGAATTTGAGCACCTTACATGCATTAGATTTGTCTCCTATGAGGGCCAGAGAGACTTCATTTCCATCGTCCCCATGTCTGGGTAAGTACTCCTAAGAAGGTTTAGGGGTAGGTGTGTTTATATGTGTGTATGCACATGCACTGACAATGCACAGGGGAGTGACTTTCTGATCTGGCTTCTGCATTCAGCTAGCAATTAACCAAGCTATTGTCTAGAAACCTACTTCTAGGCTTTTCCTCCTAGGTCCAAAGTCTCCCTGTCTATCCTGAGGGTTTGCCCAATATGAAATAGAACTGTAAATAATCAGGGTGGGATTTAAGGTGCTGAACCCTCACTTTACAAAGTCCTCTTAGGGCAGACGTTCTGTGTGGTGAGTGAGTGTAGGCTTTGTGGGCCAGACCTGGCCTCTAATCAGGGCTCAACAATGCATGTACCATGTGACTCTGGGCAAGTCCCCTAGCTTTGGAGTCTTTCCTACTTTATCTCCCATCAGGAGCCTGAGATAACAGGTATGAAGACCTTGTCTAGTCATCTACGTGTAGGCATGCTCCCTACGTTCTCTTGCCGCCTAGGCTGGTCAGTGGGGTTCCATGACACTCACCTCACAGAAGGCCAGGCAGTGAAGGGACTGAGGCGGGAATAACAAACCTGAGTCTATATACCAGAAGAGGAAGAGAAGAGCCTGTCCTGACTTGACTCACTTGACTGTCTCTCCTGGCTCTTTCTTGCAGGTGCTTCTCTAATGTGGGGCGCAGTGGAGGGATGCAGGTGGTGTCCCTGGCACCTGCCTGTCTCCAGCGGGGCCCTGGCATTGTGCTGCATGAGCTGATGCATGTACTAGGCTTCTGGCACGAGCATGCCCGGGCTGACCGGGATCGCTATATTCGTGTTAACTGGAATGAGATCCTCCCAGGTAAGCCAGCTTATGCTCAGGTCAGCCTGGGCTTGGAGGTGTTGGTGGGGAGAGAGGGTAGTGGGTTCAAGCCAGTACCTGAGGAACCGCCTAGCTCTCTTGAAAGAGGTGGTCCATTCTCCCCACCACTTTCCTGATCCCCTGGGTAGGTTGGGGTTCCTCCTCCTTTGGGTCCAGAAGAATGGTCCAGCTGCTGCTGCTGCTTTGGACTCCATGCCTCCATCTCCCACCCATAGTCATGCCAGGCATAAGGCAGACTCCTTTGCTTTGTGTCTCATTTCTCCTTATGGGCACTTCCAGTTTCTGAGGATAGATTGATGATTTCTTATGATCCATGTTCCATGGGCATCCAGCTAGCAGTCCCATGTGCCAGGCATGGGTTGTGTGAAGTGGGAGGGTAAGAGCTTTACTCCATGTGGGGGAGCTGAGAAGAAACAAAGTCCCAGAAGACACTAGTATACCTGTGCCAGGTGCCTGGTGAAGGGGGCCAAGGGCAGTGCTCCAGGGCTCAAAGAGTATGAACTGGGCACTGAAGGGCACCTCAGCAAACAGATGGCAGATGGAAAGCCAGCTTCAGCTTGACTGGGGGGCGGTCCATTGTAATGAATGATAGTGAGTGGCAGCTCTGTGCCCACATGATGCTGGGCACTAGAGATCTGATCCCAGTAGTGGTGAGACAGACCTCTGCCCTCATGGGGGTTGACTACCTACTGAAGGTGAGAAGAGTAAAGATATTTTATGAAGGAGCAAGAGCAGAGGAGAGGCATAATTAGAAGTTTGGTTTGGGGAGTGGGCTCAGAGGAGGAGCTGGAAGCCTTCCTGCAAGAAGAGGGCTTCTGGAATGAACACCTATTCTGTTGCTGAAGTGTTGGCCAGATACAGGGAACAGCATGCAAGCAGACTTGAAGAATTGGATGCTTTGGGGTTATATGGGGAGCACCCGGTATTGGGATGGGGATTGAGACTAGAGGTTAGGCTGGAATAGTGGGGAGGATGAGAGGTAACATTAGAGAATAGAACCTGCAAATAAGAGAACCCAACCCCTTCAAGTACTCTGGGATGCTTATTTACATGTTTGGAAACCCTATACAGGGTCACTGTGATTTGGCACCAACTCCGCGGCACTTAACAATTATAAAAACTTACAATATTTGAAATAGAGTTAATATAAACATTCTGATCATGATGTAGTAATAGTCAAAATAAATTAAAATGAAAAGTAACAACAACAACAACAAAAAACCCAAAACAACACAAATCTTTCTTTTAGTTCTTGGGTTAAAGAAGAAATATAAACTGAAATAGAAGGAATTCTTTAAAGTTGTCATAAACACTATACTGCACATTGGGATCTATGGTTCACAGCTAAAACAGTGCTCAAAGAAAATGTATAGATTTAAATACTTTAATAATAGAACAAATACATTAAGCATTTGAATCTAAGTTAGGAAAAAAAAAAAGAAAAAGCTAAGAGGAGTTAAGAAAAAGTAAAAGCAGAAATTAATGAGTTAGAAAACAAGCAGCATTAATAAATTCAAGAGTTATTTCTTAAACAATAAAACAGGTTAAAATAACAGCTACCCTAACTGAGTGTCTTTTCCTGCCTAAGAATGGAGGAAAGTGAGAATATATTTTTATTTAGTTAATACGAGCAGAACAAACTCTACACTCTGCCAAGGAAGCATAAATTAATAACCAGTGACTATTGCAGGGTATGCGTAGTGGTTACGAATCGGGCTGTGAACCTTAAGGTCAGCAGTTCGAAACTACCAGCCGCTCCGCGGGAGAAAGATGAGGCTTTCTACTCCCGTAAAGATTTACACCCTCGGAAACCCTGTACAGGGTCGCTATGGGTCAAAAAACTGACTCAACGGCACTTAACAACAACAACAACAATTGCAGGGTAGGAGAGGAGGGGAGATGGAGTGGGAGGCTTTCATAAAATATCTTTTAATATTATTTTTGAACCATGTGAATATATTGCCTGTTCAAAACTATGCTTAATATATGAGTTTTAAAAGGAAGAAATTAGTTCTTTAGGGTCTGATTTTTAGTCTGACAATATGGTGGTTAGGACCCGCCAGGCATGGTTGTCTGAGGTCGGGGATGAGGGCTTTACTCCAGGTGGGGGAGCTGAGAAGTGACGCATGTCCTGGAGATTCCAGTCTGCCTGTGCTAGGTGAGAAAAATGAGGCTTCCTGCTTCTGTAAAGTTGACAGCCTTGGAAACCCTATGGGGCAATGGTGTGGCACTGTAGCATCAGTACTAGACTGCGAAACACAGGTTGGCAGTTCAAATCCACCAGCTGCTCCTTGGAAACCCTATATAGGGTCATCATGAGTCAGAACCAACTTGACAATGCTTAACACTACCACAGGGTTGCTATGAGTTGATATCAACTCAGTGGCAATAGTTAATATAGAGGTACTGGAATGCCGATTTGATTAGAGAGAAAGAGGCTGCTGGTGACCTTGTGGAAGATGGGGAATGTGGAAGTTGCTAGGCCTGAGGGAAGTGGGGTGTTGGGGATAGAAAGCCCTTAAAGCTGGACCAAGGAGTAGGTATTTTATCTTGTGGGAAGAGGGATATCCAAACCACATCGAGCAGTGTGTGATTTAATGGAGGTTGTTGGTTATGTAAAGATTAGCCCTGTACCTAGTGAATTTGAGGAAAGGAAGAAGTGAGTAATAGAACAATTTAGAGGTGATAGCCTCACCTGGTAGAGGTCTGAAGCCTCCCCTGGCAGGGATGGAAGTGAGTGATGAAGGCATGAAGAAGACAGAGACAAGTACTAGTAGTTTCTGACTGCCCAGCACAGAGGTATCACTTGCTATAGAAGTCAGATCCATTGTTCCCCATAGTCCCCGGACCTTACCTTCTCACTTCTAGTTTGCCGTCTTTCCACATTCTCAAGTGTTCTTTTTTCCCAGGTTATGAAGTCAACTTCCTCAAAGCTCGGAGCAGTAACATGCTAGTGCCTTATGACTACTCATCAATAATGCACTATGGGAGGTGAGGACCTCCTTTCCTTTCTTTTCTGTTCTTCCCTCTGCATTGCTTCCCCAGCCCATGCTGTGATAACACTCCGGCCTCTGCCTGATGGTTCTAGGCTTGCCTTCAGCCGGCGAGGAATCCCCACTATCCTGCCACTCTGGGAACCCAGTGTCCACATTGGCCAGCGGTGGAACCTGAGTGCCTTGGATGTCAAACGGGTCCTTAGACTTTATGACTGCAGAACAAGTGGCCCCTCTGATAAAGGTGAGTAAATGGGGCAGAGTAGTCTGAGAGACATGGAGAAGGTTTAAATGACCATTGATAGAAGAATAGATGAACAAATGGTAATAATATATAGTCAGACAATGGAATATCATATAGCAATGAAAAAAACGAGTGAGCCAGAAATACATACAACAGAGATGGCTCTCAGAATTGCAATGTTGAGTGAAAAGCTAAGTCATAGAAGACTACATTTGGTATGATAATCATTATTGTAAAGCTCAAAAAACAGTAAGAAAGAAGCAAAATATATTGAGAGGAAATACATTAAGATGTGGTAAGAAGCAAGGAAAGATTAAGGGAAATTTTAAGGAATGGTTACCTCTGGAGGAGATAGAAGAGTGTATGGTTTCCTTTAGCTACATAGATAATGTTACAGCTCTTACGTTGAATACTGGGATTGCCCATCCTCCCCAGACTACATATAGTTATTATTGGAGTCCCTGGATGCAGCAAATGGTTTAGTGATCAACTACTTGACCATTCAGAATCACCCAGAGGTGCCTCAGAAGACAGTCCTGGTGATCTGTTTCTGAAAGGACACAGCCTTGAAAACTTTAGGGAAGAGTTCTAATTTGTACACACAGGGTCATCATTAGTTGGAATGGTCTAACTGGTAGCAAACTATATGAACTTCATATAATTTACATGTCATACAACTCACATAGTGATTTTTAATACATTAGCAAAGTTGTGCAACCATAACCATAACCCCCCCCAAAAAAATCCTGTACCAGCGGTCACTCTCTGATCTACTTTTTTGTCCCTTAGATTTGCCTATTATGAACATTTCTAATACATGAAATTACATGTGTGGCCTTTTGTGACTATTTACTTCATACTACTATTTTCAATGTTCTTTCATGTCATAGCATGAGGCAGTGCTTAATTCTTTTTTGTGGCTGAATAGTACTCCATTGTATAGCTACTTATATACCATGTTTTATTAATTCATCAGTTGATAGACATTTGGTTATTTCCACGTTTTGGCTGCTACGGGCATCTGTATGTAAACCTCTGTGTGAACATATGGTTCAGTTATTTTGGGCATGTACTTAGGACTAGAATTGTTGGGTCACATAGTAACTGTTTAACTTCTTAGTCACCGCCAAACTATTTTCCAAAGTGGATGTACCATTTCACATTCTCACCAGCAATTTCTCCAAACCCTTGAAAACACTTAACCTGTCCTTTCATTATAGCTATATTGGTGGTGGTGGTGGTGGTGTGCCATGGAGTCAGTTCTGACTTACAGAGACCCTGCCTAAGATTTCTGAGGCTGTAAATCTTTATGGGAGCAGAAAGCCTCATCTTTCTCCCACAGAACAGATGGTAGTTTCGAACTGCTGACCATGAGGTTAGCAGCCCGACTCATAACCACCATGCTACCAGAGCTCCTATAGCTATATTAGTGAGGTGAAATGGTATCAAATTTTAATTTTAATGTGCAAATTCCCTGATGGTTAATGGTGTTGAGCATTTTTTTCATGTGCTTTTTGGGCATTTGTATATTTTGTAGAATGTCTATTGAAATTCATTGTCCATTTTTTCAATTGTGTTATCTTTTAAGTTTATTGAGTAAGAATTCTTTATATATTCTGGATACTAGTTATTTATCAGATATGATTGGATTTTGTCCTTTAAACACAAAAGTTTTTCATTTTGATTAAGTTCAATCTACCTTTTTTTGTTTGTGTTTTTTGCTTTTGGTGTCATGTTCAAGAAGGCTTTGCCTAACCCGAAGTCATGAATATTTACCCTTAACATTTTCTTCTAAGAATTTTAAGTGTTCTTAGCATTTAGGACTAATTTTTATGTATGATGTGAGGAAGAGGTCCATTCAAATACTTTTTCATCTGGATATCCAGTTGTTTCAATACCATTTGTTGAAAAAACTATGCTTACATATATATTTTTATTATACCAGATACTATATTTTTTAACTGAAAGAGTGGGAGATGATGTGGTCTAAGTTTTGTGGAAAATTCTTCTGGAGATCTGAATATCATGAGAATAGGGAGGTGGCTGGTAGGGCTGTCAGTCAAAGGTTTTATTGCGATAGTGGACATGTAAGCACATTGATGCTTAAGTGATGACCCCAAGAGAAGGGAAGGGTGAATGTGGAGGGAGAGTCAAGAGCATCCAGAGTGTTTGGGGAGGGGGCTGCCCTTGGTGAGAGCTGAGACGATCTGGACCTAATAAGGAAAAGAGACATGTAGCCCTGAGTTTGCATATGGGTCTTGAGATATGCAGATGAGGGGCTTCTATTTTGAGTCAATTGATCTCACAAAGGATAAGGTAAGGTGGCCAGCTGAGAAGTGGTGAGGAGAAAGATGAATCTGAAGCCTCATAGACAGTATGAAGGCTGTCTAGAGAATGGGCAAGGAGGCCTTAGGCAGTTCTGGGAGGTACCTGGTTGCTCAGATGGAGGCATGGCATGGACAGGATAGTTAGTCATTCAGGACTGGGGTTTTACAGGCATGTGTGACAGAGAATGTGTCCAGAGGAATGATTACGGTGATGAGCTATGCAGTCTAAACCGAGTAAAAAGGAGCAGTCCAGAAGCGAGGAAGGCAAGGATCATAGGGGTTGGAGTTGTATGAACCAGTGGTCTCAGGAGCTTTGAAGAATTACGATACCTGAGTAAGCTTTTACTAGAGGCTGCTGTCAAAATGGACTGTGAGGAATGGAGACTCCAGTGGTGGTAGTTTCTAATGCTTACTGGGTTTGGGTAGAAGGGAAGAGTGGGCTGTAGGCCAACGGGGGATATGGGATGGAGTGGGGAGAGAAGTCTCTGGTTGAAGCATGCCAGTGTGGAATTGGTCAGTAAAGCCATTAGCGCATGGACAGGAGTGAATGAGATGGAAGATGGCACTCAGGGAGTAAGAATATAAGGCTAGAAAGCTTGGGTCTAAAAGAAGAGATAACGGTGGTGGTGGTTGTGTGCTGTGGAATTGGTTCCAACTCACAGTGAATCTATATAGGGTTTCCGAGGCAGTAAATCTTTGTGGGAGCAGAAAGCCTCATCTTGCTCCTGCAAAAGGGAAGGAATATTTACAGAGCAGTAACAGGCAGCAGGCATGGTCAAGGCTTCAATAGCAGTGAAGAACAAGGGCTGCCCACCTCTTGGTACAATGCATGGGCCTGAGAACACTTGGAGCCCTATATCTTCCTGATGCCCTGGATTTAAATAGGCTTGCAGGTTCAGGAAGAGTTCTGGAAGGAAGTTTCCCATGCAGGATGAGAAGTGAAGGTATTGCTGTGCATAGAGTGTCTCGAGGGCTGCAGTGCTGAGTCAGTTGAGCTCTGGTAGCGTAGTGGTTACGAATCGGGCTGCGAACCTTAATGTCAGCGGTTCGAAACTACCAGCCGCTCTGCGGGAGAAAGATGAGGCTTTCTACTCCCGTAAAGATTTACACCCTCGGAAACTCTGTACAGGGTCGATATGGGTCGGAACCGACTCGACGGCACTTAACAACAACAACAACAACAAACCTGAGGTGGGAGCAAGGGAGGTCATAGAATGACTGAGATCAGGGCCAAATGGACAGGGAATTACTAGAAACAAGTGGGAATGTGAGAATTTGGGTCTTGAAGGGTTGAGGAAGGGGCTTAGCAGGGGTTGGGCAGGTGGGTCAGTCATAACTGGTTATGGTTGCCCGTGGTTATTCATCGCTGTGAATCAAGCTGAAGCCAGCCCTTGCCACGCACCTTTCTTCTAGGACTTGACATCTTCTGTTTCCTGCTCCAGGCTTCCAGGCCAACAGCAGTGGTAGGAGCTCCACTCCTTCCCCCAGGACATACTTGCAGAGATTCCTGGAGGCATTGCTGGTGGAATCCAGAAGTCCCCATGCCAGTGGCTCTAAGACTGGAGGCCAGCGTGTTGCTGTAGGATCTGGAGAGAACTCACCTGGACAGGAGCCCTCTCCTCAGCAGTTTATCATAGAGGCTCCTGCAGAGTTACCTCAGGCCCCAGTATCCACCTCAAGCTCAATGTTTGGAGCAGATGCTCTTGGTATTGTTTTGGAGCAGCCTCAGTTGGCTCAAGTGCCCACTGTACCTTCATCTCCATCTCTAGAAGCAGAAGAAAGTCAGCCAGGACCTGTTCAGGCTGCTTTGGGAAGTCCAGCTCTGGCAGGAGGTCATGTACCAGGAAATCACTTTAGGGGGATGCCCAGAGGTCAAAGCTGTGGCTTTTGCCCCCAAGTAGGGAGGGTGTCGTCTACCTGAGGAGTCAGGTTGCCCAACCCTTGGTACATCTGGTTTGGGCAACATCCCCTTGTCTATCAGCCGTAGTCTGGCTGTCTTTTCTTAGAGGTATAGATCCCTCTCCCATCTTGTTCCCCCAAGGGCTCCTTCCTTGTCCCCCCAAGGGGACAGACAAGCTGAGTTCCCTAGGTCTGGTTTTGGGGAAGGCAGGCCTACTGGGGAATGCTGTGCTGTGCTGTCTGTCTTCTACCCCAGCCCTGTGGGATGCTGGGAATGGGAAGTGATATTCACCAGTGCTCCAGGGCTAGGTGATCTGGGAAGATGCAGATTCCAGTGTTGAGGGTCCCTGGGAGCTTATGCCTGTGTCCCACCCTCCCAGTGCTGACCTCATGTCTCCCATGGGCTTAGGCCTGGAGAGACCCTGTGGCTGGGATCTCCTGTCTGGGAGCTGGGTGCTGGGAATACTGCTCTGTAAACTTACCCTCTAGTCCTGCTTTCCAGGAGACTTTCAGAGCCCAACTTGTTCTCCTGCAAAGCAGAAAGACTCCAGGTGGAGGGGGCTGCTAAAATGGGGAGATGAAGAGGTGGGGGCACCGCCAGAACTGCCCCTCATCGGCTCTGTACCAAGAGATGGGCAGTCCTGCTTGCTCTTCACTGCCATTCCCAGACTGTGACTGTAGTTTCCAAGATTTCTTGTCTCCAGAACTTGGCAAGAAGCAGCTCAGAAAGGTAGAAAGCGGCTAGGAGAGGGTCCAGCCCTCCATCTCCCTGCACATTTTCCCTCAGCCAAGCACTTCTTTTCTCCAGCTGCTGGCCTTCTTGGGAAGGTTGGTCCAGGAGCAAAGAGTCTCCAGCAGGTACCCTCCCTTGTCCGGCACACACTGTTCTTGTGGCCTGTCAGAAGCCCAAGGAAACCCGTTTGGGATGGGAGTGGGAGAGCAGGAACTGGTGCCCTGGCTCAGTAGGGCTAAGGACCTCAGATGTTTGGGGGCAGAAATAAAAATTAAGTGCTTACTATGTGTCAGGTACTGTGTTCTGACCACATCCTGCACACCCACAAATGCCCTTAACTTTTACACTGCCCTATGAGGTGGGTACTGAGGTGGATATACCCATTTTCCAGACAAAGAAACAGGAGTAAACAGACTTGTCCAAGGTCGTGTGTCTGAGGAGAACCAATGCATGGCTGAGGCTTTGGGGCTCTTTGGTGCCCAAAGAACTTGACCTTTGCCAACCTCCTAGGCTGGCTACAAGTTGAGACTGGGTCAGGGGTATGAGGATACACTTGGGACCCTGGAGCTTCAGTGCTCGGTTGGCCTTGAGTTTCAGTCTTGAATCAAGAATTTTCTAGAACTTAACAGCTGTCCTGTCTCCAGCATTAGCATCAGGAAGGACTTGGGGGAAAACGCTTTTCTCAGACAAAATGGTGTATGTGTGTGAGTGAGTTTTCAGTGGGTTGGTGGGTGGGGACTCAGCAGAGATGTTGGGGCAACCGTAGGATCGAGGCAATAAGTATAGCACCTCCACTTACCAGAAATAGACTGCCTAACGACCCCTCTGTTTCTTCAAGTGGCTCAGACAGGTCTCTGGCAACTGGCTGGGATTTCTTTGTATGCTGCGAGGCCCTCCAGGCTCACAGATGTTGCTCATAATGAGCATTATGGTCTTTGAATCTGAGCTCTCCAGAAGGCGAGGGGAAGCTGACTGGGTCTGGTCCACAAGGGGAAGACAGGTCCCCACTCCTCTTTGGGGGCTGGTCACAGACAAGCGTGTCCTTGTCATGAAGAATTCCTGCCATCTCACAGGAAACCGCCTATCACGACAGAGCCTGGTCCCCAGAATAGTTCTGCTTTGAGGTCTATTCTTCAAGTCCCACCCTGAATAGTATCTAGTGGTCCAGTCCCTTGAGACCCAGCACTCAGAGATGTGGGGGTGTGATAAATATAGGACACTGGGGTATCAACAGGCATCTGGGTGCTAGCCTCCCCCCTCTTCAGGCTCTGACCTGTTCACCTCCATTTCCCAAGCACATCGTTATTTGGGCTGATGTACTTATTTGGCTGACTTGTACTGAACGTCTACATTGTGCCAGGCAGGCTCTGCTATAGGTATTGGGAGTAACATAGGAAGAGGTGGGGTTCTGTTCTCATGAAGTCATCTGTTCTCCCTCATTTAGGGATGGACCATAAATGACAAAACACCAAGTATTGATAAGTGATGGGGCTGTTTCTTTTGGCTGTTGAATGGGAGGGGCCTCTCTGAGGATTAGGTATTTCAACTGAGACCCAGATGACAAGAGAAACCTGCCTGTCAAAATCTGGAGGAGAGTAGTCAGTGCAAAGGTCCTGAGGCAGACATGATGTGCCAAGTCAGTGTGAGGGGGAAATTAGCAAGAGGTAGAGAGGCAAGCCAGGGCCAAGTCAGGCAAAAAGGGAAAGGGAACAGATTATGAGAGTTTAGAGACCTGTGTCATGAATTTAAAGTCAGGCCAGTGGATGCAATGAATGTTTCACTCCAGAAAGACCAGCTGTTTGATCACCAACAGAGAGTCAATGGGTAGTTTAGGTTTGACCAATCCGGCTGCCATAGAGTTGATTCCAACTCATAGTGGCCCTGTAGGACAGAACTGTCCCCTGGGGTTTCAGGAAGCCGACTGCTACACATCTTTCTCCTGCAGAGTATCTGGTAGATTCAAACCACCAACTTTTTCAGTTGGCCATTGAGTACTTAACCGTTGTGTCACCAGGGCTCCTTAGGTTTGACCAGGGTTGGGGTTTTGTCAGGTAAGTTATGAAGGGAGAGAGGATGACTGACTGACGTTGTAGCTCTGTTGGGTTGGGTTCTCTGGATGTTCTGGGAATAAGAGTCTTAAAGACTTGAAAGGCTGGGATTTGGGGGACAGTTGTGTGAAGCTTGATTGGGGGTTAGTCCAGAATGGATACTTGGGGATGAGGTGCTAGGCCTGTAATCTGGTAGAAGCGACTTCAGGACTTTCAACTAAGATAGCATATCATAGTCTCTCACAGTTGGGGCTGGAGTAGCCAGCTTCCTCCTCTTTGAAAGAGATGGCATCACTAAGTCACTTCTCCCCTGTGGCCCTTTTCCAAGGACATCTCTCATGGTACCTTCACTTGGACACTACCTGAGAAAGGCTCCTATGTGCTGCTGCCACTGTCCCCTCAACACTTAGGTCAGATGTCCACTCTGAAGGAGGAAGAGATGTAACCTCTCAGGACTGTACGCCAAGGTTAAAGTGGCACAGTGTACCTGGTGCTCAGGAGCTTGGAGAGCACAGTACCTCCTCCTGCCTAGGTGGGGGGAGGGGTGGGTGGATCTTGAAGAGCAGGTTAGGGCCCACCAAGCACAGGAAAAAGGATGTTTCTGGCAGAGCAAACTGTCCTTGGAAGCGCTGGAAGTGTGAGGACTCAAGGGTGTCCAGGGAACAATCCAGAGTCTGGAAGGGCAGGAAAAGAGGGCAAGTGACTGGCTGTGTTCTAGCAGCCTCTTCCCAAACCATTTCCCATGCAGTCCAGATGCAGCTGGGCATCCTCTAGGCAGCTGGTGGCTACTTGCTGGTCTGGGGACTGAACTTTCTGCCAATCCTAGTGGAGCAGGATAACAGTGGAAGGTTGCATCTGGTTTGGGAAGAGCTGTAGAAAGCCCTGCTGTGCACGGGTTGGATGGGCTCTAATTCCTGCACCTGGCAGCCATGGGGTGCTAGGAGAAGAAGGCAGTGCCTGAAGGCATGTGTGTGGCAGTGGAGATGGAAAACTGAAGTGAGTGAAAACTGAGTTATGTAACTGGCCCACTGCCCTGAGGGGGTGGGATGAAGAGGAGACCTAGGCAGAGTGGCTGAATTGAGTAGCATGGGTGCTAAAGTTGCCAGGCAGTTCCAGCTGTGGGTATGCATATCCCAGGTCCACTGGTCAGTATGCTTTGTCCCTGATGGCCCTCACCTATGCTGGCCTGGGCTGGTAGAGGTGCAAGCAATGCTTGGCACTGAGTGAAACCAGAATGCCCCTTCAACGAAGGCCCAAGTGAGCATCCTTTTACAGGGTTAGGGAAGACCTGGCAGGAAAAGGAGCATGGATATCTCTGACCTCAGTTCCTGCAGAGTCCTAGCAGTTTGGCCCTTTAATGAAACCAACCAGAAGACAAAGGGCTGATGTTGGTTACAGTGGGAAGTCTGGAGCTGCTTTGGGGCCATGCCCACTGCCTCTCACTTGATTATGATTGGGGAGGGTAAAATGTTGCTCTCTCCCAACGGCCGTACTGTGCACCCAGACTCTTTGTGCCCTGGATCATGGAGCAATGGGAATAGGCAGGGATTTAGCTTACAGGGCTGCTTTTCAGGCTCTGTCCTCAGGGGAGGGTCTCCTGGGCCATTCCACACCTGGTGACCTGACCATGGCTTCCGGCCCTGCCCAGCCCAGCCTAGAGAGTGGGAAGGACGCACACCTAGAACCTGTTGCTGGAGCAGTCGACAGAGGCCTGGAGGCTGGCTGTCCTCTGTCAACTTGGCCTAGATAGTACCCTTCTCCACTCCAATCAAGCTTCAGACATTTGGCACTCAACAGAAGAGCTGTGTGATTTGGTAGGATGACAGTGATAGGCCCGGACCAAGGAAGAACCCTCCACCTACCGGGTGCCTGGGGGGTGGGCTGCTGCCCATCTGTGTCTAGGGAGGGACCAGACATTGTGGGCACTGAGAGATCACAGCCTGGCCCTTGCAGGCAGGAGCAACAGTCCAGTGCTCCTGATTCAGGACTGGGTCCTTTGAAGGAGCCCTGCTTTCAGAGAGCGATTGATGCTTATTTATACACACAAAGGATGCCACGCAGAGCTGTGGGCTATAAATATGAGAAATGGCTCCAGACTAGACTTACAGCATTAGGGGCTTGGGAAGCTCTGAATAATAAAAACCAACAAACAAGCCCTTGAGACTGCCTAGGCTGCCACTGGTGATGGTTGGGTGAGGGTGTTGGAGGGAGAGCAGGAACCCAGCAGTTCTTTTGCGGTGAGATGGGGGCAGGGTAGTCTGGAATTTCTTCTTATCCCAACTCTTTCCACTGGCTCCCCAAGAGAGGATTGTGGTACGTATTTGGGGGAGTCAAGCAGGACTGGAGCAGGGAGGGTATGAACCACAACCCTAAGGAGGCCATGGGAAGCTCCTCCCTTCAGGCTGCCCCAAGACTGACTTTTTCTGAGTTGTGTCAAAAGATACCCCACTCTTGTCCCTCAGTTCTCAGGCAGGGACCTCCTCTTCTTACTAGTCAAGGGGCTGGAGTTCGCCACCATTTGCCAAAACACAAAACCCTTGGCTGAGTCTCAGGTACTGCTGCGACTTGAGTCGAACTCAATTTTCTTTATTTCTTTTGCTCTTAATGGGATAAACTGAGGCAGCTACAGGAGGAACGTGAAACCTGAAGTCAGATTTCAAGCTCTAAGCACTTGCTTTCCTTGCCAGAGTTGGGAGTTTTTCCGTGCCTCCAGGAGAAAGAGCTCACTTGCGTCTCCAGGCAGAACGTGGGAGACGGCAGGGGGCGCCCAGCTATGCTTCTCTCCTCAAGCTCTGCAGGCCCGACGGAGTACAGGGTGGGAAAGGATTTTCGGGAGTGGTTGGGGCAGTTTCCTCAGTCCTCACTCTGCTGGCTTCTCCACTGTATGGGCGCCGGCTGCAAGGAGTGGTTTTTTGTGCCTCTGCGCTCCAACACACACAACCATCCCCTCCTTGGGGGACTTTGGCGCCGGGCGGAGATACCAACTCTTGCCCTCCACTCTAGATCTGGGTGCTGTCTAGTCGGCCAGGAGAGTGGTCCTACCTTGATAATCTGCAGATGCATCAGCCCTACGTCCCAGGTGCCAGGGCACAGACCCTTTCGCTTTTGCAAGCATCTTTCCTTGAGTCCTGAAAACCCTAAACACCTGGCCTTTCTGACCTTACATGCGCGGCGGCTGGGAGGAGGAGTAGGGCTACCAGATCGGAGACCCGGGGTGCCAGGACGTTTTGCTCCGCCGCCAGTGCGTCCTCCGCCAGGAGCACCTTGCCCTGCATCCCACAGCCAGCCCAGCCATTCTCCCCATCTCTGGCTCCCGCCTCCAGTCTCCTCCCTCTTCCCGCCCCACTCTCCTTCCCACTCCCCTGCCACGGCGGGCTGCCTGCAGACGCGGCTCCAGACGAGAGCGAGAGAGCTGGGAGGACTCCTCGGCCTCCGCGTCTCTTCCGAAAACGGCTCTCGCACCCACCAGCTAGCTCCGTGCCCCACGGTGTGTCCAGCAGCCACGTGGTGGGAGGACGCAACTTTGCCCTGGTCCTCAGCAGAAAAAGGACGGCAGCAAGACTACTTGGAAAACTTCTCAGGGGCGGACGACAAGGACACCGGGAGCCAGTGGGAGAGGATGTAGGAGGATGGCGGCTGGACCAGGACGTCCTCCGACCTCCTGGGCTCCGTTTGCCCTGGCCATGGGGCTCCAGCACTTTCAGAGGCTCTCTAGGGGAGATCCCATCGTCTAACCGTATCCAGGCTGTGTTCTGGCCTGCTGTGCATGCGCTGGGCGAGCAGCGCCCCCTTCTACGCACCTGGCCCAGTCATGGACCACCAGGAGCCCTATTCTGTGCAGGCCAAGGCGGCCATTGCGGCAGTCATCACCTTCCTCATCCTCTTCACCATCTTTGGCAACGCTCTGGTCATTTTGGCTGTGCTGACCAGTCGCTCTTTGCGTGCCCCGCAGAACCTGTTTCTAGTATCGCTGGCCGCTGCTGACATTCTGGTAGCCACACTCATCATACCTTTCTCACTGGCCAACGAGCTGCTGGGCTACTGGTATTTCCGGCATATGTGGTGCGAGGTGTACCTGGCGCTGGACGTGCTTTTCTGTACCTCGTCCATCGTACACCTGTGCGCCATCAGCCTGGACCGCTACTGGGCAGTGAGCCGTGCGCTAGAGTACAACTCCAAGCGCACCCCACGCCGCATCAAGTGCATCATACTCACTGTGTGGCTCATCGCAGCCGCCATCTCGCTGCCACCTCTCATTTACAAGGGCGACCAGGATCCTCAGCCCCACGGGCGCCCCCAGTGCAAGCTCAACCAAGAGGCCTGGTACATCCTGTCTTCCAGTATTGGCTCCTTCTTTGCCCCCTGCCTCATCATGATCCTCGTTTACCTGCGCATCTACCTGATTGCCAAACGCAGCAACCGCCGAGGGCCCAGGGCCAAGGGGGCCACCAGGGAGGGTGAGTCCAAGCTGCCCCATCCCATGGCTGCAGGGGCTTCAGCCTCAGCCAAGCCACCAACCTTGACCTCTTCTTTGGCTGTTGCTGGAGAGGCCAATGGACACTCTAAGCCCACTGGAGAGGAGGCGGAAACTCTAGAAGATCCTGTGACCTCGACATTGCCACCTAGCTGGCCTGCCCTTCCCAACTCAGGCCAAGGTCAAAAGGAGGGTGTCTGTGAGACATCTCCAGAGGAGGATGATGAAGAGGAAGAGTGTGGACCCCAGGCTGTGCCAGTCTCCCCTGCCTCTGCTGGCAGCCCACCCCTGCAGCAGCCACAGGGTTCTCGGGTGCTGGCTACCTTACGTGGCCAGGTGCTCCTGGGCAGGGGTGTGGGTGCTGCAGGAGGGCAGTGGTGGCGCCGGAGGACACAGCTGACCCGGGAGAAGCGGTTCACTTTTGTGCTGGCTGTGGTCATTGGTGTCTTTGTGCTCTGCTGGTTCCCCTTCTTCTTTAGCTACAGCCTGGGGGCCATCTGCCCACAGCACTGCAAGGTGCCCCATGGCCTCTTCCAGTTCTTTTTCTGGATTGGCTACTGCAACAGCTCCCTTAACCCTGTCATCTATACCATCTTCAACCAGGATTTCCGCCGTGCCTTCCGAAGGATCCTTTGCCGCCAGTGGACCCAGACGGCCTGGTGAGCCTGCCTGCCTACTGCCTGTGTGGGGTGGGTGCCAAGTAGCACCAGGGCCACCCTACTTCTAGTCTTGCTTTATGTGGCCACCTTCCTAGGGCCTACTGGTCCCTGGCTAGGTCCTGCCGACCCTATCTTGGGAGCCTCCTGGGAGAGGGAAGGGCAGGAGTGCTGTTTACAGGAATCCATTTGAAGCCTCCTTCTTTCTGTCTTGGCTGTGAAGGGACCATTCTCCACACTTTGCCTGAGCACAGGCAGACGGATGAGGCTTGGACCTGCCTGAGTGTGACCAAGGCCAGGTGAATAGAGGACCTCCTTTCCGGAGTCCTAGGCCCCTACAACTAGTGGATGGGCTTCCCTTTCTCAAAGACCCTGTGTTCTCTGGCAGACCATTTGCTTGTGGTGTTTTCGTTTTTTTCATTTCCCCACCTTCTACTCTTTCCAAGATGGCCTGCTGCCTAGGAGAAGTCAAACATGAAGACTGTCTACCTACGCTGGGCACTGGTAGCTGCCATCAGGGGCTGGGATGGGATTATAGGCTGGCACTATCTCTGGGCTCTTCTTTCCCCTACCCTCTGATTTTGGATTTGTGGCTCCTTTAAAGGCCAGAACCGAGGATGGTGGATTGGTTTCCTTGTCCCGGCGCCCCTCTGAGAGGTGGGTGAGTTCATGGATGCCTCAGTGGGGGGTCTGGAGGCCTGGCCTCGGCCACGATGGGAGATCCCTGATCACTGGCATTCACCCGATGTAAAAACCAGGGCAACAATAGCTTGCCGCCTACTTGCCACAGGGAGATGAAAGGCTTTACAGAAAGCTTTGAGCTCCATGGGGGAACGCACTAGAGAACCAGGGAATGTGATGATCGGGTGATATAAAAATCCCCTTTCTCTGTGTTACCACTACCTGTCTTCCTGTAGACTTTTGTTCTGTGCCTGGGGTGTGTGAATTCCTGCCCCAAACTGGAAGCGAAGAGTGGCAGACAGAATCACCATTTCAGTTCAAGAATGTGTTCTTAATACCTGCAAATGTTTGCATTATTATGCTGCGTGACAGCTTTTTGACATTTCACCCACCTGCACCACAGAGAGGGTCTTCAATGAAGGCTTGGGCCCCCCAATGGAGGACAAGTCTTTTGTCATCAGACAGGCTAACTCTTTCCCCCAGCTAGCTGAAATTCCCACATCCTGGGGACAATCTGAGATGAGCTGTTGTAGTGTGGACGCTAGGACTGGGGCAAGTGAGCAGGGGTCCCGTGAACTCTTGGGAAAGCCTTCCCTCAGAGGGCTTGTGCTACCCCAAAATAGATACCTGTGAAGCATACCTAATCCCAACCCATCTGACCAGCTCCGGCCCATCACATTGCTCCACCCCACTGATGGAGCTGCAGGGGGCCTCTCCTTCTTGAGTCTTTTCATACCCCCAGAACCTGGCATCTGGAACAATCGAGACTATGTGAGGGATGTTTCTCAGTCTTTCCTGTGGGAGCTCCTGGTTTCTGGGTTCAACAACATTAAGCCACTGGGTATCTTAGCTGGGACAGGGATGGGGTTGGGGATGTGGCATGGAGAGACACAACCACTGTTGCGACTCGTTGGGCCTGGTCAGATTTGGAGGGAGGTTGAGGGAGTGTTCTGAGGTAAACAGAATGGTAGACCAGAGAATCCCTCCTAGGGAGGAGACCTACCTAGCTACTTCCTTGGTTGCAGTATGAGAAAAAGGCATTGCTCTGAAGTGAGGCTGGGGATGCTGGGCCCAGGGGAGGGCCTGAATGGTGACATCTGTCCTACCCCCACTATATGTATCCCATGGGACCCCCTAGTAAGTATTGCTGCCTGTGGCTCCCTTGTTGTGATATGCAGGTGTTTTGTTTTTTTTTTTTAAAGTCCAAGCTATTTTATCAATAAAAGATATTTTTTAATAAAACCACAAGTATGTCCTCATTGCCCATGGGCTTCCAAGAGGTAGTTGTTCTTTAGCTACTTGCACAGCCAACCCTGGATGTGGGTTCCATGAGCTGGGGCTCCCCACTAGGGCCAGTTGCCCTCTCCTTTCCCAGATCTGGCTGGCTGATGTTCACCCACCTGTCTCAGTAACCCTTACGCATCATGAAAAGTCCATGGGGGAGAAGGTAACTGGAGTGAAATAGGTTGCCTGGGGAGGGAAGGAAGGAGGGATTTCTAGAGGAGGTGGCCTATGGGCTGGGTCTGAAGGGAAGAACAAGAGTACATCAGGAGACCAGGTCAGGAAGGTGTTTCAGTCAGGGATGCAACACATGCAAATGTGTGTTGTGTTTGGAAAATGTGCCATCAAGTTTGAGAGAGAGTCCTAGGCTTGTCCTGCTGGATGGCCAGCAGAGGTGATGAGATACCACCTCATGAGATGGGCTGTGGGAGGAACTTGGGCAGACTAGGAAGGAAAACTACTCTGCAGAATGCTTTGAAACTGCTGTTCTTTAGAGACAAGCAGGAGAGCTAGAATGGAGTTGGTTTGCCTCAGGCTCTCCTCGCAGAAAGGTTCAGTTATAGGCATCAGAGCTGGAAGGACTGTGGACGTCATTCTCCAACAGTCTCCTCATTTCCTAGATGAGGCCTGCATCTGAAGCTCAGACAGCAGAGGGGGCTGCCCAAAGCTACCTTGTGGGTTGGGCTAATAGTGAGTCCTCTAGGCTTCCTGTCCCACCTAGCTGCTTCTTTGGCCCTTCAGAGAAGGCAGCCTCTGGACTGGAACCTGGTTGACCCAGTTCTGAGGGGGTGGGCGGAGATAGAACAGCAGGCAGGATGTAGGGGGCAGGCTTTAGGAGGTCTGTGCAGGGTATAGACCAATGGCTGACCAATGAGGAGGGGTGGAACCTGGGAGGGGAGGGCTGAGGGAGAAGCATGAGGCTCTAGGGTCTGATGGTGTGGGCACTACCATCTTACCCCCACACTGACCTAGGATCCAAGAGTCTACTGGACATCTCCACACTTTCTTGGGGCCATGGGGCAATCAGAGAGACTCTTAATCAGTCAGTGCAGATGTGGACATGGAACTTCACTGAGGGATTCATGAAAAGGACATGACTTTTTCATGAAAAAAAGATCTGCCTTGCACACCAGCCAGGGCACCCACCTCAGGGACAGATGTCAGATTGTTCATTTGTTCCCAATTACTGAACCACTCTGTCTTGTGGCACTTTGAGAATCTCATTTAATCTTTGATCATCTTTATAATCATGCCCACGGGAAAAGATAAGAATCAGCCCATTTTTATAAATGGAAACTGTGGCTCAGAAAGGTGTAATGACTTGGAAGTTTTTTGGCCTGGCATATCTACCTTCTGGAGACCCATCTATTTATTATTTTTGGAGACTCCTTTCTTTAGACAATTTTTACAGAAAGGTAAGAGAGGTCCCAACTGAGAAAACAAGTTATAGAAGAGGTGGACTTAAGAAGCCCCTAAAACTGTACTCTGTGAGAAATCTGGGTTCTTAGGCCACAGGGGACACCTGGAGAGGACATTTAGGCCCAGCCTCCACCTCGGGGCTTCTTGTTGTTTAAGTACTGTGGAGCTAGTTCCCACTCATAGAGACCCTATGGCTCTTAGGGCTTCTAAGGAGGGACTGGTAGGTTTGAATCTCCAACCTCACAGATAGCAGTCTAGTGATCACCCTACAATGTCACACCAGCTGCTGAGAAATTCAGGGTAGTGCACAATTCCTCATTGAAGGGTATTTTTGAACCTTACCTGGCATCAGGGCTGGGCTGACCCACCATCAAAACTCAAGGTGGAGGGGGCTCATGGGTTCATCAGGCCTTCTCACACTCTTCCCAGCCTCTGCATGATCCTCCATTTGTGGGGTGGGGTGGTGGGAAGGTGTGAGACCTTGCCCAGGGCCTGTCTACAACTTTGGGACCAGCGTCTGCTGGCTGTGGAGAAGGCATCTGCTGGGGTCTGTACGTGGCAAGTTTTCACTTCTGCTGTGCAGAACTGGAAGTTCCGCTCAGAGGACCAGGTTTCTGTGGGGCAGGGGTGGGACATCCCTGGCAGTTAAAGTCCCAGAGCAGAGGTGGTCCTCTGCACCATCAGTCTGGCTGTCCTTCTCTCTCCGAGCCTAGATGTTTTGCTCTGCCCATAAGGGGATTTTCCTTGTCTCCAGGGTTCCCTGAGGATCTATCTCTGCCAGGCCCCTGCTGTAGCTCCCCAGAAGGACAGACGCAGGAGGCTCCTGGAGTTAATCAGTTGTTCTAGAGTGCGGTTCCTGGACTAGGAGTGTAGTGGATCAGTGTGACCTCTTTGAGACGCATAGTGGTGAGAGGAAAGCTAACAGTTCTGATATATTAGGATTGGCCCGGGCTCAGTGCCTGACATGTATCAGGTGACGAAAATGAGGCTGTGGGAAGTTGAGGGACTTGACTGAAGTCATCTGGAACAGAATATGAACTGACCCCATCTAATCTCAACTCGATCACTAATTGGCCTCGGCATCTGCCTCTTCAACACAAGAGGCAGAACAGACCTGAGTCCCTCCCAGCCCAGCACCCTCAGAAGTCCCATCCTTGTGAGCTTGAGGGACCCCAGGCAGCTTTGCCCCAGGCCCAGGCCCATTGCTGTGACTCTCCCTGCCTATAAGCTTCTCGATTTGAGCAGAAGCCGGTTCACTGTTAGCAAGGGAGGCGTGGAGCACTCAGCTAAAATTAGATTTTGGGATTCTGCGTGCGCACATCGTCCTTCCGTCCATCCGGCCTGAGTAGTTGTCAGAAGGCCAGAACTGGAAGGAACCTACATGTCAGCGCCCTGCTCCCCCTGCCCCCAGGCTTGCTTGCACTGATCTTCTCACACCCTCACCTGGATCTTGGCCAAAGACTTCTGCCCTTGGCTTGGCCTTGTAGTCATCTATTGATTAACAGAGCTTTCAAAGGGAGAGGCACCCTCACTTTTAATACCCTCCTTTTACCCACTGAGACTCTATCTTTCTCTCCACCCCACCCTCTCCCCTCTCTTCTCGTCCCCTTTTCTGACCCTCCCCATTTCAGGGTCCTCAGTGACTCACCTCCCACCCCCTTCTCTCTGAGCCTCTGCTTTGGCTGTCTCACCCTTGGGGATGGTCCTGGCTCTTACTGGGGACTGCAGGCTCCGAGTACCAGTGATGCTGTAGAGGGACCGGAACAGACTGGAGACCAAACAGAGCCTCCCTCCGTGGAAAGCTGAGTTATTTCTAGCCCTGCTACAGCCTTCTGGGACCCTGGCTCTCCCAAGGCGGTGGGGGAGGTGCAGGGCCCAGCAGGGGAAGACACAAGGGTTCTGACCTTTGATTTCCCCAGAGAGAGAGTAGGCCCCTTCTAGAGCTAAGGGGTAGGTCCTTCCAATTTTAATGCATTCAGGCCACACTCTTCCTCACTTGGAATCCCCCCTGCATTCCCCACTAAGGACCTGGGATTACTTCAAGGGAAAAGCCTGGGCCAAGCAGTGGGGAATGCAGGTGTTCCCATGTCCCAGTTCCCAGTCCAGCTGCAGCTGTGAGGGAAGGAGCGTGAGAGGCTGCTGGAGCCTGCTCCTTGGATTCCCAGGATACTTGGGTTCAACTCCTGCTTGACAAGTGCAGGTGGGGCTTAGACAGAGGTAGTCAGAAGGCAGCAGACTACACCAGGTCCCTTAGGGATTCTTGTCAGGTGCCACTTTGATACAACTGGCCCAGCTGCAAATCTGAGCACGCTATGCCCCCTTTGCTCCCTGTGGGAGGACAGCTGGAGTCAGGCTGGACACGTGCTGGCAGCCTGTGAAGAATGTGTTCAGCTGCTTCAGAAGGTTTGGCCAGGAACCAGAAGCTCAGGTCAGGGTCCCAACATGGCCACCCCATTGCTGTGTGTCCTTCACATCTCAGGGATTTAAACTGCTCAGTGCCAAATAGAGGAGTTGAGTTGGCGCATCGGTCAAACCATGTCTTTGATGCCTGGGAACCACTCTCTGGCCACCTTTGCTCTGTCCAGCCTTGTGTCCAATTCCACACTCCAGAACCAGTTTCTGCCACCTCTTGGGATGTCCTTGTGCAGGGGAAGAGAAGAGGGGAAACTAAGTCCGTAGTCTGCTATTTCTACATGACCCTTACCTTTTTTCTGCTTATCTGTTGGGGTTAAATCTTCTGGACTAATATAAGCCTAACACTCCATGACCACCCATCTTAAGTTCTCTATAGACCCCAGCACTGTCCAGGATCCTGCTTGCCCTTCCCCATCCATTAGGCACCTTCCTGTGTAACCCCTGCACATACCTACCAACCTCCATCCCCTCCTTGCCTGGCCCAAGACGCCTGTGTCCCAGGGAAATAAAACAGTCCCTCAAGGTAGGCTGGAGAGCTGACCTGGCAGGAGAGTGGTCCCTGCCTGATCACCACTGAGGGTGAGCACGTTCTTGATATTGGATCTAAAGGAAAAGCCAGGAAGAGGAACTCAAGGAGGGAAGCTGAGAAGAAAGTGGGGTGAACTTCTCTATGAGGAGCAAACAAGGAAGGTGGTCTCCAGGCAAAATATGTCCCATTAGGGTCAGAGCCTAGACTGACACCAGGAGGAGATGTGGATACTAAAAAGAAACTAGCTTTAACCCCAGGCCAGAGCATGGCCGTGCAAGTGCCCACCTTCCTCCTCCATGAGGCCCACCTGTGAGGCAGGGGCTTGTCTGCTTGTGTTCCTCATCCTTGAGCAGAGCCTGGCTCAGAGCAGGTGTGCAGTAAGTACTTGGTGAAAGAGTAGACCTGGCATAGAGCAGGTGCACAGTAAGTATTTGTTGAACGAGCTCATTTTCCCAGCTAATTAGACAGTCTTGGCACTAGTCACCTATGGCTGAGACCCTGGGCTCTGGGACCACATCTCTGGTTTGGTGTTTTCTTTTTCCTTTTTTCATAGTTTTGTGTAGAAATTCTGTTGGAAGATTATATTGGCTGAGCTGGAGACAGGAGAACTGTCCCTGCAGAGCTGAGGCACTACTAGGGCATCCCCAGAAGGTGACAGGAACTGGTCCTGAAGTGTGGGAGTGTTGCCTCTGTAGTCAACAGAGAGAGAGTATGGTTGGGATTCATCCTGGTGATAACATGAAATAATTAAAGCTGGCCCCATCAGTCTCCTGGCTGTGTGGCCCCTGGAAAAGTGTTAACTCTCGAGTCTCAGTGTCTTGAAAATAGGAGAGGTGTGTTGACAGGTAGAGTTTGTATATAAAATGTCCTCCTAGAGTATGAGGATTGGCAACAACTAACGGAAGAACCATTATTATTACTCCTCGGGAACACAGGTCCTCATCAGGGTGAGCTGGCAGACCTCCTTGCTCCTCCCAGTGTCCCTGATTCACTGCTCAGAAATCTGATGGAAGGCAGAGTGAACTCTGTCCTTGAAGATGGCCTGTCCTCCATACAGAATCTGCTTTACCCACCTTACCTCCGTCCCTCATTTCCATGGGCTCTCTCAGAGCTCTGTCAGCTACTGGCCAGTGTGCAGCTGGGAAGAAAAGGCTCTCAGGCAAATGTATCAAGTATGCCACCCATTTGCTGCCATACTTATTGACAGACACCCTTAGTGGGTGCCAGAATTTTCTCTGTGAGCCAAGCGAGGTTCCAGACAGTGCCTGGAGTGAACGATGAAACCCACGGGCCTCTCAGTTCTGTGGAGAATCCTAGTCTGGCCATCAGTGGGTGGAGCCTAGGTTGGAGGAGGACTGCTCATCTTGACTTGGAAGGAGACATGGGGGCTGGGGACAATAAAGGGGGCTCTCCCTAAGGTACCCAGAGGTCAAATGTCAATGCCCAGTAAGGCCTGAGAGAACCATACCTGGAAAGTCTGGGGGCAGGCAGTCTGAAGGACTGGGACACTGGGAGTTCTTCAGGCTGACTGGCCTTTCCTTGGGCCATAATGATGGGAAAGGTCTTATTCTCTTACAAATGCATAACGTATCATGGCAAGGCTGGTTTGAGAGTTGTCCCAGTCTACACAGCTGAGCTGCTCAGATGTGCTTTGTGCTGATTTGGGGGCAGGCAGTGTTAGTCCTTGTGTTCCTCGAGTGGAATTTGAGCTCCAACTTCTTCCATCTGTACAGCGTTCCACAGTAATAGTGCTTGAGCCTTTGATTTGCACCCTGACCCTGGGGGTCACCCTCAACATGTGTCATGACATACTCGTATGGCCTTTCCTGGCCCCCTCTCAAATACTTCTAATCAGCTTTCCCTACTGGCATTTTTCTCCTTCATGCTTACTACCCTATAACACATCCTTCACTTGTCTATCTTGCTCCTGTCTTTGTCGCTATGAGAACAGAAGCTCTCTGTGTCCCAGGATTTTGACCCACTCCACTGCCATTGAGTCAATGGATTTCCAAGACAGGAATCTTTATGAAAAGAGACTGTTACATCCATCTTCCTCCCACAGAGCCAGAGACAAGGTTTTGAACCGTCCAACTTTCAGTTAGCATCTGAAGACTTTAACCACTGCCTCACGGAGACCTGTAGAGTGCCCACCAACATCCCAAACCAAGTCCACTGTCGTGGAGTTCATTCTGACTCACAGAGACCCTATAGAACACAGTAGAACTTTCCACAGAATTTCTGAGGATGTGGATTAATGCACTGTGCTGCAAAGTCATTTGCACCGCAAAGTTGGCAGTTCAAGCTCACCAGCTGCTCCTCAGAAACCCTATGCAGGGTTGGTATGGGTCACAACCAACTTGACGGCACTTAATAACAACAACAAAATCATTAAGGAAAACCTCATCTTTTTCCCCAGGAGCGTCTTGTGGGTTAGAACTGCTGACCTCTCTGTTAGCAGGCCAATGTCTAATCCACCATGATATTGACAGTGTGGAAAACAACAAAAGCCTAAGGGCTGTACTGGCCAGCCAGTGGCCCTGTATCCCTGGACAGGTGGTTAGGTGGAGAAAACTGTATTGGTAAGAAGATATTCTGGAGAGGAGCTGGTGTGGTGGGAGAATATTCAAGAGCTAGGGGTGGGGTGGGGGGCGTGGTGTGGCAGGCTAGAGCCTCAAGAAATAGCTTTAACAGCACCAGATGCCAAATGGTCACTGAGCCATCTTTTGGGGAGGGAAGGGGGGCTACAAGTCCCCATGCAGTGAAAACATTGGTTTTGTTGATGGAGTGTGCAAATCTGAGGCCTAAGTGGAATTGCTGGGGACCATGGAGTTACGCAGAGGTTGTCCCCAGAGACGACCCCCTTGTCACACCCATCTTGGCTCCAGTCACAGAATGGGCACCAAATTCAGGACATGCAGTTTGAAGGACCCTTGTTGACACCTGTCTGGACTTCCTGCCCTGCTTCTGTGGTGTGCTGAGCTCTGTGCCAGGCTTGAGGGACCATGAGAGAGAGCCCACCCCACCCTGAATCCAGGGGTCAAGGGGTCTAGCAGGCAAGAGAAAGGCCTTCAGGTCCAAAGTTACAGGAGCACAGTGTGGTGAGGGATGGGTACAGTGATACTAGGGGAAGGGGGTGGCTCCCAGGGCTCTGCAGAAGGAAAGGCTGGACTTTGGTGGCAGAAGAAAGCAGGGAGGAAGGGCCTTCGAGGAGGCAGTGCTTTGCAGACAACTGATAGCTGGTGTGGACAGGCCCTGCCTCAGGCAGAAGAGACCCTGGTGGGGGTGGGGCATGCTGTCCAGGCGATTGCTCTGGTGTGGGCTCTCTCACGTTCTGAGGTGCCTTCTGGCCCAGACTGTCCCTCAGGGACAGAGGACAGGGAGGGGTGTGGCATGGGGCCAATGGCTTGGGCTTCCAGCCCTGCTCTGGAGGCTGCTGCCTAAAAATATGTTGGGATGCCAGGGTCCCTTGTCTCCAGGAAGTGAGGAAGAGTGTTGAGTGTCAGGGGTCAGCCTCAAAGGTCGAGGAGTAAAAGCAGGAGAATGGAGGGGGCAGGGGGCAGGGGAGGAGGAAGGGAGAAGGAGGAGAAGACTGTCATGGCTGAAGACGTCCAACAAACTTGTTTATTTTCTTCTCTCTGGCCTTCAGTCTCTTAGGCCCCTGGGTCTGGGTGAGGGGCAGCAGATCTCTTTGGACCTTCAGATCTTCCCAGGCCCCTCACCACCTGATCACCACTCTACTTCCCATGTGCTCCTGTGAATCCCTGTTAATGGAAAGGAGGAGACAAGACCTCTATGGGTGAAGAAGAAAGGGAGTAGGTTTCAAAGACCCCTTTGGAGGGAGGGAGAGAAGAGCCTGGTGCATCAGACTTCATTTCTAGTTCTCCCATTCTGCAGACTCAGGAACGGGATCCCAGTGGTTTAGGGTCTCAGGTGACACAACTGGTGAAGCGTGGAGCCACCAGAGCCCGGGTCTGGACACCCAGGGTGCCGCTCTCTGTATGTGGTTTCAGCTCAATCACCTACTTCGCCTTTGCAAGAGGGGGCAAGGGGGGTGGATAGTCTGTGGGGAATTGTCAGTCTGCAGTTATGCTATGACTTTTGGGTGTGGGTGGGAGATGCTGGGTAGGCTGACCCCCACCTCTCCACAAGCCATCATAGATTACATGACACCTGCTTTGGCCCACCTACCAGGCTTTTAGATACAGAGGTCATTGGGTTAGTTGAGGATGGCGTTGCACCCTAGTAGTGAGGAACAGCTGGCTTGAGCAGTGTTGAGGTGTAAATGTGGTGGGGCCGAGCCGCTCATTCTGACTGGTACATATTGGGGTGTTGTGGACACAGTGCTTCTTGTCCTGATCTCTGGCCTGGGTGGGGCCTCACCCTCTTCACCCCATGCTCTAGCTAGGCTCTGTAACTTACTCTGTGCACAAGGCCTGGCTGGGATGCAGCCTCCTTTGAAGTCCTCACTCAGAAGAGCCTCAGACAGCCCTAGAGGTCACAGTGCACCTGGCTGCCTTTGAGCCTCAGTGTAGGACGTTGGAGGACATCCTTGCATCTCTGAATACCCACTGCTGTTGATCTGCATCCCCTGAGCATGGTCAGTCTGGGCAGAGTTCCAGTGCAGTTAGCTTCTTGAGGGCAGGTCTGAATCCAAGAGGGGGCTTGGTGGGAGGAGACATTCTCACGAGAGACTACCCTGCAGGACCACCAGCCCCACTTTGTTCTCTTTTTTTTGATTCCTCCTTTTCTCTCTCTTTCTCTTTTTTGTTTCATCACATCTGTTGACGATTCTCAAGCAGAGCTCTGCTGGAAAAAAACAAATCCCACTTCTTTGATACCAAATGTGTTGATTAATCCATATCTTACTAATTCTGATCCACTTCTGTCCTGATGCCAACTGCACCTGCAACACTTCCTTCTCTGACCGGAACCACCCAGAGTGAGGTCAGATTAAAGGGCACATTCCCCCATACTGGCGCATCTGCCCAAGACTTCAGATACCAGCCACAAGCTTGGAGTCCCCATGACATTCTCACTTCTGACCTGCTGACTTCCCCTACTCTTCTGGGTTTGATAATTTGGTAGAATGACTCACAGAACTCATGGAAAATGCTATACTTGTACGGATGACTACAGTTTTATTATAGCACAAAAGACACAAATGAAGAGACACATAGGACAAAGTCCGGCGGAGCTCTCAACACAAACTTCTATGTCCTAACTATGGATGCTGTACGCTTCCATGTGCATCAATGTATCAATGCCTATGTCCAACCAGGAAACCTCTGGCCATGGCTTTTTAATGGGGCCTCATTACATAGTCATAACAGATTGAATCAGCATTTTTTTCCCCGGTGATTGGGCTGGTAATCACTCTGTAGTCTTTCTGGCCTGGCCAGCTTCATTAAGAGTACCTCACCCCATAGATGGAGTCCTGGTGTGGCGCTAAGGGTTAATGCACCAGACTGCAAAGCTGTTTGAACTGCAAAGTTGGCGGTTCAAGCTCTCCAGCTGCTCCTCGGAAACCCTATACAAGGTTGTTATGGGTTGGAATCGATGTGAGGGCACTTAACAACAACAATACCCCATAGACAGTTAAATTAGGTGTGGTCTGGAGGCCTCATCAAAGTCATTGCAATCCCAGGTTTTAGAGATCATCTCTCAGGAAACAAAGACAAAGGCCAAATTCTTAGAGTGAAATTAATTCAACAGACTCAACAGACTCAAATCCTCTGTCCTACCTTACCAGCTGCCTTTTCATTCCCCTAACACACACACACACACACACACACACACACACACACACACACGCACATGCACACGCGCGCGCGCACACACACACACACACACCCTTCCCTCTCAACAGCTCTGGTGGTGGGCAGTTCAGAGCCTCTAGAAGCCCCCAAGTCTCTTACCTTTCTCCTCCCCATGATGGGGGTGAGGGTTTGGACCTGGAGGGTGGAGAGTGGTGCTTAGAGACAGTCTTGTCACCTGGACTCTGGGCATGGGACCTGAGGCATGGGAAAGTTTCAGAGTCTCTTCCTTCCAGAGAAGTGGGGGGTCTACTAACAAACAGGCTCTCCTGCCCCAAGCCAAGCATGCACTTCCAGACTTCCCTCCCTCCAGGCCACTCCCTCCCCTGCCCTCCTCTGCTCCCCCACAGCTGGAATGCCCATCATCTCTTTGGCCTGGTGGCTCTGCTGTGGATGTCCTGGATGTCCGGGAAGATCTGGGGATGTGAGGCCAAGGGCCCAGAGAACAGAGCAGAAGGACAGCTGTGATAACACAGGCATCAAGACTGGGGGCTACTCAGGTTTCTGGGGGGCTTCCCCAAGCTCCAGAGAACTGGATAGAAGTCTTGGCCTATTAGGACCTCCAAGCCCCCAGACGCACAAGACCAGTCCTTGCAGTTAGTCTGCATAAAAGCTCCCCAATTTCCTAAATACTGGCAGTGGGATTTACCCAATAAGTTGCAATGCCACCTTACCCTGTCTCAGGCCTGGAATAATCCCAAGGCAGATGGCCGCTTGTCACAAGGGAGTCCATCCAGCATCTGTTGCTGACCAGATGGGGACCCTTGGACATGCTACTTTTCTTCTCCAAGCCTGTTTTCTTGTCTTTAAAATAGAAATAGTAGTATGTACCTCCAGAGATGAAATGGAATATGTCTGTAGAGGACCAGATGTGTAGAACATCTGTTTCCGAATCCTGCTTTCTCACCCATAAGTGTTCTCTGAGGAAGCAGTTTTCAGGGATAGCCCACTTCTAGACCTGTCAACTAAATGACTCCACTTCTTTGACCCTTGTGTTCTCCCAGCTAAAGGAGCCGTCTCCTGCTTCCCTCCCATGGTGTGGTCCACACAGTACTGTGTTTGCTGTCAAGGCCAGGCCGGATGGAGAGGGGAGACAGGTCTAGGGAGTTTCTACAACACAACTGTGTGGAGAGCCTGTGGGTGTGGTTTAGAAAGGCTGCCCTGGCAGGGTCTTTGTCTGGAGAAGCCCTGGGCTAGGCTGAGGGAAGTGGCTGGGATGGGACTGGGACTGATGGGGGCTTGGAGCTGCCTTCAAGATGCCCCTCCCTGGGCTGCTGCACCAGCCTAGGCTGCCACCGCTTCTCTTTGTTATTCACCAGTAATTACCCTAAATGCTACTCTGTTGTCATGACAACATATTACCCATCCTTAGGTAAAAGCCCTGTTTGCAGGGGAGTTTGGTTGTCTCCAGCTTCCCAGCTCCATCACTGTCCCCCACAGCACCCTTGGGACTCCCCAGCTGCAACCCCCTTCTCTTTCCTCTCCCATTTGGTCTTTTAGAGTGGTCATTCCTGTTTTCTACATTTCCAGAAAATCTCCTTTGTTTTTTGTTTTCTCAGCCTCACTAGTGTCTATGGGTCTCTTTCACTTCCCCCTGGATCCCCCCACCCAAATCTCTCCTTCCTTCTCCCTTTTATCTCCCTCTGCCACTCCTTCCCTCCTCCCCAATCCCAGATCCTGACCTTCTTCTCCATTGGGTTCTCTAGGTCTCTGTCTCTCCCTCCTTCCCCCTCACCTGTGGGCACAGTGGGACAGCATGAAGGTGAGTGGGGACATGCAGCTCAGGATGGGGGATGTGTCTGGGTCTGCTCTACAGTGGTCTCAAGAAGTGCTGGGGGGGCTCTCTGACCTGGGGTGACAGGAGCTGTCTTTACCCCCATGTCCTGACTTCAGCCTGTTCCTCTCTGGGGCTACAGCTCAGCACCATCCTAAGGGCCCTACGAGCAGCCTTGAAACAGCGTGAGGAGGTCAGTAGCATCATTTCATTCTACAGGGCAAGAGATTAAGGATCAGAGGGGGCAAGCAACTTGTTCATGGCTACCTACCTGGTCATTAGAGGAGGCAGGATTTGAAACTCTACTCCAATGTTCTTACCTCTGATGCCTTAATAATAACAATAATTGATTGAGTGCTTCCAGGCTTTAATGCATTTAATGACATGTAGAACTCATTTAACCTTCACAGTGAGTGTATGGTGTTGGGACTTTTAGGGTGTCCCAATGTGAGACAATGTGGGAACTATGGCATAGGGAGGTTTCAGTACCTTTTTCAACATTATACCTTAGACAGGGTTGAATCTGGATTTGAACCTAGGTCTTTATGCCTCCAGAGTCTGGGTTCTTAGCCCTGTGTGACCCCTTTCTTCTGCGGGGAGGGAGCCACAGTATAGTGGGGACTACATCTGAGCAACAAGGACATGGACTTCACAACCACTCAAGAGTCCTTCTTTCTTCTCCCTATCCTCTGAAAGGACTCTTGGTGTGGCATTGTAGGATCAGCACTGGACTATGAACCACAGGTCAGCAGTTCAAACCCACCAGCTGCTCCTCGGAAACCCTACACAGGGTCGCTATGAGCTGGGTCTGACCCCATGGCATTTTAACACTAAAAACAATCCTCTGTAAAGCCTTCTCTGATTCTAGTCAGAGGTGTTCTGGGGAGTTAGAGGGAAGAAGCCATGTGGCAAAAGGGAGCTCAGGGCCCTTTTCTGAGTGCTGAGTTCCATACAAGTGTGGCAGTGAGTTCCAGGCCACCAGGAGGGGCCTACACAGATCCTATAGTGCCTCGTGGGGCTCTGGGGGTAGCACAATACCCCAGGACCATCCTATGGGGTGCCTGTCACTAGACTTGGGGAACAGGAGGGCTGACTGTGGCCTGGAAGCTTGAATTGAGTTGCAGGCCTGTGGGCCCTGCCCCTGGGCACACTCCCCTGGCTCTGGGTCAGCCAGGAACATCCACAGCCCTTCTTGCCCCCTTGCTCCAGTCCCTAGAGAGCAACTCAGGCCTTGGAACACATTGTCCCGGAGTGCGGCTGTCAGGATGATGGAGAGGCGGGTTATTTTTAACAGCTGAGACTCATCGACAGAAGCCTCTTCCAGGCTAGGGGAGAGACATCGAGGGAGGGAGGGCATCAGGCTCCAGGATCCTCAACCTTCTTCTTGCCCTCTCTTCTCCCTCAATCAATGGCCTTAGCTGGCTTTTTGGAGGCTCTTGGCGTTGACAGGGTCCTAGAGCTGAGTGTAGCTCTCACCCTCCTGTCAATCCCACATGGGAGGGCCTGATGGTGAAGGGGACCTCAAAAGTGAGCCCCCGTGGCTCTAGAACTGCAGATGTGGGTACTAAGCAGGACTCATGGGTTGACATCTTATTCCTTTCTGTCTTTCTACTGCTCCCTCTGAGGCAAGCGGCTCACTTTCCGAGTTCCCCAGGCCTTTCTCAACTTGAGCTAGAACCCACTAGATCCTGGGTGACTGAGTGTGGTCCCCACTGACCCCCAACTTCTTTGGACACATTACAGCTCACAAGTACTGGGTCCCACACCTCCTTTATTGTGTCCTATAAGGAGCCAGGCTCTGTGCTGAGCAGCTGACTTACTGTCGCCATTGTGGTACTTCATCCCCATGGCCCCTTCACCCTGATGAGGATGGCTGGGAAACTCTGGATTCCAAATGCTTCCGCTCACCCTCCTGTATCCCTGTGTGAGAATGTCCTCTCACAAGACACACCATCACCTCTCAGCAGAGCACCAGTATGAGGAGAGCAGCTCCATGCTGGGAGCAATCCCTGGACTGGACAGCTAGGGACTTGGCTTCTGCCCTGCTCTGCTGCCGTGTGCTGTGAGATGAGGCCTTCCCATCTCAGGGCCTGGTCTCAGAGAGTGGAGGAGGAAGTGCTCCCCAAGACCCCTTCTTGTCTAAGGCTCAGACTGAGTCCACTCCTGGGGTTCAGCCCTGACCAGCCAGGTCTAGGGTGCAGGGATAGATGGGTGCTGGCTGGATACACCAGTTTTAGCATATCTCCACTGTCTGTGCTTCTCACAGGCCCCTGCCCACCCTGCACTCAGAGGGACCTGGGTAAAAGATCTTTCAGATCAGGCAGGGAGGTGCATGGCTTCAGACCTCTTGTTTACATACACGGTAGAGTAGTGGTTACGAATCGGGCTGCGAGCCGTAAGGTCAGCAGTTCGAAACTACCAGCTGTTCCGCGGGAGAAAGATGAGGCATTCTGCTTCCGTTAAGATTTACAGCCTTGGAAACCCTGTACAGGGTCGCTATGAGTTGGGACCGACTCCACAGCACACAACCACAACAACATACATAGGGTAATGTGCTGGATCCCAAGGTCACTTTGGACCACAAGGTCGGCGGTTCATATCCACCAGCTGCTCCTCAGAAACCTTAGAGAGGGTTGCTATGGGTCAGAACTGACTTAACCAGCACTTAACAACAACACCAGTGTATGGAGTCCATTACATGGATGCTAACTGAAAGGTTGGAGGTTCAAGTTCACTCCGAGATGTCTTTGAATGTAAACTTACTGCCCCATAGGGTTCCTATCTCATCTTGTGAGGTGCTATTTTGAATTTGATTCCATATAGATTTAAAAAGGGCATATTGCTCCAGGACGACCTTTTTTTTTTTTACTAGTTAAGCAAAATTTTTTGTATCCTTTTGATACCCTGTTTCGTGAAGTGCCTGTTTGAGTCTGTTGCCCATTAAAAATTTTGGCTTGTCTTTTTCTATTTGAATGATAGCTTTTGGGGTTTTTTTGTGTGTGTGTTTTTCTTTTAAAATGTATTCTGGGTATGAGTCTTTCTTCAGAAATGAATTCTTGGTTCCTGAAGAAACAAAGCTTGTTCTTTCGTAAGGCCCTTGCACTTTCTGTTCCCCTTGCCTGGAATGCTCTTCCCATCAGTTCCACATGGCTCCTTTTTATCATTAAGATCTTCTGGAATTGTTTTCCCTCTAAGGAGGGCTTCCCCTATCATTCAGTTCCTCCAGACCCTATTTATTCTCCGCATAGTACGTGTAGTATTTGAATTCATAAACTCTATGAGAGCAGTCTTCCATTCTAGTTGCTGGGCATAAGGGGTCTGCACCTAATAGGCATTCAAAATGCTGTTCCCTAATCTGAAACACGGAGTCCTGGTGTGGTGCTGGGGTTTAAGGCGCTGGATTGCAAAGTCAGTTGAAACTGCAAGATCAGCAGTTCAAGCTCACCAGCTGCACCTTGGAAACCCTATGCAGGGTCACTATGGGTTGGAATCGACTAGATGGCACTTAACAACAACAACAACCTGAAATGCTGAGAGCGCAGTGACTTTTTAGGGTAAACGCTGGACTGTGAACCACAAGTTCAATGATACAAGCCCACCAGATGCTCCACAGAAGAAAGATGAGACTTTCTGCTCCTGCAAAGATTTACAGCCTCGGAAACCCGATACAGGGTCGCTATGAATCAGAACCAACTCAACGGCACTTAACACTAACAACAACAGCCTGGAATACTCATCCTCACTTGTTTCACTGATTTAAATGCTCCCATCTCTTCTCAGATCCCATCAAAATGCCAGCTTCTCCCCACAGCCTTCCCTGCCCTTCTTGGTTGGCACTAATGTTTGCTTCTCTCCTCTCATGTGAAGGTTGGACAAGTCTGCCTCCTACATTTGCTTGGCAACTGTCTTAGGACAGGGACCTCTCTCTGCATCCCACCCCCAATAACTCACATAAGGTGGGCCCTTGTCCTGCACAGACTCTGGTCTTGACATTGGCCTGAGTACAGAGGACGAAGGCAAATCTGGGTAAGAGGCTGACCAGAACTTGGTGACCATTGGATAGGATTTCTGCCAAAAGACAAAGTAAAAGATGATCTCATGGCTTTTAGCCTCAGCATTTGGGGATGCTCATCATTCTCAGGTCAGAGATGAGGAAGGTAAGTAGGGCACCTGGTGTAGACACCAAGACAATGAGTTCCGTTTGCTACAAGTTGACTTTAAGATACACAATGTTCGACATGGTATCCTCACAACAATGCTTCAAGATAGACTATATTAGCTCATTTATGCATGTGGAAACTGAAGCTCAGAGAGATGAAGTGACTTGACCAAGGGCACACAGTTCATAAATTAGAGAGTCAAAATACTCATCCAGGTCTCTGACTCCAAAGGCTTGCCGCCTGTCCCCCCAACCCTCCCATGCTGCCCCCTAGCATGTGGCTTGGCAGAGAGATAGGTTGGGATAGCCCAAATATGGACAAAGTGGCTCTTGACAGGCAGTGAAGCCACAGCATTGGATGCCCACATCCCTTTGGAAGCTTTTAGAATATCAGTGATTTTCATTTAGGCATAGGTTTAAGGATGCTAGCAGGTGAGTAAAGGCCCTAAACTAAGATGGTGGTCTCTTCACCTGGGACCTCCCTTTAGCCCCTATACACACCTCTGTCCTGTTCTCTTCTCAAGGCCCTCCCTACCACCACCGCAGACCCGATTTGCAGGCCTCTTTTGGCAGTCTTTCAGCTGCCAGCTTTCCCTGCTTCCCTTTGGGACCCTCTCTCTGGCTACTTCTGCCCAGAGAAGTCAGGTGACTGTTTCCCATCAATCCTAGGATGCCAGTGAGGGTGTGTGTGTGAGAAAGAGTAAGACAGAGAGAGAGCAATTGAGAAAGAGATTATGAGAGGACAGAAGATTGAGAGATAGAGAGATGCTGAGAAAGAGAAAGTGAGAAAGAAGTTGAGAGAGATGGAGGTGAAGAGAGTCCAGATTGAAAGAGAAAGAATGTCTTCAACTCCATGAGAGTCAGTGTACTGGTTTACACCCGCTTTCCCTTTCCTTTGGCCCCTGGGGTGGAGTATGAAGGCCTCTTATCAGCTGGGTTCCCCATCTCCAGACCTGAGGAGTAGTCTATCCCTAGACTGTGCTGTACCTACCAAGGCACCAAACCTAGCACATAGTACCCAGAGAGCCCGAGCTCTCCTCTCCAGAGTGTGGGAGGTAAGGCCAGTGTCAGATTGTCAGATTACCCAATAAGAAAGAAAGCATGGGTTTACTGGTGCTTACTTACTATAATTTATAGTGAGCATGTCATATTTTCCACCACATCAAAGATGAGAACCATGTGAACTGTTCATTTCAGATTAGTAAGTACCTGTAAGCCTGTGCTTACCTTGCTTATTGGGTAGTCTGCCTCAGGGTATGGCACGTGTCCTGGGTACCACTTAAACGCAGGAGGTGGGGGGAGGTGACACAAATAAGCAGTCTCAATTCACCATTCCCATTTCCACCACCAGCTGGAAGAGATCATTCAGCAAGTTAAAGCTAATTGCTATGGGCATGGGCGCTATTTTCTGTAGCCACACCTCTGAGTGGGAGGGAAAGACAGAGGGCTGAGGACAGCAAGGTAGAGCAGAAGCAGGAGGTAGTAATTCATGTGAGACACAATTGTGAGTTCATGTTTGGGCAGCCTCTATCTGGCCTGGGAGAGATCATAGTACCCACAGGTGCTTAGTGAAGATGAGGTGAGTTAACAAAGTCAAGCCTGAGAACAGTCCTGCCCAATGGCCAGCACTAGGGGGCAGCCTGGAAGGGGCTGTGGAGGGGATGGAGGAGGGAGTGTTGTCACCAGGCAGGGAAAGGAGGTGGTCCATAACACTGGGGGAAATGCTTGTCTTTCTCCTAACCAGTGAAAGGCCTAGGCCTGGGCCAGCTCACTCCCCCCGCCCCTTTGGTTTCTTCCCACCACCCTGTTTGTCCACCATACTGGTGCCAAGCTTCTTTTTTGAAGAAGCTCTGGGTTGTGGGCTCCAAGCCCCTGAACATGGTTTTCCTAAGCTCCCCAGCCTCCCAGCCTCAGGAATGGTCGCACCAATGCCAACCTCCTGTCATCCTCTGCAAGGCCCTGCATGAATGAGGCTGCTGGGAGGTGGTTTTCCTGCAGGGCATACTCAGTCCTGGTTAATGACTCTTCACTGGGCATGAGTGATGTACCCTGCGCCTGGAATGAACAAAATGTGGTTATTGGTCCCTCTGTCCCTGCCGGTTCCCAGACACAAGCGATAGAATTACAGCCACATGTCATCCTTGTCTCTGCCTCTGAGAGCCAGGGCAGTCTTCCCCTCAACTGCCCTCTGGGGTGGGGCTGGATGGCCTGTCCAGTGAGCCTACGAAGTGTGACTGAGACTTGGTGGCCAGACATTCGTGATGGGCTAGGACAGAGGGGAATGAGCACTGGGAATGAGTCCCGAGACTCAGCTCTCACCAGGTCCACCCTGAGTCACCTGGGTCCCTGGGCTGCTCACATGGCCTCCTGACCTGGTTTCCCCACCCCTATGCCTCCCCCACTTCAACCTTATCTCTCTGGAACCCAGACTTGCCCACAGCTCTTCCCAGCATAAAGCCTGTCAGTGGATCATTACTGCTCTCAGGACAAAGTCCAGACACCTTGGGCTGGTGCTGGGACCTTCACATCCTGGTTACCGGTCTTCCGGGCTCATTCCCTATTGTTCCTGCCCCCTCCATCTGAGCCACCCTATTATGTGTCGTGCCCTTGAGGTGCCCAGCTCCTCCAGGAAGTGGGAGGTGGCAGTACATGGTTAAGGACATGGACCCAGGGTTGATTGCTCAAGTTGAGCCAACCATTGCCCACTACATCCTTGGTCTTCTTCCTGAGCACCCATTAGACCACACTTTAAGCAACCTTGATTAAGGGATGAGTTGCGTCAATGGAAAAGGGGCAGAGGAGACCCATACTATTGCCACCTGGCCAATAAAAGTCTCCCATGTGCCACCCTCTACTCAGGTTCCTCTTCTATGGTAACCTGGGTCCTTGAGTTGGAAGAGAGCCGCTCAACACACAGTACTGTGATCTGAGCAAGAAACCAACTTGTGCCAAGACACAGAGAGTTGTTGTTGTTGTTAAGTACCGTGGAGTCGGTTCTGACTCATAGTGACCCTACATAGGGTTTCAGAGACTATAAGTCTTTACGGGAGCAGACCACCTCATCATTCTCCCACAGACCCACTGGTAGTTTCGAACTGACGACTTTGAGGTTAGCAGCCCTATACGTAACCACTACGGGCTTTTTAGTTAGAGCAGTTAGTCTGTCCTGACTTAGAAACATGAATACCTCTGGGCAAGTCATATAAGACTTGGTTTTCTCATCTGTGAAGTGATACAGTAATACCTACTTCAAAGAATTAAGGTCAAGATGGACTGAGGTGATGTAGGTACCTTGCACTTAGTAAACCCTCCATAAATGAAGCTATTTTACATTGCCAGTAGGTTTTTGCATGCTGCTCCCCCTTTCTTCCCAATCATCTCCATGCTGGGCCTCCTTCCAGGGCCACTGATCTAGGAGGCCTATGCTGAGCCATAGGGGTCCTCATGCCTGGGCTCTGCTGCCCAAGGACACACTCTGCTGAAGAACTTTCCTCACTGCACCTATTGGGGACCGCAATCACTGAGATGTTGAGGCCCTGTGTCATGGATGAAAATCCAACATGGTGGCTCCACTCAGAATTGCTAGCCAGGGACCCTGAGGGCCAAAGGAAGTGACCTCCTGACATCCCAGGTTCACAGGCTTTTACGAACTCACTGCTAGGCTACCTATGTATAATATTCTTTGGTCTTATTCTTCATTCTATGCTTCTAACTCCAATAATTGTAGCTTCTGAGAAAATGGTTTCTTATGTGCCTCTCTTAATGTCTCCACTGTGTTGGCAGTGCGTAGAGTCCTAGGAACAAATCTCTCTGAGGAACAAACTCTGGCCACCTGGCTAGCATGGCAAAACTGTTCTTTATCAAGTTATTCAGTTATGTTTGATATTAACTTAATACATGAGCCCTTGATACCCATGAACAAATATTAAAACCAAAAACCTCTTCTAAAGCCGAGGCTGTAAAAGTTCCAAAGGAAGGTTTGCTGGGATTAAGCAAAGAGGCTCTGGAGACAATCTGCCCAGGGAATTCACTCAAAGTAGATTGGCAAATTCCGGAGTATTGTTCAAGGAACCTCCTCAAATCGCCCCCAGGTGTAAACCATTAACCCAGGGGTCCTCCTTCCTCCTGCAAGCCTAAGCCAGGTAGCTGAAACAGCTTGACGCTCTTCAGACCTTTTGAAATCCTTTTCACCTTTAAGATTAAGTGCTATAGGTATGTTAATTAGCCTTGAGAAACCTCGAGTCTCTGCCTTAGGATTTGAACCTAAAAAGTAATTTATAACAATTTGCTTGAATTTCTGGAAAATTAAGGATGTTAGATTATTAAGACAATTTGCGATGTATGTTTTAGAATTTGTTCCTGTAAATCATTGTGTCCTGTTTTGAATGATTAATCACATTTCACTTCTGTACCCTGTCTTAATAATCCCCTTCTTCCTTTGTGTAAAATCCCTCCCTGAAATAAAAGAAGGGCGCAGGTTGAACCCTGTGTGCATTACTGCCTGCAGGGGCCATGATGCCTGTAATCCAGGGTCTGCCCGCCAGTCTTCCATCCACTCTAGTTTCGGGGTGTCTCTTTGTCTCTCTTGTTGCGTCTTTGTGTGCATTCTTTATCTATGTCTTTCGCCACCAGATCTCCCTACTTCGTGAACCAAACTTCCCTGTCGAGGCCAGACCCCGACACACTCTGTCTCTCCCTGGGTACCAGCAGCAGCTATACAGAGCTCAGCACAAAGCAGGGTCCACATGCAGCAATTCCCTTTGTAAAATGAAGCTTGTCTTTTCCGTCTCTCAGACAAGGGTTGGCTTTGGATGGAACTGAGGCTCTGAATGTGGAACTGACTTGAAAAACAGAATACTCCTCAAGACTCTTAGGGGTAGGTTCCTTGACTCCAAGTTTACCCTCTATACTCCTGCCTTTGCCTTGGCCTCATTCCTAGGGGCCCTGGACACTTGATGTGCCTCTGAGTCCTTAGCTCTCTCTGTCTCTAAGGTCCCATAACAGTAGCTGCCGAGACAACCAGAACCACACAGAGCTCAAGTGAGAACTGGCCCCGGACCAGTGTCCTGTCTTCTTCTCCAGTCCTGCTGTCCCAAACTCTACTAGTTTCTGGCCTGATGTGGCTGAGGATGCCTGAGTCTGGCGAACAAAAGTCAAAGACAGAGGTCCTCTCGGGACACAATCAGATCAGGGGCTCCTACTGACAACAGCCTGTTGGGCTCCACTGCCCTCCTTCCCTCCTTCATTTTTCCTTCCTTCCTTCCCTCTATATGCAGGGGATGATGGAAGGAATACACAGAGTCATTGTACCAAAAGGAAATGGTTAATGTTCAACCATTTCAAGAGATACCATATGAACAAGAGCCAATGA
>NW_006408763.1:1197187-1210740 GCF_000296735.1 Chrysochloris asiatica | reverse complement strand
TGAGGTTGGCCCAGGATCGAGCATTGTTTCGTTCTGCTGTGCATGGGGTCGCTATGAGTCGGTTCCGACTCGATGGCACCTGACAACAATATGCAGGGGATACCTTCGGAATGTTGAGTGTAGGATTTCCTCTCTGCTCAAGAGAGTGGGGTATGGGATGTATGGGAGTGTCCCTGTGAAGTATGGGATGGGGTGAGGGACCTGAAGGTTTGTATGATGCCACCTGCAGGGAGGGGGCATGTGAGTCACTTTGCTGTGCAGAAAAGAGAGAGATAAGAACTTGGGTCTCAAATGAGGAATGCTTGAGCTCACCAGCTTCAGGGTTCTGGTTGACTAGAGACCTGGGTCTGTTAAAGAACAGAAAAGTTGTGCTGAGTGGACATTGGGCCAGGCCTGACACTGCCCCAGCTGCTAGGTAGGTTGGGGGAGGAGGAGCCATGACTAGGGCAGGCTAGAGGGGGTGTAGATATGGTCTGTGAAGTTACATTCCCCTCCTGGATGCTCATCCTTGTTCCCTCACTGATGTTTTGACTTATGCGTGATGCCATAGGTTTTTATTTTTTAATAAATGTTTTATTGTGAATTATGTGATGGTTTACATGGGAGAACATTAGTTTTAAATTCATTCTATCATATATCGTTTCATTGTCATGGTTACACTACCCTCCATGCATCATCAACCAACCAAAGGGTATACCTTGAAAGCGTCATCTGCACACAGTCCCTCTCCCTCTCTGGATCTAAAGTCCCCAGCTGCTCCATCTCTTCACATCATCGTCTCTGCCTCCATCTCAGGAATCACTGCTTCTCTGGGTAGGGTCCCACTCTCCGCTCTTCTCCACTGATAGTCCCAGGGACCTCCGCTCCTAGACTGAAAAGTTAATCACTCCCCTCCTAGCTATAAAACGTCTACCTTTACATTTCCAACTGTCACAATCAGTCCTGATAACAAGTATTCACTATTGTATCACAAGAGACCTATCTGCATTTCATTTCATCAGCCCTGCCTAGACAGATTGGATACTACTCACTGGAGATTTTACCTTCCTCCATGTCCTCTGGATCTAGGTTCCCTCTTGAAAGCTTGTAAGCCAGTCACTTCTTACTTTTGTAACCCCCCCTCCTTTTTGGGTAGCTAATGTCCAAGTTGCCCATCACTGTCTACTCTGTGTGTGGAGGGGGTGGGAATGATTCTTGCAGTAAGGATTTGTTTCCTCTTTTGAGCTACTGCATCCATAGGTGTAGGTCAAGCTCAAGCTCATCAAATTTTATCAGATTATGCTTTTTTTCCTCTTCTTTTTTCTTCTGAGCTCTGGCCATCCAGTCATTGACGCCAGGTCAAGTGGGTATTATCTGCAAGTGTGGGTGTTCTTACGTCTATCCACTCTCTTCTTATCAGCTGGACGCTTCACTCTCCACTCTAGTCCTCTGTGGTTATGTCACCGACTCTGGGCTCAGGAGTCCCCAGGTCTTGCCACACTGCTGGCCAACCAGGTCATCACCTGGGTTCACAGACGTCTATTGAATGTTGTAGGGCTAAACTTGCAGCTTCATTGCTATTTTTCCCTCACTTCCCCTTATGGATGACAAGAGTGATCACCAATCAGAGTGTGTATTTCCAATGAGTCTTAGTCTTGGAAGAGGGTTTGCACTGAGGGGACCCAAACACTTACTTTGATGTCTCCTGAGCAAGTAACTTGCTTGTTCTTTTAGTAGCAGTCGGTCTGCCTCTATTGTTTTTTATTTTTCCAGTAGGTCTTTCTTTCAAGAAGTATCTTCTGTTCTTCTAGCTGCTCCAGGCTGGTCTGCTCGTCCTTTCAAGTGGAAATTTCCCATCTCTGAAGATCTGGATGTGGTTCAGGCTTCCACCTATAGCCTTATGTAAGGCAGAGGCTCCGCAGGAAGCCTTCTTCACTGGTGCCATAGGTTTTTGTCCAGGAGAGGTTTACAATGCAGTCTGAGGCAGTGATTCACCTTGAAGGTGACCCCTCTTGAGAAACACAAATCCAGGTAAGCACCGCGCAGGCTGAGGGGAAGCACTGGGTGTGAAGATGCTCTGCAGAGGGTGAGAGCAGGGTCCCCTCTCAGAGCTTAGATCCATGGCGGCTGCCCCTCAGGAAGCTCTGCCCATTGCAGACCCCTCACGCTTCTTCAGCTCTTCCAGAGGCAGCTTGGGGAGTGGGCATGAGCTTCCTTGCCTCCAAACCCTACCCCATGGGTAACTTGTATGCATAGATCACAAACTGGGGAATGGATTTCTAATCTTTACATCAAAACCAAACCAATTGTTTTGAGTTGATCCTGATTCATGGGGACCCCATTTGTTGCAGCATGGAACTGTGCTCCACTAGATTTTCAAGGCAGACTCCTTTTGGAAGCAGATTGTTGTTGTTGTTGTTGTGAAGTGCTGTCAAGTCGGTTCTGACCCATAGTGACCCTGTATAGGGTTTCTGAGGAGCAGCTGGTGAGCTTGAACCACCAGCCTTGCAGTTCAAATGACTTTGCAGTCTGGCTCATTACCCAAAGCACCATACCAGGACTTGGAAGCGGATTGTTGTTGTTATGTGCCATGGAGTCGGTTCTGACTCATAATGACCCTGTACAGGGTTTCTGAGGCTGTAAATGTTTACAGGAGTAGAAAGCCTCATCTTTCTCCCGTGGAATAGCTGGTAGTTTCAAACTGCTGACCCTGAGGTTAGCAGCCTGATTCTTAACCACTATGCTACCAGAGCTCCCTGGAAGCAGATTACCAGTCCTTTATTCAGAAGCGTCCTTGGGTGGATTTAAACAGCTACCTTTTTGAATAGTAGTCAAGTGCTAACTGTTTGTGCCACCCAGGAACCCCCACAAACACCGCTATGGTGATATTAATGGACTTCTAAATAAAAAAGGGAGACATTCTTAACCATTTCAAACTATAACAGCTGCTTCAATTTGTTTCTGTTCCTCTCTGGTGAGTTTCCTGTGGTTGCTATCCCATTGTCCTCACTCAACTCTGTGCCCTGTCTTCCCACCTGACCTCCCATGTTGTTAATCTTCACAGGCCCTGTTTGAAATGTCACAACTGTAGTTTATAATTTCTATAATTATTCTCTTGTTGTTAGAAATTTTGGGCTGCTCCTTTTATTATTATTATTTTTTTCAACCACTCCAGAAAATGCTGCATTGAACATATTTTTTCCCAAACATTTTGTTGTGTTTTAGATGAAAGTTTACATAGAAAATTGGTTTGTTGTTTAACAATTTATACACAGATTATTCCATGACATTGGGTGCGATCCCAGAAATGTGTCAACATTCCTGATATCCACTATGCTTTTCTTGTTTCCGTCCCATCAGTTTCCCTGCCCTCCTTGCTGTATTATCTTTGCTTTTGGGCACATGTTGCTCTTCCGGCCTCCTATAGTTGATTGTCCTAAGGGGCACATTCCTTACGAGTGTTATTGTTTATTTTATAGGCCAATTTAGTATTTGGCTGAAAGGTAACCTCCAGAAGTAGCTTTAATTCCAGGTGTCTTAGGGTGATGGTCTCAGGATCCTTCAGTCTATCAGTCCAATGTGTTTGGTGTTTTTCATGAATTTGAGTTTTGTTTGATATTTTTCTCCCATTCTTTTCAGGGTCTTCTATTATGTTCTGCGGCAGAGTGGTCGATAAATGGTAGCTGAGCACCATCTAGTTCTTCGGATCTCAGGCAAGAAGAGGTTGTGATTTGTGAGGACTATTGTTGTTATTTGCTGTTGAGTCAGCTCCAACCCACAGTGACCCTGTATACAGTTTCTGAAGAGCAGCTGATGAGCTTGAACCACCAACCTTGCGGCTCAAACTGACTTTGCAGTCTAGTACATTAACTCACAGCACCACACCCGGACTCCATGGACTATTAGTCCTGTGGATTAATTGCTTCCCCTAATCTTTAGTTTCCTTCACTCTTCTTTGCTCCAGATGGGAAAAGACCAATAGCTGTATCTTAGATGGCTGCTTACAATCTTCTAAGATCTCAGACACTACTCACCAAATTAAGATGAAGATCAGTATCTTTATGAACTATATGATGCCAATTGACCTAGATGAACCACAAGATTATGGTCTTTAGCCTTCAACCCCAGTAATACAGCTCCATAAAGTGTTTGGATATGTCTAAGAATTTTCCATAACTGTATGCTTCATTGTATATGTGTATATATATACAACACCCACAGATGTGAGGGGGCTTCTAAAAGTTCATAGAAAAATTGCATTATCTTTTAATTCTACTTTTCCATAAACTTACTGACGCCTCCTCATACATACATGGAGTCCTGGTGTGGCGCTGTGGGTTAATGACCTGGACTGCAAGGTCAGTTTGAACTGCAAGGTTGGTGGTTAAAGTTCACCAGCTGCTCCTCAGCAACCCTATACAGAATTGTTATGAGTCGGAACTGACTCTATGGCACTTGACAACAATAACAACATACGTACATACAAATGCCCACAACTACTTAGACCCGTGTATGTACTCACATCTGCCCTCTGACACGTATGTAGCACTCATATTTTTGGTTGCTTTTACTGTTGTGGTAGAATTATATATGTTACAGCATTTAGCATTGTGGTTGTTGTTGTGAAGTGTCTCAAGTCAATTCCAACCCATAATGACCCTGTATAGAGATTCCAAGGAGCGGCTGGTGGGTTTGGACTGCCGATCTTGCTGTCCAATGCATTGAACATGTTGTTGTTGTTAATTGCCATTGAGTCAGTTCCTGTATAGGTTTCTGAGGAGCAGCAGGTGGGTTTGAACCACCGACCTTGTGGTTCGCAGCTGTCCTTTATTTTTACATATCTTTCAATGTCTTCATTTACCCTGGTTATGTTGTACTGACTTCCCCTATACTGTGATTGCCTTTCCCTTCACCAGAATTAACACCTGTACTGGTGTGGTGCTGTAGGATAAGCACTAGACTGTTAACCACAAGACGGCAATTCAAATCCACCAGCCACTTCCTTTGAAACGATATACAGGGTCACTATAAGTCAGAGCTGACTAGACAGCACTTAACAATGACAGCAACTATCTATTACTACCACTCTTCCATCAATTTGTTGTACTCTGGTGGTTTGCATGTTGCTGAGATACTAGAAGCTATGCCACTGGCATTTCAAATATGAGCAGGTCACCCATCCATGGTGGACAGGTTTCAGTGGAGCTTTCAGACTGAGACAGACTAGGAAGAAGGAAGAGGTGGTTTACTTCTGGAAAAATTAGCCATTGAAAACCTTATGAATAGCAGTGGAACATTGTCTGATACAGTGCCAGAAGACTAGCTCCTCAGGCTGGAAGTCACTCAAAATATGACTGGGGTAGAACTGCTTCCTCAAAGTAGACCTTAATGATGTGGATGTGGATGGAGCAAAGCTTAGGGATTTTCAGTTGCTGATGTGGTGCAATGCAAAATGAGAGAAACAAACAACTGTAAACACCCGTTAATGATCAGAATGTTGTTGTTGTTGTTAGGTACCATCGGGTTGGAACTGATTCATAGTGACCTTATGCACAGCAGAACGAAACACTGCCCGATCCTAGGCCAACTTCACTACTGTTGCCACACTTGAGTCCATCGATGCTGCTACCTGGCCAATCCATCCTGTTGGGGGTCTTCCTCTTTTTCTCTGACCCTCCACCTTACCAAACATGATATCGGAATATTGTTGTTGTTGTTATGTGCCATGGAGTTGGTTCCAACTCATAGCAACCCTGTGCAGGGTTTCCGAGGCTGTAAATCTTTATGGGAGCAGAACGCCTCATCTTTCTCTCGCGGAACAGCTGGTAGTTTCAAACTGCTGACCTTCGGGTTTGCAGCCCGATTCGTAACCACTACACTACCAGATATCAGAATGTAGAATGTATGAATCTAAGAAAAATGGAAACTGTTAAAAATGAAACAGAATACACAAAGATCAATATCCTAGGCATTATTCATAAGCTAAAATGGACTGGATTGTCCATTTTGAATCACAAAGTCATATGATTTATGCCAGGAATGACAAATTGAAGAGGAATGGTAGCATGTTCATCATTAAAAAGAACTCCATAAGAACTAACTTAAAATACAGTGCTGTCTGTGATAGGATAATATCCATATGCCTACCTCTTAGATCACTATTATTCAAATTTACAACTAAACACTAAAGCCAGTGAATATGAAATTTTAGAATTCTACCAACTTCTTCAGTCTGAAATAGATTAAAAATGCAATCATACATTGCATGTATCAATCATTATCAATCATACATGCATTGACAATTACTGGTGATAGGAATGTGAAAGTTGGAAACAGGAAGGATCCATAATTGGAAAATATGGCTCTGATGATAGAAAAGATGCTGGAGATCACATGATAGAATTTTGCAAGACGAATTACTTATTCATTGGTAATACCTTTTAAACAACATAAAAGATGACGATAAACATGGACCTCACCAAATGGAATACACAGGAAGCAATTTGGCTATATCTGTGGGAAGAGATCATAGAAAAGCTCAATATTATCAGCCAAAACTAGGCCACAGATAGACTATGAAATAGATCATCAACTGCTCATATGCAAGTTCAGGCTAAAGTTGAAAAAAAAAATGAAAAGAAGTCCATAAGAGCTAAAATATGATCTTCAATATCCCACCTGAATTTAGAGACCATCTCAAGAATAAATTTGAGGCATTAGACACTAATGACCAAAGACTAGAAGAGTTATGGATGACATCAAGAACATCATACAGGAAGAAAGCAAAAGGTCACTAAAAAGACAAGAAAGAAAGAGAAGACAAAAATGGATGTCAGAAGAGACTCTGAAACTTGTTCTTGAGTGTAGTGAATGGAAGAAATGTGGAAGTAAAAAGCTGCACACATAATTTCAAAGGTCAGCTCAAGAAGACAAAGTAAAGAATTATACTGAAATGTGCAAAGATCTTGAAGTAGAAAACCAAAAGGGAAGAAAACAATTGATATTTCTCAAACTGAAAGAACTGAAGAAAAAATCAGCCTCAAGTTGCTGTATGGAATAATTCTTTGGGCAAAATATTGAACGATGAAGAAAGCATCAAAAGACAATAGAAGGAATATACAGAGTTACTGTACCAAAAAGAAATGGTTAATGTTCAATCATTTCAAGAGGTAGTATATGATCAAGAACCAACAGTACTGAAGAAGTCCAAGCTGCACTGAAGGCTTTGGCCAAAAACAAGTTTCCAGGAATTGACAGAGTACAAATTGAAATGTTTTAACAGGCTGATGCATCACTGGAGGTGCTTGGTTGTCTATGGTGAGAAATTTGTAAGACCAACTAATTGGAAGAGATCTATATTTGTGCCCATTCCAAAGAATGGTAACCCAATGGAATAAAAAAATCATTGAATAATATCATCAATTTCACATGCATGATTATCTTTTACTGAAGATAATTTTAAAATAGTTGCAAAACTACATTGACAGGGAACTTCCAGAAATTCAAGCTTAATTCAGTAGAGGATATGGAACTAGGGATATCATTGCTGATGTCAGATGGATCTTGGCTGAAAGCAGAGAATGCCAGAAATATATTTATTTTTGCTTTATTGACTATGCAAAGGCTTTTGACTGTGTGGATCATAACAAATTATGGATAACATTGAGAAGAATGGGTATTCCATAACACTTAATTGTGCTAATGAGGAATCTGTACATAGACCAAGAGGCAGCTGTTCAGACAGAACAAAGAGATACTGAATGGTTTAAAATTAGGAAAGGTGTGCACCAGGGTTTTATTCTTTCACATACTTATTTAGTTTCTGTATGCTGAGTAAATAATCTGAGAAGGGGTATTATATGAAGAAGAATATGGCATCAGAATTGGAGGAAGACTCATTAATAACCTGGCATATGCAGATGATACAACCTTGCTTGCTGGAAATGAAGAGGACTTAAAATACTGAAGAAGATGATCAAAGACTCCAGCCTTTAGTATGAATTGCACTTCAATGTAAAGAAAAAAACAACTTTTCACAACTGAACCAGTAAATAGCATCCTGATAAATAGGGACCAGATTGAAGTTTTCGAAGACTTCATTTTGCTTGGCTCAACCATTAACACTCAATGGAAGCATTAGTGAAGAAAACAAATGATGTATTGCACTAGGCAAATCTGCTAGACAAGACCTTTTCAAAATGTTCTGGAAGAAAGATGTCAGTTTGAGGACTAAGGTGCACCTGACCCAAGCCTTGGCATTATATATGCATGTGAAAGTTGGACAAAGGAATACCATAGAAGAATTATGCATTTGAATTATGGTATTGGATAAGAATATTTAAAGTGCCATAGACTTCCAAAAGAACCAACAAATGTGTCTTGGAAGAAGTACAATCAGAATGTTCTTTAGAAGCTAGAATGGTGAAACTTCATTCCAAATACTTCACACATGTTATCAGGAGGGACCAGTTCCTGGAGAAGGGCATTATGCTTGGTAAAGTGGAGGGTCAGTGTAAAAGAGTAAGACCCTCAATGAGATGGACTGACATAGTGGTAGCACCAATGGGCTTAGCAAAACTATTGTGAGGATGGTGCAGTGCTGGGTAGTGTTTTGTTCTCTTATGCATAAGGTTGATATGAGTCAGAACCAACTCAGTGGCACCTAACCACAAGAAACAAACAACTATGCCCTGTTTGAGAGGCAGCCAACTGCTCTGCTTTGAATGTGTATTGTTCTCCAGAGTCCTGCCAATAATTCAATCTCCTGCATTAGACTCCTGAAACTTTCAGGAGGAAGGACTGTGGCAGGACTTTGGAGAGCAACGTTGTTGGCAGAACTATAATCACCTCATATGTATGTGAAAGTTGGACAGTGGATAAGGGATCAACAGCATTTGAATTATGGTGTTGGCAATGAGTGCAGAAAGTACCACAGACTGCCAGAAGAACCAACAAATCTGTTGGGAAGAAGTACAACTGGATTGCTCCTTAAAAGCGATGATGTTGAGACTTTGTCTCTCATACTTTGGACATGTTGTCAGGAGGGACCAGTCCCTGGAGAAGAACATCATGCTTGGTACAGTGGAGAGTCAGCAATAAGAGAAAGACCCTCAATGAGATGGATTGACAGCAGCCATAGACTCAAACATAACAACACTTGTGAGGATGGCACAGGACCAGACAGTGTTTCATTCTGTTGTGCATAGTGTCACTATGAGTTGGAGCTGACTCAATGGCTCCTAGCAACAACACCAACATAGAAAGCAAAACTTACTCAAAGTGGCAAGGTTGATCATCAGCTTTAAATGAGGCACAGCTCTTTGTTTCCTACGTCAGTCAAAATACCATTTGCAACAGATTTGATTGCTACCTAACACATATGCAGCCCAGGTTTATGAAAGCAATTACAAAACTGTTTTGAACTGGTTTGAAGCCCTGCCTGAGGTACAGGTAAACAGAGTCAATTCATGCAAACCTGGTCCCACCAACCCCTGTTCCCCACCCCTTCCTGAAGAGACCTGAATTTTTCCTTCAGTTCTTTCAGGTTGAGAAATATCAAGTGTGTTTTTCCTTTTTGATTTTCTAATTCCAGTTCTTTGCTCATTTCATTATAGTACTTTATTTTGTCTTCTTGAGCTGCTGTTTGAAATTTTCTGTCCACTTTTCTTACGTCATCATTTCTTCCTGCCGCTTTAGCATTCAAGAGCAAGTTTCAGAGTCTCTTCTGACATTCATTTTGCCATTTTTTCCCTGTCTTTTTAATAATCTTTTGCTTTCATCATGTACAAATGTTGTCTTTTAACTTTTTATTGTGAATTGATTGAAGGTTTACAAAGCAGATCATCAATTATACATTTCAACAAATCATACAGTTGGATTCATCTCAACAATTACAATCCCTTCCATGTAACTACAGTTACCCACTTCCTCCATGAGATTCCTATTTCAATTCTACCTATCTTTCCATCCCTCCTCAACTTTGTCCTTAGGAAAATGCTGCTGTTTTGATTTTGAATGACCATTCCATGGTGAACATGCCTTGTCAGTGTTGCTGTCCCCTACTGTAAACATTTCTACTGCTTGGCTGAAAATAAGACCATTGAGGGTGAGTTCCTTTCTATACTTGAATAGTGGTTGAGGTTCATAGTCTCAGGTTCCTCTGGTCTCTTTCTGACCAGTAAACATTTTTCTGTTTTAAATGTTTTTCATGTATAGTGTTCTTGATGTCATTCCACAGTGCCTTTGGTCTTCAGTCATTAGCATTGAATGCATCAAATCTGTTCTTGAGATGGTCTCTAAATTAAGGTAGGATATAGTCAGGTTGTGTTTTAGCTTTTGTGGACTTGTTTTAATTTTCTTCAGTTTCAGCCTGAACTTGCATATGGACAGTTGATGGTCTGTTCCACAATCTGTCCGTAACCTTGTTTTTGATATTTTCTCCATCATCTCTTACCAGAGATGCAGTCCATTTGATTCCTACATATTCCACATGTATAACTGTTGCTTATGCTGTTGAAAAAAGGTATTTGCAGTGAATAAGTCATTGGTCTTGCAAAATCCTATCATGTGATCTTTGGCATTCTCTTTTACCAAGGCCTTATTTTCCAACTATGTATCCTTCTTCTTTGTTGACAACTTTTTGCATTCCATTCACCAGTAGTTATCAATACATCTTGATAGCATGTTTGATCAATTTTAGACTGAAAAAGTTGGTTGTTGTTGTTGTTAAGTGCCGTCGAGTCGGTTCCGACCCATAGTAACCCTGTACAGGGTTTCCAAGGCTGTAAATCTTTACGGAAGCAGAATGCCTCATCTTTCTCCCGCGGAGCAGCTGTTGGTAGAATGTTTCAATTTCTTCATCATTTACGTTAGTGGTTGGTGCATACATTTGAATAATAGTGGTATTAGTTGGTCTTCCTTGTAGGCCTATGGATATTATTGGATATCATTGTTCTTGTATTTTGCGTGCCCTCCAACCTGAGGGGCTCATCTTCTTGCACCATATCTGACGATGTCCCACTGTTATTCATCATGTTTTAGCTTCTGGCAGTATAACTGACAATGTTTTCAGTGGCTAACCATTCAGAAGTAGTCTGCCTCTCCTTCTTCCTAATCTGTCTTCACTTGGAAAGCTCTGCTGAACCCTGTCCACCATGGGTGACCTTGCTGTTATTTAAAATACTAGTGGCATAGTTTCCAGCATCTCAGCAACATTGCAAACCACCACAGTACAACAAACTGACACATGAGTGGTGGGTTTGTTTTCTTCTCCTGTGAAAATACCAAGGGCAACAGATTGGCTTGCTGGGCAATGCATACATAGCTCTTGTTTACAACAGCAATCACTTAACTATTTTGAACTGGTCTGAAGCCCTGGCTTCAGGGCACATGCAAATGCTGATGGCAGGCAGGGTGACTGTTTGCACAAAGTCATTTCTACCAAGAGGAGAGTGGTCCTCTTGTTATTCTGTGGGTTGACTTTGCACTGGATAAATCCTGCATGAATGGCTGGTGCCTTCACTAACAAGCAGTCTCTGAAGTAATACTTAGTTCTTTCTGTTCCCGCATCCACCAGAGGGGCTGGAGTGTTCATCCACCCTTCTGTCCCTCCCCTTTACTCCTCCACAACTATATACTCCCTGTCAACACTTTCTCCTTCTCTTAAACTCAAAGGAATCAGTGTTTCACCTGCTCTAGAGATGTTTCCCCATGGTTGCCTGGTTTCAGAGCTTTATCACTCCTGTACTTCCTCTCCAGGGTGTCCCATCCCTGGCTGTGTCTGGCCCACCTTGTCATTTCTTTCCAGGATTGTTTGTACAGAATCTGTGCTCCGAGTTGTGCTCTCTTTGCAGTTGCTTTCCTGGGCTCCCCAATTGGGTTGTTCTTCAGTGTTGTTTGCTCTGTGTCAGCAGGCAGGGTACTTACTGTCAATCCACAAATCTCTGTCTTCCTGCTGGCCTCATTTTGCCTTTCCTTCCAATCAGTGCTCACTCCATTTCTTCAACTCTCTTTTTGATGCTCTGGAATCTGAGGTCATCTTTTTGGGTTAGTTACTTAGTTTCTCAACTCTTCACTGTCAAGGGGTCATTATGGTTCATGTATCTAAAATGGCATATTGACCAGAAGTCTGCACTGAACATTTTAAAGCACAGAGCTTTCTCCTCCATGAGGATGACTCTGAAGGCCAAGTTTTCAGGACTGGGTTTACTGGCTCAAAGAGCACAAATGTTTGGAGTCATTACTCATAAGTGTTGGAAAGGTTCTCAGAAATTGCTTGTTCTGGCCAACCTCTAGATGATGAAAGGGGAGATGACCTAGTGAAATTAACCCAGCAGTTTTGTGGTGCTGCTGGACTCTGGACCCCAGATGTGGTGCTCTTTGCTCTCCTTGAAGCTTTTTGGTCCGGAAATGAAGTGAGCTGGAAGAATGTGCCTGAGAAGGAACATGTAAATGCCTCTTTAAGCGTTTTTTTGTTTTTTTGTTTGTTTTGTTTTTAAGCAACTACTCTATTGAGATATAATTCATATACCATACAATTTACCCATTTGAAACATACAATTCACTCATTAGTTGTATATTCACAGAGTCGTGTAACCATCCCCACAATCCATTTTAGAATATATTCATTACCCTCCAAAGCTATCCTTTAGCTGTTACTTCCAGCCCATCTCTCCCTACACTAATCTATTTTCTGTGTGTATAGATTTTTTTGTTCTGGACATTTCACAAAAATGAAACAATATAATATATTGTATTGAAAGTTCTCCTATGTTATAGCTTGTATTGGGGCTGCATTCCTTTCTACTGTATGAATAGATTATATTTTCATCAATTGGTAGATATTTGGGCTGTTCCCATTTCCTGGGCTCTGTAAATAATGCTACTATTAACATCACTGTGCATGTGTACTGTGCTGTATAAGTTTTATGTGGATATATATTTTCATTTCTCTTCAGCACATATCTAGGAGTAGATTTTCTGGGTCCTATGGAGTCCTGGTGTGGCGCTGTGGATTAATGAGCCAGACTGCAAAGCCATTTGAACTGCAAGGTCGGTGGTTCAAGCTTGCCATTTGCTCCTTGGAAACCACATATAGGGTCACTGTGGGTTGGAACCGACTCAACGGCACTTCACAACAAAAACACGGAGTCCTGGTTTGGCTATGCGTTAGACTGCAAAGTTGTTTGAACTGCAAGGTCAGTGGTTCAAGCTTACCAGCTGCTCCTTGGAAACCCTATACAAGGTCTCTATGGATCTAAATTGATTTGATGACACTTAACAACAACAACAATGGTAACTTTGGGAGTCCTGGTGTGGCGCTGTGGGTTAATGCGTCAGACTGCAAAGTCAGTTTGAACCAAAGGTTGGTGGTTCAAGCTCAACAGTCACTCCTCAAAAACCCTATACAGGGTTGCTATGGGTCGGAACCAACTCAACGGCACTTAACAACAACATGATAACTTTGTATTCAATCATTTGACGAACTGCCAAACTGTTTTCCCAAGTGGCTGTATCATTTTATATTCGCCACATCCTTATCACACTTGTCCATGTTTTTTTTTTTTTTTTTTTTT
>NW_006408763.1:1178293-1197087 GCF_000296735.1 Chrysochloris asiatica | reverse complement strand
TTTTTTTTTTTTTTTTTTTATTATAGCCATCTTAGTGGATGTGAAGTGGTATCTTACTCTGGTTTTGATTTTCATTTCCCTGATGACTAATTATACTGAATATCTTTTTATGTCTTATTGGCCATTTCCATGTTTTCTTTGGCGAAATGCCTATTCAGATGCTTCGCCCTGTTTTAGTTGAGTTATTTGTGTTTTTATTATTGAGTTGTAGAGATCATTATGCATTTTAGAGAAAAATCTTTTGTCAGATATATGATTTGCAAATGTTTTTACTCAGTGAGTTGTTTTTTTACTTCCTTGATGGTGACCTTAGAAGCACAAAAGTTTCCTATTTTAATTTGTTTTTTTCTTTGTTTGCTTGTGTTTGCTATGTCATATCCAAAAACCTATTGACTAATCCAATGTTACAAGGATTTATGCCAATGTTTTCTTGTAAGAGCCTATAGCTTTAACTCTTTCATGTAAGCCTATTATCCATTTTTTAGTTAATTTTTGTATATGGTGTGAGGTAAGGGTCCATTCTTTTGCATGTGAAGATCAAGTTGTCCTGATAGCGTAATGGTAACAAACCAGGCTGCTAACCTCAGGGGCAGCAGTTTGAAACTATCAGATGAGGCTTTCTGCTCCCATAAAGATTTACAGCCTCAGAAACCCTGTACAGGGTCACTGTGAGTCAGAACTGACTCCACAGTACACAACAACAATAATCAAGTTGTCCCTGCAGCATTTGTTGAAGACTATTCTTCTTCCCATTGAATTGTTTTGGCACTGTTGTCAAAAGTCACTTGACTGTAAATATGAGGGTCTGTTTCTGGATCTCCCTGCTATTCCCTTGATCTGTTTGCCAATCTTTATGCCAGTCTTCATGACTATAGCTTTAAGTTAAACTTTGAAATGAGAGATCCTCCAATTTTGTTCTTTTTCAGTATTGCTTTGGATATTCTGGGTTCTTTGCATTTCCATATGAATTCTAGAATCAGTTTGTCAATTTTGAGAGGAGAAATCAGCTGGAAATTTGATAAACATTGCACTGAATCTGTAGATCAATTTGGGGAATATTGCCATCTTACTAACATTAAGTCTTCTCTGATCCATGAATATCGGATATCTTTTGATTTATTTATATTTTCTTAAATTTCTTTTAACATTTTTTTGTAGTCAGAGTACTGAATAATTTTAAAAAGCTTGAGACCAGTTACTATGCTCTTTTGTCCTCAACAGGTAGACTCTTTCTACCTGACCTCTACACCATGAGCTAATTCCTGTCTCTTGTACCCTCCATTTTCTCCTTAAATGTCTGTCACCTCATCTCAAGCAGGCTCAGTTACTTCAATCCAGACAAACAAAGTAAGCCCTTCCCTTAACTGTCTCTCTTCTTCCTCACAGAAAAAGGACTGCAACTGTGTCTTCTTCTCACTCTCAGCTGCCCCATGTCCTCTGCTGAGGCTTCCAGTCACCAAATCCCTTGTCCCTGGTCAGGCTTCTCTCCTTCTTTTCAACATCTCTGCTGTCCCCACTGTCTTTTCCACTTCCTGGAACATCCTTCCACTTCCAGTTAACATCCCTGCTCTCTTCCTATTGGCATCCAGCATCCTAACCACTTCTCTAACTCTTTGCCATCTGCCCCTTAGACAATAGCCCCTAGATTCTCAACAACATTTTACTCTCTCCTTGGGCAACCAGATCCACTTCTGTGACCTCAGCTCCCACCCTCCACACCCCAAGTCCTAGCCTTCTTTTTTTTTTCAGGTCTGGAGCAGAACTCACTTTTTTTTTTCTTTTTAATGTTTTATTGTGAATTATGTGATAGTTTACATGGGAGAACATTAGTTTTACATTCATTGTATCGTATATTGTCTCTCATTGCCATGATTACAATCCCCTCCATGCAATCCTTTTCCCCGTACCCCCCAGGTCTTCAGCACACAGTTGCTCTCCCTCTCTGGATCTAAAGTCTCCAGCTGCTCCATTGCTCCACATCATCATCTCTGGTTCCATTTCAGGCATCACTGCTTCTCTGGGTAGGGTCCCGCTCTCTGCTCTTCTCCATTGATGGTCCTAGGGACCTCTGCTCCTAGACTGAAAAGTTAATCACTCCCTTCCTTGCTATAAAACGTCTACCTTTACATTTCCAATCCTCACAATCAGTCCTGATAACAATTATTCAATATTGTATCACAAGAGACCCATCTGTATTTCATTGCATCAACCCCGCCTAGACAGATTGAATACTACTCACTGGAGATTCTACCTTCCTCCATGCCCTCTGGATCTAGGTTCCCTCTTGAAAGCTTGTAAGCCAGTCACTTCTTGCCTTTGTAGCCCCCACCCCCCATTTTGGGTAGCCAATGTCCAAGTTGCCCATCCCTGTCTACTCTGTGTGTGGAAGGGGTGGGAATGATTCTTGCTGTTAGAACTTGTTCCCTCTTTTGAGCTACTGCTTCTACTGCTTCCATAGGTGTAGGTCCAGTTCATCAAATTTTATTAGAATTCTTCCCCCCCCCCCCTTCTTTTTACTTCTGGTTGAGCTCTGATCATCCAGTCACTGAAGCCAGGTTAAGTGGGTATTATATGCAAGTGTGGGTGTTCTTATGCATATGCCCTCTCTTCTTATCAGCTGGATGCTTCACTCTCCACTCTAGTTCTCTGTGGCTATGTCACTGACTCTGGGCCCAAGAGTCCCCAGGTCTTGCCACACTGCTGGCCAACCAGGTCTTCACCTGGGTTCACAGAAGTCTATTGAACGTTGTAGGGCTTAGCTCACTGCTTCATTGCTGTTTTTCCCTCACTTCCCCTTATCAGTGTCGAGCGTGGTCACCAATCACAGCGTGTATTCCCATTGAGTCTTAGTCTTGGAAGGAGGTTTGCACTGAGGGGACCTGACCACTTGCCTTGATGTTTTCTGGGCAAACATGTTGCTTGTTCTTGTAGTAACAGTCGGTCTGACTATGTTGTTTTATATTTTTCCTGTAGGTCTTTCTTTCAAGAAGCATCTTCTGTTCTTCTAGTCACTCCAGGTTGGTCTCTAGCCTTCTTTTTGAAGTCCAGGTTTGAATTGTTTGCTGTCAGTGATGGCTCCTTTTCTGAGAATCTTGCAGGCACTTCTAGCTCCCTGGATGTGAAAACAACCTGCTTTAGCCCTAGCTGGAGGACTGTCCCCCTTACTTTTCAGGCCTCAGTGCTTACTCTTCCTTCTCACTCCCAAACATGCGTTCACTAGCTCTTTGCTGTTCCTCAATGGCTCTTACTTTTTCTCCACTGGGCCTTTGTGCATACCCTTGCTTTACCTGAACCTTCTCTTCACACTGTAAGTCCATAGTTGAAACTGCACCTGTTCTCCAAGGTCCAAACAAAGTTCTACATCCTCAAAGAAGCCCTCACAGATCACACCTGCAGAGAGGATTTCCCCTCCTCTGACCCTGGCTGTTCAGCAGGAACTGATCAGAGGGGAGCTCCTCAGGACAGGACCCTGCTTGGTCTGTAGCTTTGAACTTTACTCAGGCTTAGCTGAAGGAGCCAAAGAAGTGCAGCTGACCTAGCCTGCCAGTGGAAAGTTAGATCACAATGCTGGAGCAGGGCAACTGTCATCTACAGCTTGTGATTCATTAGTTCAAAACTGAGCTACTCTCAAAAACAAAACAAACAAACAAACAAAAAACTGAGCTACTCTCAGAAATAATGCAGGTTACCCTGGATTGAGGGCTGTTTTCCTCAAGTGCTTTCGGGAGAGCATTCTGTGATGTTGATACATGGCACTTTAGGGAGTCTTGCATCTGTTCCAATCAGGCAGTGTCCAGGCTGTACTGCTTGTTACATATGAGGCAGCTTCAAAAAGCTTATGGAAAACTGGAATTACAAGATAATGGAATTTTTCCATGGATTCTTTGAAGGCTTCTCATATTTTGAATCTCATCCACTGCTAATAAGTTTATGAAGGGATGTTCAAGCTCACTTGTAATCAGAAAAAAGCCAATGATAACATCCACCAAAATATCACTTTATACCAATTAAAACAGCCCAAATAAGAAAGTTGGATAAAGCAAGGATTGGCAAGGATGTAGAGAGATCTCATTAGCTTCTGGCAGGCATGTAGACTAGTTTGTTCACTCTGGAACAATCTGACAGTCCCTAGGATGTTAAGAATGTATGAACCCTGTGACCCACCATCTTGCTGCTGGGTATTTGTTCCCCCCCAAATTCCCACATAGGCCTATAGGAGAACCTTCAAGAAGATGTTCCTTGAAATGTTATATACGATAGTTGGGAATAAGTTGGTGCAACATTAGAAGTGATAAGTACTGGACTGCTAACCACAAGGTTGGCAGTTCAAACCCTCCAGTCACTCCTTGGAAATCCTATATAGGGCCGCATAAGTCAGAACTGACCTGATGGCATTTAGCAACAACAAAGTGTGTGCCACACAGCAGTCAGAAATTCTGAACACAGTGACATATGGATTCACATGGAGATCCTAAAAATACAATGCAGAGTAAAACACTACATAATGGGCAAAAGGTTGTGCCATGAAACCATTCTTGTGAACTGAAAACACACTGAATTATGCCAGCTAGCTTTCAGGATGCATGAGCATTTAACGACATGGTGGACTGTGAATAGGAGCATATGTCTAACTTGGGCATTAAGAAAGGAAGGGGATGGGGAAGGACGCTCTGATTACAGAAAGAGGGCAATATGTGGTGGTTAGAGAGGGGGGTGAGACAATCATTCAAGGGGCTTGCAGGGAGCAGGTATGGTGGGGAAACCCATGTGGGCAAGCCTGGAAGGGCCAGGATTCTAAGTATGGCCTCTTACTACACATGTCTGGGCAGGGACAGGGACAGAGAGAGCTGGGAAGATATGGTCTTCTGCGTGCCTGTCTGCTGAGGTCGGGGCATGCGGCTGAGTCAGCCAGAATTCTTGGACCCCCTCCGGCTGAGGCAGCTGTCCCCAGTGGAGGGGTGGGGGCCTTGGCCTCTGGAAACAGTCCAAGGGATGTGGATGTTCAGAAATGTGCGGACGTGAGCAGCTCTGTGGCCCCTGGTCTCTGATTGGCCAGCCCCAGCACCCAGCGCCAGGCCTGATCCCCCCCTTACACCTCCACCCTGGAGGCCAAAGGCCAGGCCAGGCTCTTCTGTAGGCTGGGCTGGACTGGGGAGGGACCCACAGAGCAGAGTGGAGTCACTGTGAGTGCCACGCAGTATCCTCCTCATCTGTCTCCTAATTGAAGTGCATGGTGTGCAGATGCCTTTGCCAGAGTGGGGGGCAGTAGGCAGATAAGACAGAGAAGGAAGGGAGGTCAACTATTCCTGTGAGACAGGAAATTCGGGTTCCAGTCCATGCCCCTCCCTTATTAGTGGTGTGACCTTGGTCCCATTGTTTTGTTCCTTTCTGAAGGGTTGGAATTGACTGGATGGCAACAATAACAAGGAAGCTGTGGGGTCAGATATACTCCTGGAGGTGAAAAAGCACCATTTAAAAACTGTAAAGTACTGCTTGAATGGGAGATGGAGAGGAGGCTGGCCTTCTAGCTAGTACCCTAAAGATCTAGGATAGGCAAGCAGAGGGGATCCCAGGGAAGGCAGGTATCTGGAATCAGCACGTATTCTCTTGCATCCCTAGGGCTGGGTGAGTATGAGTCCCAAACTCGATCAACCTTCCTGGTCAGGACACAGGAGCGACCATTCGGAGTTGATGTCAAACTGAAAGGGCTGTTCACATGACAAGGATGGTTACAGTTGTCGAGTTGGGACTGCTATTTTTGGGATGCAAACCAACAATGCAAAGCAGCCATACATTAGCTCCACAATGGAAGAGTCACTGGGAAGACCCCCAAGTGGGTCATGGGAGCTGCACCGGACAACTGGTCAGTGCTCCCATCCTGTGGCCTGGGCAGCTGCACAGAGGCCTGGAGACATAAGCAGAAGCACTAGGAGTGTTATTCTCAAGTTCATTAGTTCAATGACCCCACCCTTGAAGTTGGGCCCCTTGCCCAAGGGCACAGGAATGGTCAGTAACAGCCTTGGCCAGGATTCAAGGTCTCAGAGCCCTGGGCAACCACCCAAGATTGGGGGGATTTCTGTGTCATGGCTCTTCCCCAAAACTTCCTTGCGTGGAACCCTGAGAATATAGTAGCCCAGATGACAGTTTTGTAAGTACTAGGTGTTGGTGAGTGTGAATGCAGCATCTGTCCTAGATGCCCTTGTGAGAGGAAAAAAAGATGCAGCCCAGAGTCTGTTCCTACTGATTAATTCTGCTCTGACTCTCACTCTTTCAATGCAAGGGGCTGCAACCACAGCCTCACCACCTAGTCATTCAGGCTCTGCTTACATCCTTTCAGGGACAAGGAAATCACTCTTATGTGTCCAGGAAGGATGGAGTGCAATAATATATTCAAGGGCTGGACAACACAGTGACACAGTTCTGGGTCCATGAAAAGTGACCAAGAAGTGTATGCCTGCCGGGGTCTGACCTCGACATAGTTGTGTTGCTCACGAGTGTTTGGTTCACGAGGAGGGGAGATCCAGCGGCGATAGAGATAGCAAAAGAGACACAGAGACACAAAGAGAGAGACAAAGAGACACTCCGAAACCAGAGTGAATGCTGGACTGGCATCAGGCAGATCCTGCATTGCAAACATCTCAGCCACCAAGGCCGTAATATCCTTCATAGTAAACATCTTAGTTAAACAGGCAGTATGGTTGCAAGGCTGGACTGTGCCCCCTGCATGCTGTAACGCAAGCCTTGCCAGTTGTAATGCACCTGGATTTGTTCTGCGCCTTCCTTTTATTTAGGGGAGGTACTTACACAAAGCTAAGAAGGGCTAAGACAAGGTACAGCTGTCAATCTTACTTTTCCAGACATTCAGGCAACTTTACATCATACTTTGTAGGTTCGAATCTCACCACCACAATTTGGTTTCTCAAGCTTAATTGACATACCTTTTAGCACCTAGCCTCAAATGGAGGGAGGAAAGGGAGGACTGGGAGGATTCCCATTGTGTCAGCTGCCCAGCCCAGGTTCTTCAGGAAAAGAGGCGCCTGGGTGAATAGGCAGCACCTGGAAACACTTTAGGGAGGGCATTCCTATTGTCCTTGGAACAGACCAGGGAGCCACCTAATTTACCTTGAATTCTCTGAGGGAAGAGCTTTGCCTGTTTGGAATTTTACAGTCTTCACTTTTAGGAAAATATTACATTTATCTGTGTATATCAAGGGCTTCATGTCTGCAATCAATAAAACATAACTGGATATTAAGATGAAAAATAATTTGTTATTAACTGCCAGGTGGCTAGATCTGTTACACTCGGGCCTATAGGGCCTCGAACCTCTGACCAGGCCTTCACGGTCTGCAACATATGCCCTTTGCCTCCCATCACAGAGCTGCCAGAAAGTGCTTCCTTGGGGCAATCAAAAATCAATGAATCAAAGTTACTGGAAATGTCCTCAAGGCACCCTCTCTAGAGTTGCACAGAGGATGTCTGTGTCCTGTGTCCTCTTCCCATTCCCTCACTTTTCCTAGACCTTCTACCATTTTGATGGGTTCCTTATGGCAGATCAAGTCCCTGTAGGAGAATGGCACATCATGTTCAACTAAACTAAGAACTGACCATGTTACAGTAACAGGCAGGCAAAAGGTTCTTATGTCTTTTAAGGCAGAAACTGTGAGTCAGCCTGTGATTTGATATGTATCTTTTCTTCTCTACCACCAGATAGGGAGAATGTTCTAGATAAAATCTACTCTGTCAGCTTGGGTTCCAGAGTAAAGAGGACATGGATGAGAGCCTCGGTCAATTCATGATGGATATGTAACATGAGAAAAATAAGCCCTTGTAGATACAAGCCACTGAGATTGAGTCTCTTTTGTTACTGCAGTAAAACTCAGTGTATCCTGACTGATAACACATTCATTTTCTATTATCTCCTCTAAAGCAGGGCCACCAACCTCAAAAGGAAGCCAGCAATGTGGAGTAGGATGGGATGTCCAATTGCATGAGCAGGGAAACACTGATTAATTCAGCATCTCTCATGCCAGCAGCATACATAGTAACCTTGGGTGCAACCCATTCCTTGTGAATGGGACCAACTGATGAGCCAAGACTTTCTCATTTCATATTTAAGCAAAGGGGCATTTAAACCTGGGAATACCACTTGCAATGAAGTTTGTCTTGCTGATTCTGACCTATCTTTCTAGACTGCTGGGTTCATTTTTGTCAAACTTTATTATGAAGTTTTCAAAAATACAGAAAAGTTGAAATAATTGTGCAGTGAAGAACTCTTTCTATATATACCACCTAGATTCTAAAATTTGTATTTTATTATACTTGCTTTATCACCTATCTATCCATCTTTCTACCCATTCATCAATCTATCTTTTTTTTTTCATGACTTTCAAAGTAATCTGCAAACATCAGTACATTTCAGTGATAAACAATTCAGCATGCATACTTGACTAGAATGTGATATTTATGTGTGTGTGTGTGTGTTTTTTAATGTGTGTTTTTTTTAAGGTAAGATTTATATTCAGTGAAATGCACAAATCATTAAATTTGACAAGTGAAAACACCTCTGTTACCCAAACTGCTATCAAGATATAGAAGATTCCCATCACCCCAGAAAATTCCCTCATGCCCTTTCCCAGGCAATCTCCATCTCAACCTTCCAGAGGCAAGCACTGTGTTGATGAGTTCTGCCTATTCTAAAAGTCCATATAAATACATATGCAGGGTAAAGTTTCTTTTACTTAGTGTAATCATTTTGAGATTCATCCATATTGTTGTGTGTATATATAGTTTATTCCTACTTTTTGCTGAGTAGTGTTCTGCTGTATAGTTATACAACAGTGTGTTTTCCCATTCTCACACTGTTGTGATAGTTTCCAATTGTTGGTGGCTAGGCACTGTAGGATAAGCAAAGGAATGCAAGGTCAGTTCGAGTCACAAGGTTAGTGGAACTTTTCAACAGCATTTAGCAACAACAATTATAAATAAACTCGATAAGAATATTTGTACACAAATCTTTGTGTGGACACAAGTTTTCATTGGATTTGCACTCTGAAAATCAGAGAAGATCTTGAGAAAGCCTTCATTTTTAAACTGGTCAAAGAGGTGGAATCAGGGTGGACAAATGAACCATGACCATGATTAATTCTGGATAACTCATTAGGATTGGAATTGTTGGGTCATGGAGTAGGTATATCTAGTGCTATAAACAACTGACAGATCTTTTTTCAAAGTGGCTGTACATTCCTATCAGCAATGTCTGAGAATGCTCCCAGGACTTCACAACAAACAAAACAAAACAAACCCTATATAGGGTTTCCAAGCCTGTAAATCTTTATAGGAACTGAAAGCCTCATCTTTCTCCTGTGGTGTGGCTGGTGGGTTTGAATGGCCAACATTGCAGTTAGGAGTCCAGTGCTTATCCTATAGCATCACCAGGGTTCCAATGTTGTTGGGTTAATTTTGAATCTGGACCTCATCATTCAGTAACTCCTTTCCAGCCAGTTAACAGTTCATGTTAACCACAGGATTCGTTAACACGAACACTATGGAGTCCTGGTATACAGCACTGTAGGATAAGTACTGGACTGCTAGCCTCAAGGTCAGTGGTTCAAACCACCAGCCACTCCTTGGAAACCCTATACAGGGGTCACTATGAGTTGGGACTGACCTAACTGCATTGAACAATAATGGCCCATCCATTCACTGATGAAATCTTTGAGCCCGCCAGAATCCCATAGCCAAATATAAAGGCCTGCTTTTTGTAAATTAGCTTATCAGTCATCTATGAAAACACATGACTGAACTGCAACCTGGCTACATAACCTCCAAGGATATCAGGAAGTGGTTTGTCAAACTGAGAAAAACGGTATTTCTAACATCCTCTTAACTGCCCATCAAATATCAAAGAGAGAAAGGAAGTAATTTTGGCCAGCATGTTTGGTACTTACTCCTTTTATAAAGAAAAGCCTGCAGACCCTGTTTCCCAGTTCTGGTAAGTGAAACTGTTTAATAATTTAAGAATTTTGCTAGAGATGAAAGTCAAGGTTAACTATGTGCTGGTTCCTGAACCTCTTCTTTGAAAAATGGTACAAACTTTTCTCATCACTTATCTTTGGGCACCTTTATCTCCTGCCTGATTTTTCAAAGGTGATGGCTGCTTGATCATGTTTGCAGATTTCTGTAGTTCTCTGGGAAAGGGAAGGGGAGAGAAAGAAAGGAGGCAGGTAATGGATACATATTGAACACCTATTTGTACACTGCGTATACATTACCTGCCATCGAGGAGTGTGTGGGCCAATCTATACCCTACTGAGGTTGATGGGGACATGAAGGACTTAGAAGTCATGCATCTGTAATTCATGCCCTAAACTGTCCTCACTGGGGAGCCAGGGAAGTGAAAGTCAACACCCAAATCCAAGCATCTTTTTTTTTTTTTTAATGTTTTATTGTGCATTATATGATAGTTTACATGAGAGAGCTTTAGTTATACATTCATTCCATTGTATATCATCTCATTGCCATGGTTCCAATCCCCTCCATGCATCATCAACCAACCAAAGGGTATATCCTAGAGATCCATCCCCTACCCTATCCCTCCCACCCCCAATTTTCGGCCCACAGTCCCTTTCCCTCTCTGGATCCAAAGTCCCCCGCCACTTCATCACTCCACATCATCGTCTCTGTCTCTATCTCAGGCATCTCTGTCTCTCTGGGCAGGGTCCCGCTCTCGGCTCTTCTCCATTGATGGTCCCAGAGATCTCTGCTCCTGTCCTGGAGAATTAATCACTCCCTTCCTTGTTACAAAACGTCTACCTTTGTATTTCCAACCCTCACACTCCATCTTGATAAGCATTATTCACTACAGTATCACAAGTTACCCATCTGTATTTCTTTTCATCAACTCCACCCAGAAAGATTGAATTGTATCCAGTGGAGATTCTGCCTTCCTCTATGTTCCCTAGCACTAGGTTCCCTTTTGAAAGCTTGTAAGCCAGTCACTTCTTGCCTTTGTAGTCTCCCCCTCCCCATTTGAGTATCCAATGTCCCAGTTGCCCATCTCCGTCCACTCTGTGTGTGGAATCCTTACAGCATCTCCGTCCACTCTGTGTGTGGAATCCTTACAGCAAGAATCACACTCTGTGTGATTCTTGCTGTAAGGATTTGTTCCTTCTTTTGAGTTGCTGCTCCATAGGTATAGGTCAAGTTCATCAGATTGTATCAGCTCACTCTTTTTTTTCTTCTTCCCCTCTTCTTTCTTCTCCTGGATGAGCTCCGATCACCCAGTCATCCAGTCCAGGTCACATGTGTATCATCTGCAAGTGTGGGCGCTCCTGTGCTCATGCCCTCTCTTCCTGTCAGCCGGTGGCTCCACTCTCCTCTTGAGTCCTCTGTGGCCACGCCACTGACTCTGGGCCCAAGAGTCCCCAGGCCTCCTCACACTGCTTGCCAACTAGGTCCCCAACTGGGTCCACAGAAGTCCACTGAACATTGTAGGGCTTAGCTTGCCGCTTCATTGCTGCTTTTACCCTCTTCCCCCCATTGGTGATGTGTGTGGTCACCAATCAGAGCATGCATTTCTGTTGAGTCTTAGTCTTGGAAGGGGGTTTGCATTGAGAGGACCTGGCCACTTGCCATGATGTTTCCTAGGGTAGCATTTTGTTTGTTCTTGTAGTAACAGTCCATCTGCCTCCATTTTTCCTGTAGGTCTTTCTTTCAAGAGGTATCTTTTATTCTTCTAGCTGCTCCAGGCTGGTCTGCTTGTCCTTTTAGTGGAGATTTCTCATCTCTGGAGATCTGGATGTGGTTCCGGTTTCTACCTACAGTTTTATGTATTGTAAAGGCTCCGCAAGAAGCCTCGTTCACTGGGTACGCTGTAGCCCCATTTTAGGTATTCCAATCAGTCATAGGCAGAAGATGGACTTACAGTCCTTCTAGTGTGATGTTTCTGACTATTCCTTTCTTTCCCTCTCGAGTGTCTGCTCTGTGCTGCCTGGTCAGGGAAGTGCCGGAAGTTCTCCCCAAATCCAAGCTTCTTGATTTTAAAATATGTGTTAACTCACTCTGTCCATGTATTCTGTCTTTGATGTGAGTTAATTGAGGTCATGAAAGACCACAGGTATCTTGATATTGTGACTCTGCAATGGATTTTTTTCAGGAAGACCTTACCACTAGTGAATGTGAGAAACTTGACTGAGGGAGTAATTCCAAGATAAGGGCTGGAGGTAATAACTTAGTCCTGGAAGAAGGGATCATTCAGTGGATGTAATGGGTAGGATTCTGTATCAAGTCGACTAAGCCAGGATTTCCAGAGGTTTACCAGTTGGTATGTGCTTATTCTCATGCTGATGAAACCTAATATAGGCATAGTTAACTCTATGATGAACGGCTATGAACATGTGGTACTGAGAGAATGGGGTTCTAGAGAAACAAAATCACCAGGATGAGACTTCTAAATTGGTTCTCAAGTCTGACTAAAGGCATGTCATAGGAAGCGGGCTGATTTTCAGTGTGGTTCTCTTTCCCTCTTATGGAGTCAGAGGAAATCAGACATGGCCCCTATTTGGTTTAAACTGTTGGCGCTGTGAGCAGAATTCATTGCAATGGCTCCAGACCTATGAAATTGTGAGGGTTTGTAAGAGAAAGAACAAAGGGACATGGGATAAAATATTTCAGCAAAGGAAAGAGCAGAAGCTTCTGGAGTTTCTTGATGCTGGTGACTTACTGGTTAGACAGGGCTAATGGCTGGCCAGGGCCTAGGGAATCCCCCCTGCCAGAGGTCCAAGGCCATATGCATTTGAACTGGGTTAGTCCAAGGGAGGAAAAAAAGATTCAACTTGAGTGTTTTAAATAGTTGATGTGTTTGACTGCCTTATGGATATTGGTTTCTCCTGTCTATTATAATAAAATAGATATACATTTGAGAATTATGATTAAGCCAGCCTTCACCCTATACTTGATTGTATCTACTAACAGGGGAGTGAAAAGTTGCCAGGAAAAAATAGGCTTTTTGTTTTAAGCCTTTGTAGAGAATGGGGCTTTGGGTAGAATCCTGAGTTCCACCCAGAACCTTCAGAGTTGGTACATTTGCGTTTGAAGAGGCATACAGACCAACCCAAAATGGCTGGGAGAACAGGTGACTCAGGATCAAAAGAAACTAGAGGAAAAAAGCAAACAGTTTGATATCAAGTCAAGAAAAGTCATCAGAGTAAACCCCCTTCTAAGACTGAAAGTTAAAGGGAACCAGTGAGCAGCATGCTTGCTGGTGACCACCTGGGTCTATGTGTGAGTGGAAATGTGGGAAATGCAGCAACGGAGACACAGGCTGAGTCTGGGCATATTCTATTGACACATGTTGACCTTGAGATAAGGGAAAAGGGAAGGTTGTCTCATCTGAAGTTTAGGGAGTTGTGTGGACTCCACTGCGTTGATTGTTGTTGTTGCTAGTGCTGTCAAGTTGGTTCCAACCCATAGCAACCCTGTATAGGGTTTCTGAGGAGTCGCTGGTGAGCTTGAACCACAGACCTTGCAGTTCAAGTGGCTTTGCAGTCTGGGGCATTAACCCACAATACCACAGCAGGAATCCACTGGGTTGATAGGGACATTCGTTATAAAAAACAGCTGGGGTGGGGGGAGGCATGGAATCCTGATGTGGAGCTGTGGGATAAAGCATTGGACCGTAAAATCTGTTGGAACCACAATGTCAGTGATTCAAACTCACCAGTCACTCTTTGGAAACTCTATACAGGGTTGCTACGAGTTGGAACTAACTCAAGGGTATTTAACAATAAAAACAACATAAAGGCATAAAGAACTGACTTACAAGCTTTCATGGGTGTGCTTAGTTTTAGAATAAAGTATCAAGGTAGAATCCCTACTGAGTAGTTTTCCTACTTTCCAGATGGGTGTGGAGAAAGGGATTAGGGAATAATGCTGATAGGAGTTTATGATTTAATTCTGAGTAATTGTTAGTAGGATTAATTGTGATTGTCAAAACTGTAATTATAGAAGATGTATAACTGAAAGGAGGGAGTAGTTATCTTTCATTTCAGGAACAGATGATCCCAGGACCATCATTAAGGAAGAGCATGAGTGGAGCCTGGGATCCCTGCCTGGAAAAGCAGTGACAATAAAGATGGCACAGATGTGGCATGGAAAGATGGAGCAGTCATGGGCAGGAGGCTGATTTGCAGAATGTGCCCTTTGGACATTTAAATGAATACATATAAATTTTGTTTTGATTTGTATGTGTGCATCAAATATTTTGCTTGTTCATTTGTGTCATATAAGCTGTAAATGGGGACGGGGCATTTTTGGTTTTATGTGTTTTAGTTATATCATGTTAGGCACAAGTATGACTTTACAATTTTCTTTATTTAGAGATTATGCATAGAGTTTATAGGTTTCAAACTGACAAGGGTGGACTGTGATTTTGTGTCAACTCAACTAGGCCAGGATTTCTAGAGGTTTAGCAGTTGGGATGTGCTTATTCTCATGGATATGAAACCTAATATAGGCATAGCTAGCTCTATGGTGAGTGGCTATGAGCAGTCAATCAATTAAAGGGATGCTTCCTTGGAAGAGTGGTCTGCTCCCAATATAATAGACAGACAGAAGTGACTGTCTCTCACTCTCTCTTCCACTGATGACCTGGGACTCTGCAATTTGTAAGTCATTTCCTTGATAATAAACTTCTCTTTATATGTATACATACATACGTTTTACTGGTCTTGCTTCTGTAGAAAATCCGGTTTAAGACAATGGGTATCAATGGATGCAGATATTACATTCTGCAAATCAGAAAGGATCTTGAAGAATCCTTAAGGGCAGGGAGATGGAATCAGAGAAGACAGAATTGAATCACGACAAGGAATCATTTTAGGGAAATGTTTGTCCTTTCATTTCCAAAAATTCAGGTCCTCAGTTGTTGTTGTTAGGTGCTATTGAGTCGGTACCAACTCATAGTGACCCTATGAACAACAGAGTGAAATACTGCCCGGTCCTGGGCCAACCTCACAATTGTTGTCACATTTGAGTCCACTGATGCTACCACTTTTTCAATCCATCTTTCTGGGGGTCTTCTCTTTTTCTATGACCGTCCACCTTACCAAACATGATATCTCTCTCCAGTGACTGGTCTCTCCTGACAATATGTCTTAAGTATGAAAGATAAAGTCTGGCCATACTGGACTCCAAGGACTGCTCTGGTTGCACTTCTTCTAACACAGATCTGTTTGTTCTTTGGCAGCCCATGGTACTTTCAATTTTCTCCTCTAACACCATAACTGAAAAACATCAATTCTTCTACAATCTTGCTTCCAACTTTCACATGCATTTGAGGTTATAGAAAATACCATGACTTGGGTCAGGTGCACCTTAGTCCTCAAGTTGACATCTTTAATCTTAAATACATTAAAAAGGTCTTGTGCAGCATATTTGCCTAATGCAATATGTCATTTAGTTTCTTGGCTGCTGCTTCCATGAGTGTTGATGGTTGATCCAAGAAAAATAACATCTTTACAACTTCAATATTTTCTCCATTGATAACAATATTGTTTATTGATCCAGTAGTGATGATTTTTGTCTTCCTTACATCAAGATGCAATCCATACCGAATGCTGTGCTCTTTGATCTTCATCAGTAAGTATTTTAAGTCCTCTTCACTTTCAACAAGCAAGGTTGTATCATCTGTATATTGCAGGTTGTTAATGAGTCTTCCTAAAATCATGATGCCATATTTTTCTTAATTTAACCCAGTTTCTCAGATCATTTTCTCAGCATACAGGTTGAATAAGTATGGTGAAAGAATACAACCCTGTTGCACACCTATCCTAATTTTAAACCATTCATTGTTCTCTCTTGGTCTGTATACAGGTTCCTCATGAGCACAATTAATTGTTTCGGAATACTCATACTTTGCAATGCTGTCCATAGCTTGTCATGATCCACACAATCGAAGGCCTTTGCATAGTCAATAAAGCACAGGTAAACATCTTTTTGGTATTTTCTGCTTTCAGCCAAGATCTATCTGATTTCAGCAATGATATTCCTCATTCCACGTCCTCTTCTGAATCTGGCTTGAACTTCTGGAAGTTCTCTGTCAATGTATGGTTGCAGCCGTTTTTGTATTACCTTTAGTAAAACTTTACTTGCATGGGATATCAAAGATATTATCCAATTATTTCCACATTCTGTTGGGTCACCCCTCTTTGGAATGGGCACAAATACGGATCTCTTCCAATCAGTTGGCCAGGTAGTTGTCTTCCAAATTTCTTGGTATAGATGAGTGAGTGCCTCTAGTGCTGCCTCCCTTTGTTGAAAGATTTCAATCTGTATTCCATCAATTCCCAGTGCCTTGTTCTTTGCCAATTCCGTCAATGCACCTTGGACTTCTTCCTTCAATACCATTGGCTCTTTATCATATGCTACCTCTTGAAATGGTTGAACATCAACCATTTCCTTTTGTGTATTCCTTCCATCTTCTTTTTATACTTTCCACATCATTCAATAATTTTCCCAGACTCCTTCCATAACAAAAGTTGAGGATTTAATTTTTTTCTTCAGTTTCCTCAGCTTGAGAAATGCTGTGCATGCTCTTCCCTTTTGGTTTTCTAACTCCAGAATTAGTGACAGAAATGATACTGGAGATGGCATGATAGAATTCTGCAAAACCAATGCTTTGTTCATTTCAAATACCTTTTTTAAACAGCATAAGAGACGACTGATTATACACATGGACCTCACCAGATGGAATACACAAAAATCAAACTGACTACATCTGTGGAAAGAGACGATGGAAAAGCTCCATAACATCAGTCAAAACAAGGCTGGGGCAGATTGTGGAACAGATCACCAATTGCTCATAACAAACTCAGACTGAAGCTGAAGAAAATGAAAACAAATCCACAAGAGCCAAAATATGACCTTGAATATATTCCACCTGAATTTAGAGATCATCTGAAGAACAGATTTGATACATTAGACACTAAAAACAGAAGACCAGACGAGTTATGGGATGACATTAAGAACATGATACAGGAAGAAAGCAAAAAATCATTAAGACAAGAAAGAAGGAAAAGATCAAAATGGATGTCAGAAGAGACTCTGAAACTTGCTCTCTAGCATATAAATGCTAAAGCAAGTGGAAGAAATGAGGCAGTCCAAGAGCTGAACAGAAAATTTCAAAGGTCAGCTCGAGAAGATAAAGTCAAATATTACAACAAAATATGCAAAGAAATAAAAGGTCCCCAGTTACCCAGAGGATTATTGACTCCTTGAGGTAGCATGGTCAAGGTATTGGTCAGGGAGAAAGAAGTCCAGATGCTTCCAGAGTTTGACCAGCTTGTTGTATTTTAGGATGAAGGATTGTGCCATTACTACCCAAACCATGGCACATAACAAACACGTAAGATCCAAACTGTAGACATCATAAATGGGACCATTTCCCATGTGGTATTGCAGTTCATATTTGAAGAGGTACAGCAGAGGGTCTAGTCATTAGAGAGGGTGTCCTGGTCCACCTATAATACCCATGTAGAATTAGCTATTAGTTGAGCTATTGGCCCTAGGGATCTGAGTATAGAGTATTTGATGCAAATGAGTGGAGATGAAATTTTAGGACTATTTGGAGCCTTGATGGAACCAGAGACAAATTGTGCATGTGTCTTCAAGAATAAGCAGGACCAGAAGTATGCTTGGTACAGTCTATGTCAACGGTTACCAGAGAAATATTGCATGTTCCTTCAGTTCAAAGACACCCAAGCCTTACTGGGGTGCTTGAGCCTTCCCTCCAACCTGAAAGAGAAGGGGTGGCATAGGGACTGAGCAGAGGCTGGGAGACCTGAACTTTAAGGTCCAGTCCAGGCCCAAGATACTTTTTGACTCAGTTATCTTTAGAGCTCAGTGTGATGGCTAATGCTGTTGTTGTTGTGCCGTGGAGTCGATTCCGACTCATAGAGACCCTGTACAGGGTTTCTGAGGCTGTAAATCTTTACGGGAGCAGAAAGCCTCATCTTTCTCCCGCGGAACAGCTGGTAGTTTCGAACTGCTGACCTTGCGGCTCACAGCCCGATTCATAACCACTACACTGCCAGAGCTCCTTGTGCTAATAGTCCACTGAGAATAGAGAAGGGCAAAGAGTCTCATCAAATAAGCCAGTGCAGGTGTCCTGAGATTGAATGGTATGTGGGAACGGTGCTGGGCTGGGATACTGGTGTTCTAATCTTGGCTTCACTATGTTTTCTGAGTATGTCACCAAACCCTTCTGGTCTTTTATAACCTCATCCATGAAACGGGGATGATGTTGCCAGTTCCTGACTTGCCCAATTTATGAACTAATAGGGCACTAAAAAGAGGTAGCAGATAAAACTTTTGATTAATGTAGAAGGTTGTATAAGACCATTGTTCTTGCCATAACCACAAAAACACAATAGACAACAACAACAAAAAAATTAATGATACTGTTTTTTCTCCATTAAAGACATAGAAAAGCTATGAATACAATAGAAGTCAAAATGAGCTAATTACTGAGCTGATTGAGCCCTTTCTAGGAGGGGGTAATTGCTTAGTCTGGATAAAAGTGAACAGAAGAACAGACCTGCCATAGGTGGAGGGACTTTTTAGGGAAAGGAGAAATCATCCAAATTTTTAACAACCAGGTATTCTTATGTGATATTAGAATCCAGAGAAGGCTCAAACACAGAGCTGTCCTCCCACTTGCTGTCCTGTTAATTCTGCTCCATGGAGTATTGGTTGAATAAGAAGCAGCTAGGAGAAGGTTGGAAAGTGTGTGTGTATG